>NC_073692.1:237692755-238009255 GCF_029784155.1 Uranotaenia lowii | reverse complement strand
TTGTAAATTTTGATTAGTTATTATATTTTTCATATTATTATTTCAATTTTCATATTTTTCATAATGTTGTCAAGTATTTGTTAAAGTTTTTATTTCGAGTTTTGGAATTATTGTTAATTTTTTGTTATTATTTAGTCAACTTTATTAATTTTTGTCAGATTTTTTTAAAATTTGGTCAAGGCTTTGCCATTTTAATGTCAAATTTAACATAGATTTGGTATATTTTTATCATATTGTAATATTTGTGTCACCTTTGTCATATTTCTATCAAAGTTTTGTCAGCGTTTCGTAATATTTGTTGTTATTATATTGTAATTTTTTTTTCATTATTTTGTTATATTTTTGTCATAGTTTTGGTAGATTTTTTTCTTGCGATTTTAAGTCATTTAAAATATTTAAAAGTTGAGCGAAAGCTGCCGTATTGGATTTTGAAATGGCGTTTCATAGCGTCAGACTGCAAATTTCGACTTTTTCTAATTGATTCTTCTCACCTAATATCCACATTATGCTTGTTTTATGCGATTTTCAGTCATTTAAAGCATGTTGGTGTTAGGCTGAAGCCGTCATACAGGATTTGGGTGTCAAAAATCTATTCTCCGACGTACTCATTAAGTCCAGGCAATTCATGACCTTAAGATTCCTTTTCATAATCCCCGCGGTCCTAGAACGCGCAAGGTTTTTCCGCGGTTTTCCGAAGTTAACGTGGTTTTTCGGAATTAACGCGGATTATTTTTTTTTTGGCACGGTACGTATCCCTCGCTCACAGTTTTGATTCTGCAAATTAATTTGCAAATATTTTTGTGATTGTGATTAATTTTTGCAAAACAGAAGGTTTTTTTTCAGTGTTGAACCGCTTCGCAATTCGCGTACACTGTGGCCGGCCTTCAAAAATGAACTTGCGAAATTCATCCGGTGAATGAATATTTCGCTTCGCAGTTCGCTTCGCGCTCACTGTGTTCGTACCCTTACTGTA
Organism: Uranotaenia lowii; assembly: GCF_029784155.1. Lineage (NCBI taxonomy): Eukaryota > Metazoa > Arthropoda > Insecta > Diptera > Culicidae > Uranotaenia > Uranotaenia lowii. Next base: position 238,008,282 of record NC_073692.1, on the reverse strand, counting down.
TGCTATCAGACTCATCTGCACTATTGATTGAAGTAACAGCATCAAATAATCAAAGAATCACATAAAAATAATTTCTTATGTCAAATTTTGGCTATTTGTTAAATAAATTCTCAGGATACCCAAAAAAAAAAAAATAAATTATTGAAGCCCTACTCCTTCATTCCTATATCATCAATCCTATGCTCCTACTGCAAGAAAGGAATGGTTCCAAATAATCATAGAAATATTTCCATACCATGCCAGATTTGGTTCTATTTGCTTGTTTAGTTGGCTAGGCGAGTTATGCAAAAACATGTAAGAGAGTCCCATTTCCCCTTTTTATCTCTCCATTGGAGGGGTGAGTACTTAATAATGATAGAAATATTTTTTTGTACTCAAATACCAAGATGCCAAATTTGGTTATATTTGCTTAATTAATTCATTACAATAACTCAATCGAACGTATCGAAAAGATTCAACAGAACGCTGAACGAACCTGTCACTGTTCCTTCATATTGTTGTGTCCAACTGGGTACACTGCCGTGAAATGAGAGAGTATATAGCGAGGAATGAAAATAGATAAACAGGTGCAAGCTGGCTGGCATTGCCTTGTGATACCTAAAACGACACGGTTGTGTTTTATTTAATCCGGATAGCTGGCGACGAGAAAAAAAAGTTTAATTGCGGTTCGTGCGGTTCGTGTTTTCCGGTGTCGTGAATGTGTGAAAGTTCTTGCTTATTGGCAAAACGGCGCGGTAAAGCTTTGAGTCCAAATTGACAAAAGTTTTTGGTAAATCAGCTGTGAAAAGTGATACGCAGAGCCAGAAGTCAAAATTGACCAGAGCCAAAGATATCGCTCGCGAAAATTTCGAACGGCAAGTAAGAAATTACTATTTGGAAGAAAGAATTGAAAGCATTATCGATTCTCCATTATTTTAGACAAGTAGAATAAGATCAAGTTTCGCGTAGTGTCTTATTGTGAAATCGCACGAAGACTTAATTGTTCAATTTTTCTTTTCCCATTACAGTAGGTATTGTCGTCGCAGAACAACGAAAGCGAGTACCTACTGAGAGTGAGTGCCTCTGTTGATGCAGCACTTTGGGCAGTGGAAAGGAGAGACCTTGACTACTTGAGGGTAGAAACTGGAATACTTTATTTTCTATCCTAACATCCTATTTTTAGGAAAACCATCCCTATGGTTACATATTAGATTGTTTATTTATTATGTGTATGTTGTTATTTGTCCCATCGATTGCTTCGATAGGACAAATCTCAACACTCCTCCTCAACATACACATTCGCAGTCTTTTAACTGCCTCCGGCGGCCCCTCCTGAAGATGGGGATGCTACTCTTCAATGCACGCACCGGAATATGCTCTCGCTTCTGTTGCAACGCGATGACCTTCCATGGCTCCAGTTCGACGACCTCCACCGGGATCTGGCACGACGACCTCCCAATGGCTCTGGCACGACGACCTCCCAATGGCTCTGGCCCGACGACCTTCCATGGCTCTTGTCTCAGCGCTCTTCCTCGCTCTTCCTCAGCGCTCGAAGCTTTCTCCTTCGCCTCGACACCTTTCCTGAGCCCTGCGCCTCCAGTGGTTCCAGCCCGACGACCTCCACTTGGCTTTCCGGTCCGATTACCTTCCATGGCACCGGCTTGGCGACCTTCCGTGGTACCCCGCTCGCAAATCCACCAGTGACTCCTGGTTCAACGACCACCACCTGGATCCTGACTTGACCACGTTCCATGATAACGGTTCGCCAACCTTCCATGGCCTCCGGTTCGACGACCGCATTCGTGGTCCCAGCCCTACGACCTTCCATGGCACCGGTCCGACTACCTCCCAGTGGCTCCGGTCCGACGACCTTGGTTCCAGCTCGACGCTCTTCTATTGGCGCGACGCCTCACCAATGGCACGACGACCTTCCTCTGGCTCGCCGACCTTCCTATGGATTCCGGTCAGCTCGCAATGGATTAGGCCCAACGACCTTCCTTGGCACCTGTCCAACGACCACCGTTTCCCTGGCTTGTCGACCTCCACCTGGCTTCCCGGTCCGACGACCTTCCAGATGGCTTCTGGTCCTACAACCTTCTACGGTTCCCAGCTCGTTGACTTTCCTTGGCTTCGGCTCGTTGTCCTTCCATCGGCTTCCTGGCTGGATGACTGTCCTCTGTTGATTCCGCTTCTTCTCTTCCTTTCCACTAGTGCTGGGCCCATAACCTGTTAGACAGGGAGCACTTTCGGAGTGGAAAGGAGAGAAACGAAACACAAACGCACTGTTTGAATGTCAAAACTGGAATGACTTTATTATGCGTAACATGTAAAACTCTTAGCGTCTAATTGCAACTGCGTGTGTTGTTTACATTCGCCGTGATAGGACGAATGCCAACACTCCTCCTCAACACACGCTGTTCAAAACTCAGCAACGTACCGAACCATCCTTAACAGTCGCTTTCACTTCAACGACCCTTCTTCCGGTTTCGTTCGACTATCATCCTTCGGTTCGCTTGATGACAACCTTCCGTCTGGCCCGACACCCTTCTTGCCACCGATGCCGTTTCTCACGGCTCGCACGGCCCAAACGAAACTCTCCGCCTCGACGCTCCTCCTGAGACCTGATGCCTCCCAGTGGCTCCAGCCCAACGACCTCCACTTGGCGTTCCGGTCCGACGCCCTTCCATGGCACCGGCTTGACGACCTCCCGTGTTTCTCGGCTCGTAAGTTCTCCAGAGGTTCCAGATCCGATGATCACCACCTGGCTTTCAACTTGACGACCTTCCACGGTTCCGGCCCGCCAACCTTCCATGGCTTCCGGCACGACGACCCACAAGTGATTCCGGTCCGCTTCCAATGGCACCTGCCAAACGATCTTCCAAAGCACCTGTCCGACGACCTCCCTCCCGTGTCTCTTGGCTTGTCGACCGGTCCGATGACCTACCAGGCTCCTGGTCCGACAACCTCACACGGTTCTGGCTCGACGACGTTCCTCTGGATTCCCGGCGCTGGCTTGCTCTTCCATTGGTTTCCTCCTGGCTGGATACCACCACCGATTCCACTCTTCTTCTCCTTTCCACTAGTGCTGGGCCCATAACCTGTTGAGGCAGCACTTGGGCAGTGGAAAGGAGAGACTTTACTACTTAAAGGGTAGAAACTGGAATACTTTATTTTCTATCCTAACATCCTATTTTTAGGAAAACCATCCCTATGGTTACATATTAGATTGTTTATTTATTATGTGTATGTTGTTATTTGTTCCATCGATTGCTTCGATTGGACAAATCTCAACAGCCTCAAATTCTGAAGGGTTCATCTGGGATCTTAACATAAAAGTTTCTTCTATTCCGCAACTGCCTCTCGTGCTGAGTGGCTGTCGATGCATTAGGAGTGAACTCGCTGTTGGTGCTGAGAAAATTGTGGCAAGTTTTTTTTATATTGCATGCGCGCTGGATCTGGAAGGTAAGCTGTTTTAATTTTACTTTTCTCTTGTTTGGAAATTAAAAATTAGTGCCGGAAACAACCATCAGCGCATAATGGCAGAATCAGCGGCTAATTCAAACTTAGCTACTTCAATCGAACCCTACAGAAGAGGGACGTCCTTTTCCGACTGGGTTGAACGTCTCGGGTATTGCTATCTAGTGAACAAAATATCGGAAGACGATAAGAAAGCACATTTCATCATCTTGGCTGGGCCTTTTATATTTACGGAGTTGAAGCTGTTATTCCCTGGTCCTGGCAAGCTGACAGAGGCATCTTTTAGCCAGATAGTGGCTGCATTGATAAGGTAGACGATGAGGTTTCTCAGCGTTGAGCCTTCAGTGGACGTTTCTAGGAGCCAGGGGAATCAGCCGAAGACTATTTATTATCATTAAAATTGATGGCAGAATTCTGCAACTTTGAGGGAAAAGACGAGACGATTCGTGGCCGTCTTTGATTTGGTGTCACCGATATACCGTTAAAACAACTGTTGATTAAAGAACCCACTTTGACGCTTTAGTGTGGTTGAAAAGATAAATGCGGGCTATGAGTTAGCCAGGAAACACACAAAGGTAATGAAGCATAGTCAGGCTCAAACTGCAGCTGTTGGCGTTGTTGGATCAATGCGTGGTCCTGTTAAAAGTCGACTGGGTTCAAGGCCAACGGGACGTGAACCTTATCGTTCGAAAAATGTACGCAGTTTTGGTTACAATTACAAACGGGGCAGTTATGATGATTCGAAGGAAAAAAAACACTATCCAGGACAGCGTAGACCTGACTACGACCGCATCACCTGCAATTATTGCAATCGCAAGGGCCATTTGGTTGATAAATGTTTTGAACTCAAACACCGGAAAAGAGATGCGGTGAAGTTGGCTGATGCTGTGGAAGAACCGAGAAGTTCGGGGCTGACCATAGATGAACACCTGAGCGAAATGCTGAATCACTTGAGAGCTGCTAGATCGGATTCTGATACAGGTGACATTCAGTGTATGAATGTGACGTCTAAAGATAAAGTGAATGGTCCTTGTTTGGTAAATGTTAAGATTGAGGGTAAAACTATTCAGGTGGAAATATATTGTGGATCATCGGTGTCTGTTATAAGCAAAAATCAATATTACAAATATTTTTCCTTTCCTTTTCTTGGGCACAGACATACACAGACTATTTTTTCTAAATTGCCAAGATTTTTTATCCTCACTGGCATCCCTGGGGCAAAACTTCAAAACCAAAAGAAAAACGGTCGATCAATTGAGGAATTAAGTTGTTAACCAACAAAAAATAAGTGAATATAATGCACATTTTTTTATTTTGTTGTTGGTCGATTTTTTAAACAGGATTTGTTTTGATGTTCCGAAATTTCAAACGCGTTTTTCTCGTTTCGAGCTAACTGCTAATTTCGCCCCTATGAAATGTTACGCTAGATTTCTCATCCCAAATACCCTCTCATGCCAGATTTGATTCCATTTGATAAGATAGTTTTTGAGTTATGACAAACAAAAATATAAGAGGCCCCCTCCCCCCGTTATATCTCTCTACTAGAAAGAGGGAGGGGTCTCAAATAATTATAGAAATATTTTTCGTATCCAAATACTCTCCCATGTCAAGTTTGGTACCATTTGCTTGATTGGTTCTCGAATTATGTGTAATTTTGACCCACTCTCAAATAAAAAGCCTGTACCCGATAAAAGATAAAGGGACTTTACATAAAAAAGGAGTTTACCCAGTCTTATTCGATAACGGATCAAACGTACAATATAAGGGGTTGCACCAAATGAGTGTGTATACACAGTAAACGAAAATTACCGAGTTCGGTAATTTTTTTACCGAAGTCCTAACATGTGTAAATCGTTAAACTGTTCGGTAATTTGTTCGGTAAAAAATACATGAACATCGGTAAATGAAGAATCGATTTACCGATATTCGTTTATTTTTTACCGAAAAAATTACCGAACCGAAAGGATTTCGGTAAAAAAATAGCCGAACTCAGTAATTTTCGTCTACTGTGTATGTTCGCTACACTCACCCACACACTTTTAAATGTATAATACAAACTTTTGGCGCTACTCCTTATAAAGTCTGTTCAATGAATAGTCCGTTCAATGAAACCTAGTCGAAACGGGTCGAAACAAGTAGAAATAAGCTTCGTTCAATCGTTAGTAAAAATCGGTTTCAACTGGTTTCTGTCAACTGATAGATGTTCAACGAGCCAATGTTTTGGTCGAAACAAGTCAGGTCGTTGTTCAATGGAGCGAGTTGAAACTAGTCGAAACCAATCCAGCTCGGCAGCAGGATTAGTTTCGACTTGGTAGAAATCGGTCGAAGTCAATTGGAAAGAGACAGGTGATCAACTGTCAATCCATTTCTACTTGTTTCGACCCGTTTCGACTAGAGTTGATTGAACAGACATATAGATTGACATTTGATCATCTGTCTCTTTCTAATTGAGTTCGACCGATGTCTACCAGGTCGAAACTAATCCTGCTGCCGAGCTGGCTTGGTTTCAACTAGTTTCCAGACTTGTAAACCACCGACATTTTCTCTGACAGTCGCACAGCCTGCTTTTATCAGTTTCATTGTTCGTGCCATCAAACGAATGCGACCAAACACTTGCCGAACAGTCGACAACCATCAAACGAAACGACATTCATTCTTCTTTGTGTGATTGTCGAACGAAATTTCGTGTCTTGGTACACGAGAGCGATAATTTTAGTCTGCTCAATGGACTTTGGTTGAAACGGGTCGAAACAAGTAGAAATGGATTGACAGTTGATCATCTGTCTCTTTCCGATTGACTTCGACCGATTTCTACCAGGTCGAAACGAATCCTGCTGCCGAGCTGGATTGGTTTCGACTAGTTTCCACTTGCTCCATTGAACAACGACCCAACTTGTTTCGACCAAAACATTGGCTCGTTGAACATCTATCACTTGACCGATACCAGTTGAAACCGATTTTTACCAACGGTTGAACGAAGCTTTTGATGGTCAAACGACCATAATCGCCTATCTCTTTCACGCAGCAGAACTTACAGACTCAATAAGCAAATGCAATCTTTTCTATTCACTCCCTCCTGTTGAAAAAAAATTCGCCACTCTGCAGCGCCGGGTGATGTTTGGATGTGTTGGTCGAACAATGTGGAATGATTATTTACGCAAGAGGGATGAAAGTCAAACGACTAACCACAACAAAGATCAAAATTTCATTTGACATTTTTTTGCTCTCCGATCAAACGATTGCGCTCTCCATGATTGTCACGAACGATGTGTTGTGGATGTCTCCGAAAAAAATCAAACGATGGTGACCACTTACAAGCCTGGTTTCAACTTGCTCCATTGAACAACGACCAGACCTGTTTCGACCAAAACATTGGCTCGTTGAACATCTACCAGTTGACAGAAACCAGTTGAAACCGATTTTAACCAACCGTTGAACGAAGCTGAAGTCTAGTCGAAACGGGTCGAAACAAGTAGAAATGGATTGTTGATCACCTGTCTCTTTGCAATTGACTTCGACTGATTTCTTCTAGAAGGTCAGACGAATCCTGCTGCCGACTAATTTCAACTTGCTTCATTTAACAACGACCTGCCTAGTTTCGACCAAAACATTGGCTCGTTGAACATCTACCAGTTGACAGAAACCAGTTAAAACCGATTTTTACCTTACCATTGAACGAAGCTATAGTGTAATTTTGATCCGTTATAGGAAAAGACTGGATTATAACTCTTTTTTCATGTTAAGTCCTTGTACCCGTTATAGGGCACATAGGATTTTTTTTTGACGTCGGTTCAAAATTACACATTATTTCAAATGCTATGGGCCTCTTCTGTAAAAAAGATGTTAGCCACTCAATTAAATGTTCCTAATTTCAATTTTTATAAGGGTTCTGATAAAATCAATGCATCGATTGAACAAGTCATTATTGCATCGTTGCTTTGCCCCCGAATAACAGCGCTCGCATTCAACTGAAAAAGAGCAGTACAGCCCTGCTTTTTTTCTACCATGATAATGAGAAGCAAATATGGATCCGAATTGTATGTTTCATTATTACACAAAATTAGCAGAACATAAATAGGCAAATGTACTTTTCTTCTAGTTTATTAAAAAGTAAAAATAATGGATATTTGAAAAACACCTACCGAGTTAAACCAGTTATTGAACTTCCGAAACGCGAAACGAAATAACCTCGTCGAAATACCTTTTCTTTGTGACCGTGTTCACCACCCTTCCGAAACGACAGATTTCGGGAACAAACTTTTAGTTTTCACAGAGAAATGTCCACCAAACTTACTATTATATTCCACAAACTGTAAATAATCAGGAAATTTCACTAAATGCTCAAAACCTTTAATTTTTAATCTACCGCTCAGTCGAACCCGACTCACGAGAAACCGCACACCAAAAATTTGTCAGCGAAGGATCACAAAAACACGAGCGAAGAAAAACGCCATTCGCGTCGCACCGCACACGTATAGTACATGGTGGAGTGAGCGAGATGGTACAATAATTAAAAGAAGAAAAAAAGAAGCGCATCATCTTGGAAATTGATCTAGATCAGTTACTCATGCACGGAAAAAATCTTTCGGATAATTTTCGTAATAGGCTACACGCTGAAACTTGATTAACAATTTATGGATAAAAAAATCCATATTTGTATACGTATTCCGCGTTATGCCATTTTATGACTTTTGCTTGAGAACCCATATGTCGTAGATACTGTATTTTTTTTTTTAAATTTAGTTCTTCGAACCAGAATGGCGTTCTTATAAAATCACCTTCCAATGCTTTTGCATACAGTTTGTTCAATTTATGAATGTCAGCATCGATAGAAAAAATCACTTTGATAGAAAAAATCAATTAACGAACTCGTAAATGTATTCCTGAATCGAATACACTGTCTAATTCTCATCTATTTTCATATCGCATACCGATTTTAAAGACAATTCTGAGCAAAATTTTAAATAGTGGAATTAAAAAGTGATTACAAAACTTCAACAGCGATTTTCTGGAAACACGTCAGGTGGCTCATAAAGACTCAAGAAATATACCTCACTGTCAGCAAATATAGTAAAACAAATATACCTCACTCTCAGCCTTTTCCATATCCATCTCATCAAGGACACGCATGTCACCACCATCTACTGACGAAAGTTCCTATTTCAGATCGTCGAAGTTTATACGTGATAGTTGGAACTTTCTACACATGATGGCTTGCTCGATGTGTCGTCTTGATTTTTGAAGAGTGAGATATATTGGTTTTATTAAACTATTGTCAATTGCATGAATTTTTAGACTATTGAGAGAATCTGATTTATTTTTTAATTTTTTAATTCAAATGAATCTTTATTAAAGGCCTTTTACTTTTACAAGTTTTATTAGACCGAGGGTCAATTATATAAACTGAATGGGGAAGAGTTAGGATTTAGGAAGGGAAGCGGAGTGGGGGTAAACTTTATTGCGATTTGCGCTTCGTGAGAATCTGATTTGACAGGTAACAATTCCGCACTCACTAACATCATCACATTCTTTATATAAACTATCATGTGCTAAAACTTGAAAGGGACTATATGAAAAAAGGACCAACATCAGAGTTCAGTTACTTGAAATTATTTCTATCAAAAAATCAACTTTCATACGCACCGTTGCCGTCTTCAACAAACTGCGCAGATTGCACCTATTTAGACCCCCGTGCAAATAATTTGCGCGCAGTAAATCTGCTCACAGACCTATACATAGACAATGGGTGGTATGAAAAAAACTTAGTAATTGCTTTTGCTAAACTGAATCGAGCAGTCGAGCAGTCGCTTTAAGCAATTGCTTCGGTTGTTATGAATAAAGTTTTTTTTGACAGCTGTTTTCTCAGTCAGGAGCTTTTACTTTTAGAACAAGCTAGTTTGGTATGAATAAAGCTCAAATCTGAAGCAATTGCTCGACAAATCTCATAGTAATTGCTTTATTTTCTAAGCATGCTCGGTAGCAGACTTTTCCAATAAAAAATTCTTCAATAACGTCATGAACTTATCAAATTAGCAATATTTCACTTCAAAACAATTCAAAAAGGTATTTTCAACATGGATAAAGAAAAGTCGAAGTGATAACCCAACTTTTTTCATATTCCTGTCGTTGTATAAAATCATTTGTCTAAGATGACAATAAACAAATCAGTTAGTAAATATTTCAAATTAAAAAAAAATCCGGCTATAGTGGAAGAAGTCCCAATTGGCTCAAAGTAAGAAATAAATTGTAATAATTTAAAACATTATACAGATCTCTCATTTTTAATAACTTTTTATAATCCTAAGATTTAAAAAAAAATCTAAATAAAAATGCGGGCCTATTGCCTATTTTTTTATACATCGGATTATCCCGATCCAAATACAGGTGGGAGAGCTTATGATAAATATTAATGTTAGGCCATTTTTTGTTTGACAATACTCGAATATGTATTCATTTTTCTTTAAACATCAACATACGAGCACGCATTAACAAAAAATTCCGGTCGTTCTTACACGCACCACCCGCTTCGTCGACTTCAAGGCTACTTTAGTCGTACTTTTCAATTTTCTGATCGTCTTCTTTCATTTTACTTTAGAAAACTTCAGATTCTGCTGGTTGGATAGCTCTATTTTTCGAAGCAAAAGCTATGTTCTAAGACTTTAGTACAAATCCGCTAAGCAAATGTTTATTCATACCAAACTAAGCAAATGCTTTGGACTTTTGCTTTGATTGATTTCGAGCTAAGTAAAAGCTACCGAAGCAATTGCTAAACCTTATTCATACCACTAAATAGGTGATATGAAAAAAACCTAGCAATTGCTTTTGCTAAACTAAATCGAGCAGTCGAGCAGTCGCTTAAAGCAATTGCTTCGGTTGATATGAATAAAGTTTTTTTTGACAGCTGTTTTCTCTGTCAGGAGCTTTTACTTTTAGAACAAGCTAATTTGTTATGAATAAAGCCCAAATCTGAAGTAATCGCTCGACAAATCTCCTAGCAATTGCTTTATTTTCTAAGCATGCTCGGTAGCAGACTTTTCCAATAAAAAATTCTTAAGCAATGTCATGAATTTATTAAATTAGCAATATTACACTTCAATACAATTCAAAAAGGCGTTTTCAACATGGATAAAGAAAAGTCGGAGTGATAATCCAGCTTTTTTTTCATATTCCTGTCGTTGTATGAAATGATTCGTCTAAGATGAAACTAAACAAATCAATCAGTAAATATTCTAAACTAAAAATTCCGGCTAGAGTGGAAGAAGTCCCAATCCTCTTGAAGTTGGAAGAAAATTGTAATAATTTAAAACATAATTCAGACTTCCATATTTATATGATTTTTTTATAATTCTAAGATTAAAAAAAAAAATAAATTAAGATGCGCGCCTATTGCCTATTTTTTATACATCGGATTATCCCGATCCGAATACGTGTGGGAGAGCTATGATAAATGTTAAAGTTAGGCCATTTGTCGTTTGACTATATTCGAATTTGTATTCATTTTTCTTTAAACATCAACATACGAGCACGCAATAACCAAAAACTTTCCGGTCGTTCTTACACCCGGCCACCATCCGCACCGTCGACTTCATGGCTATTTTAGCCGGACTTTTAAATTTTCTGTTCGTCTTTTTTCATTTAACTTTAGAAAACTTCAGATTCTGCTGGTTGGATAGCTCTATTTTTCGAAGCAAAAGCTATGTTCTAAGACTTTAGTACACATCCGCTAAGCAAATGTTTATTCATACCAAACTAAGCAAATGCTTTGGGCCTTTGCTTTGCTTGATTTCGAGCTAAGTAAAAGCTGCCGAAGCAATTGCTAAACCTTATTCATACCACTAAATGACACATATCGATCTTTACATCTTTGGATAAAATTGAATTAAAAATAATTGCGACTGGTGTGTCAGTAAAAATTGTAAGTGAATCCATAATATTTTGGCTAATTCTTCAGTAATTCGAAAAACGCCCGAATAATGCATGATTTATTTGTTCTGTACATTCTTGTACTCGAATTATGTACATAATTCTGTTTTCTGTTCGTTTCTTTTCATTTGTTGATCGGTCAATTTTCGTTATTCAACTTCTTGGTTCGCATGCATTTCATAATAAATTTCGCCAAAACAATAACGATTATGCCGTTTGGAAATGTGATTCGAAAATCAGAAGCGAGCAACGGCTGATTTGAAAAACTGACACGGGTTGTCTATGTGTTGGTCAGTGCGAAAATATTTCTGCGTGGAAATTATTTGCACAGGAGTCTAAATAGGTGCAATTTCCGCAATATATTTGGCAACATCTCATATACACATCTCGGTTTCGACCAGACTTCATTGAACAGACCGGATGATGACAAGGCTTTGTTGTCAAATATTTCGTCATCAGCTGTCATCAGCATCCGTTTCAACTTTTGGAAAACATTACGAATCCTCACATTAGTGTAACAAAGCAGGAGAATAATATTGCTATCTTTCTTTATCATAATCAGAACAGCTATGTGCGAGTGAGTGTGAAAATCATGCAAAGAAGAATACAGCTACGACATTTCTTGAAAAACGATAGATCGACGTGAAAAATTACTCGAATCTTTATTTTTGAAAATTGGCCATAAGCTGGATAGAAATTGGTAAGCTGGAGACCATAGGAAGTTCCAACCCACAGGCAGACAATAAATTTCGTTATGCTTATCTCAATTCTGGTTACATAAGTTGGTTTTCTAGGCTGTTCAATTCGAGTGCCAATAGCTGAAGGAAAAAGTGAAGCGACCGAAGCGACACGCACCGAAAGTCGTCAGCAGTGCATATAGAAAGAAAAAGGAAGTGTTCGAATAGAGAAAGTCACCGGCGGTCAGGAAATTCGGAAAATTCGAAAAACCTAACCCTGGATGAAAAACTGGATCAAAGTGAAGGAAGTTGATGTTTTGGCAGACCTGAAAACAACGCTTCCAAATATACCGAATTATTTGAACTCGGGTAAGCTTAGCCTCTTTGTTTTAATTGTACGCACTTATTCTTGAAATTCGCACTTATTTTTTGGTTAAGACCGGTTCGATAAGGGAAACAAAGGTTTCGGACCTCAGGTGAAAATGAAAACATAAAATTTTATTTTGTCAATAACCCAAAAAGGCGACACACATTAGCTTTGTAACATGGTGGAATCCGTGGGGAATAGTAAAAAGCTTAATTTTGAACCGGTCTCAATGTTTAAAACTTGAAATATATTCATTTCAATAACCCCAATGTGTCTTAAAGCCTAAAGGTATGAGCCGTTTCAAATAAAGATGTTACAAAAAAAAAAATAACCCCAATGTGATAAAATTTCCGCGGTAAAAATCGGAGGAATCGAAATTAAAATATCTTAAGAGAATTTGAACACTAAAGCCTAGTCCACACTAAGCAACATGAACGGCGATTTTTGTTATGAGACGAACTTTGTTGTCTGTTGTTGTTGTTGGAAAAATGAGACGGTCGCAGTGTCTCCCGAAGAAAATGGGAGACGCTGAGACCGTCTCGAGACGAACCGTCTCCTAGTGTGGACTAGGCTTAAGACCAGTTCGAAATTATTCTTTTAACTATTCCCCATCAATTCCACCATGTTTCAAAACCAACTTTAATCGTTTTTTTAGTTATTCACGGAATAAAATTTTTAATTTTCACCTGAGATGTACCGCGACCTTAAGAATAAAACCATGGATGTGCATATGACAAACATTATTTTATAAAAAAAATAAATAAAAATAAACTTTCATAAATCTAGCATTTCGTCGAAAAATGTGTATTCTACCTTGTCTTATTTTAATAAATACCTTGTAATGTTTGTGCAATAATATTAACATTCATAGATTAAAGAATCCCTTAGGTATTTTAATTAGTTGATGTCTTGCTGCTCTTTGCTATGTGTCCATTCAAATAGCTTCTTTTGTAGATGAACTTTCAATACTTAATATGTTTTTCAAAGAGAACCGTTAATCGCATATTTTTTAAACATTAGAATCTTTGAAAACGACTAACCAAAAGTATTCGTATTTAATATTTCCAGAAAAAATCTAAGGGATTGGACAGACACATATACAGCATTCGATTGGTTAGCATTGATCCGCCCAGGTCCTTCAACTTGAAATACAATCGTAAACACCATGGATAACGACGGACTATCAAACGAGCAAATGGAGAAGGTTCTGCAGTTTCAAGACATCACCGGATTGGATGATATAAACGTATGCCGTGACATCCTCATACGGCATCAGTGGGACCTCGAGGTGGCATTTCAGGAGCATTTAAATATACGCGAAGGGCGTCCATCTGCTTATGCAACCGAATCCCGTGCACCTCAGGTTGTTAATGATCGTTTCCTACAGCATGTGTTTTCTGCTCAGAGAGGACCCAACGTGCCAGTGCCTAGTGGACTCGGCGGGATGATCGGCTTCGTTGTCAATTACGTGTTCAACTTTTGCTACAGCACCTTTTCATCAATAATGACCGCTTTTCTTAGGTTGTTCAAAAGCCAAGAACGGAGTAAGTTTTTTTTAATCTTGAGCCAGCGTACAACAATTTTTGAATTGTTCTATCTTTTATTCCAGTTGTTACAGATCCCCTGGGAGATGTGTTAAATTTTATCCGGCATTACAATGAAAAATTTCCAGATCACCCAGTCTTTTACCAGGGTACATACGCTCAAGCATTGAATGATGCTAAGCGAGAGCTCAAATTCCTACTAGTCTATTTGCATTCCGAATCTAGCAATGAGGCGACCCAGTTTTGCCGAGAAACGCTTTCGAATGATCAGGTCATCGAATACGTCAACAGGCGGATGTTGTTTTGGGCCTGCGATATCGCTGCTCCAGAGGGCTATCGCGTGTCCCACTCGATAAATGCACGAACCTATCCGGTGCTAGTATTGATTGCGTTAAGAGCAAACAAAATGGTTATCATGGGTCGTATGGAAGGGTATTGCACCGCCGAAGAGTTGATACGACGCATGGAAACGGTAGTTAATGACAATGAAGTATGGCTGAATCAGGCTCGTCATGATCGACTGGAGCGAGATCTCACCCAAACTCTACGCCAGCAGCAAGACGAAGCATACCAAATGTCTCTTCGCGCTGACCAGGAAAAGCAACGCCGGAAGCAGGAAGAACGGGAAGAAGCCCTCCGTGCACAGCAAGCCATAGAGGCGGAACTGTTGGCCGAGCAACAGCGATTAGAAGATTTGGAGCGATTAAAATTGGAATTGGCTTCCGAAGTGCCTTCCGAACCAGAACCAGGAGCATCCGGCACAATCAGCATAGTCTTCAAATTACCTAGTGGCCTGCGGTTAGAGCGAAGATTTCTGTCGTCCCACACCCTTAAGGTAAGTGTATTCTAAGGCACCTACATATATCTTTATTTGATACAGTGATACCAATTATTCTTAGATTTCAACCGAATATTCTGAATTTCCGGAATTAAATGAGTTTTATTAGAGTCAGGTATCAGAATGGGGGTAGGCTTAATAGCGGCACGTTATCCAAACATACGGGAAAATTGTGCCAATAATTTCCACGTTTAGATACATTAAAAAATTGTTCAATTTCATTTTAATTTTTTCGGCAGACATATTGCAATCTGAGCAAAAAGGTTTAAAAACACAAACTATTCTTAGCACATCGTGTTACACTGCACTGGAAAATCAGGCGGACAAAAACGATTTTCCCCAATATTTTTTTGTAGAAAGTAAATAACTTTGATTAAAAAAAGTTCAAGATGAAAAATTGCAAAAAAAAATGAAATTTTGAAAAAAAAACTCAAGATATTTAGGAAAACTAATAACAAAAAAGCTGGCTTCAAGAAAATGAGTCTAGCGAGCTGCGACCACTTGCGACGAAGAGATTAAGAGCATTTCGAAAGCTGTGCAGTAATCAGTTTTTGGGTCCATTTACTACGGGAGATTTCCACGCAAGGAAGCACAAGAAAAATATCCTACTATCGAAATTTGATCGTAATATTTCACAAAACTATCTTAGACAACTAGTCTTGATCAAGACAAGCAAAAATGATCGTCAAAAAGTTCAATAAGTTATGAAAATATGTTTATCCGCTTGCATGCTCCCATCGTGCAGTGTTCAGTTTGATGTCGTATAGATTCTGGGTCAAGTATATGCTTGCAGAAATAGCAAAGTTTTTTTTTGTTTCATCCTTTGAATACATACCTACTTACATAAAACATATTTTCATTTCTCTCTCGTATTAAATGACTAATTTTATTCTTATTACATTATTATTATTATTTATTACAGGACATTCACAATTTCATCTTCTGCCATCCTGAAGCGCCAGATTCCTTCGAAATTACCACCAACTTTCCGAAGCGCGTGCTCCAATGTAATGCCAAAGACGAAGAAAACAACCCCAGCGGAGATAAAACTTCAGGCTCACTTTCATTGCTAGAATCAGGGCTGAAGAATCGCGAGGTTCTGTTTGTGGCAGATCTAGATGCATAGGCACATGTAGAAGGACGATTTGCGAAAATATTCGCATCGAAGCTGCTAGTGGTCGGTACGAATGCGTGAGTGTGTGAGGTCAAATTATACAGATTTAAACAGCGGAGCGAATGATGGGACCTTGAAAATATGTACGTTGTTGAAATGGTTTTCTTGTAATCCCCCTCAAAACAAGGAATATTTTCCTAGGTTCTAATAATCGTCTTTTCAAAAAGCAAATAATAACTTTAAAAGTATACACACTAATGCTGGTTATGTGGCATAATAATCACACACACACGAACATTGATTGTGAATACATAACTGTGAACACTGAAAACCTAATTATGATGTGATGCATTCTCTATATTCCATTTTGAGATGAAGTCCTCGAATGCTTATGAAAGAAATGTTTTCATCAAGTAACAACACTGCGAAAAAAATGTGAAAAGAGTCCCTTTATTTTCCTAAAAGATCAGAACTTCAAGAAAAACTCAACACGTCATAAGTCTTATTTTTACTTAGTAAAAGCAAACCTTATTCATTGTGAACAATAAGATACGATACTATGATTTGTTATATTTTTGAAATAATTTCCTTATTTTAACTTATTTAAGAGAACAATAAAGCTATTCTTGGATTTTGTGTGCAAACAGTATCATAGATATTCTTGTTTACAACATTAAAAACATTGAAAAATTCTCCCTTGTGATGTAAAGTGAATGCTAGTACGATCATTTGTATACTTAATCCAGAATTGTCATGTGAATCACATATCTTGTTCAATGCGATGACAAATTTTCTAAATTCTCCAAAGATTTTAAAATTTCAGGGGCGTGGTATGGAGAATCCGGGCGTGGTATAAACCAATGTTAACAAAATTGAGTTATTGGCTGCAAACGACTGATAAATATGTGTTCTTTGTTGTAACAATTAAATATTATACTTGGTTTATTCTGTGCTTTATAAGACAATTCGGAATAAATGTTTAAAACATTGCAAATCACTCTCAGTGCAGTAAATTGGGTAAACGAAAAGACGAAAACCCAAATACAGTGGGGTAAACAAATTCCGAAACACCGTGTACCCATATTGCCAACATCGAGAAAACAAAAAACAAAGCCAGAGGCTAGCGATCGAAAAAACTGCCAAGTTCCGGGAGTGTGGTTAACCGTGCGAGTCAGAAAAAGTGACGCCGCGAACGATTTTGTTCTGCAGTCGGAAACAAACGGCAGAAAAAACCGCGGAAGGTGCAGCATTGAACAAACGGCAGTTCTGCGGTTAGGCAATCGTGGCCACGAGCCAGTGCGAAACAAAAAAGAAAAGAGGCCGGAATTAGGAAAACAGCAAAAGAGCCCCAAAGAAGGATAAGAGAAAGACGCTCCGGATTTTGCTGAGAAATCTTCCACGTCCGTGGGAAATCCCTCCGGAAGCGACTGGAACTAGAGGTCCGGTCACGCAGAAGTCGTCGGAGGGAACGAGGAGAGCCAAGGTCATCCGGTTTCCACGTGATTCCAGAAATTTCGTTCCTCTGGCCGAAAGTTAGTGTGCATCGAGTAGATCCGTCGACAGAGCGTTTATTGACACTCGCCGGGTGTAGTGCTGAATCGATCTCAGGCAGGCAGCGGGAGCAGTTCTGTTCCGGAAGAATCGACGTTGTGTGGGAAAGGCCAGTGGTGACCGTCACGACATCTGGTGGCCAGGATCCACAAAGTTCATCGGGCGAAGCAATCGCGACACTTAGTGGCGGGTTTCGAAAACTCGCAGCTATTCAAGCAGCAACAGCGATAGAGGGTCGCTTGCTCCGTGAGCCACCGGAGTGTATTAACCAGTTCCTGGAAGCGCATTGCCTGGTGGCGAGCGTGATGATTGGTCCGAAGATGACAGCAGGATTGTTCGACGCACAGGAGGATTCCGGGTCAGCGAGCCATTCACCGAGTTCAACAGAATGCAATTGGCACGTAAGTCGGAAGTTATAAATTGATATTTTGTTTACCCACCCACAATAATTTCGACTATGGGCCATCGGAGCCAAAAAAATAAAATAAAATGATTTCCTATAGAGCAATGTTATAAAATGAACATTAAAGTCTTATGTTTTTCCTGATATCATTCGGAAATCACCACAAGTTCCCTTTTTGGCTAAATTTAATGAGCTAGCCGGAGCCAAAGAGGAAGAAACAACTTCACTTCTTCTTTGTTGAGGCCAATCCCAATTTTACAATGTTATGTAGAAATTTGGTTTTATTCGAACAATAAATAACTTAAATAAATGATTTGAATTTAAGAGGTATAATGACTTAAATATTTTTGCGTAAGATTTGGTTTTAACGACGTTTTGCGGTGCACGCAACCAAAGGTCGCAAAAACACTTTTCGGCGAAGTGGTTTTTACGACAATATGCATTTGTGCAGAAAGTGCGTCGCCGAGTGTCCGAAAGTTGGAAAATTGGTACGAAAATGGTTTGTGAGAGTGCTCCACACAGTCGTCAGGGTTCGGCCAGGGCACCTTCAACATTCTGTGGGGGCTGGTTTTTCATTTTAAGAGATTTATTAATATGAGTCAACGAATTGGAAGCTTGAACGACCTAGCTTCTTTTGAAATTATTAGTCAGGAAATGCTATACACTTTTTCGGAAGGAAATTTGCAATCCTGAGCGACTGTTATTTTATAAAACACGGAGAGTTGATGAGTAGCGCCAACCGAAGTTTAAAGCGGGCCATAGGCTACACAAATGGCCTGTACAAATTCGATGATTCCACGACGATTGTTTGATCTATGCTCGTCCACACACAATACAAACTACAATACAATACAACGAACACAAACGATTGCTGGCGAAAACAGCAACAGCAACAAAAAAAACCATCTCTACAGCGGGCCACAGACTACACAACATTTGTACAAATGCGATGAAATTCGATGAAATTTTGTTGCTGTAAACACGATTTGCAAGTGTATGGCACTGCTTGAATGAGCGCAAAAACGGTTGGAGTAAAATCGGTCGGGATCGAAATATTTTGTACAAACCATCCTCCCAGCCGGGGTGGAGATGGTTTTTTTTTTGCTGTTGCTGTTTTCGCCAGCAATCGTTTGTGTTCGCGTGAAAAATGTTTGTATAGTGTGTGGGCGAGCATAGATCAAACAATCGTCGTGGAATCATCGAATTTGTACAGGCCATTTGTGTAGTCCATGGCCCGCTTACCCCGGCTGGGAGGATGGTTTGTACAAAATATTTCGATCCCGACCGATTTTACTCCAACCGTTTGGGTGCTCATTCAAGCAGTGCCATACACGATGCGAATCGTATTCACAGCGACAAAATTCATCGCATTTGTACAAATGTTGTGTAGTCTGTGGCCCGCTTAAGGGTACGAACACAGTGAGCGCGAAGCGAACTGCGAAGCGAAGTATTCATTCACCGGATGAATTTCGCAAGTTCGTTTTTGAAGGCCGCCCACAGTGCACGCGAATTGCGAAGCGGTTCAACACTGAAAAAAACCTTTGGTGTTTGCAAAAATTAATAACACGTGAAAAACTCTTTGCAAATTAATTTGCAGAATTAAAACTGTGAGCGAGGGATACGTACTGCGCAAAAAAAAAAATCCGCGTTAATTCCGAAAAACCATGTTAATTCCGGAAAACCGCGGTAAAAAACCCTATTAGTCAATATTACATTAGTTTTATAACACTTGTTATATTTTTGTTTATTTTTTTCAGTGCTTTTTTGCAGTTCTCTCAAAATTTTTGTTAAATTTTTGTCAGTAATTTTTCATCTACTTTTTTATCCCTTTTACTCATTTCTTATATTGTGGATGGACCTTACGATTTTCAGTTATTTATTGCATTTTGAATTAAGCGGAAACCGCCATCTTGTATTTCAAAATGGCGTCGGACAGCCAAATTCGACTTCTACTTATTAAGTACTTTCATCCAATACCCATATTGTGTGCTTTTCAGTCACTTCCAGCATTTTAAAGTTGAGTGAAAGGGGCTATATTGGATTTCAAGGTGGCGTCGGATAACAAATTCCAACTTCTATCCGTTCAGCCCCTTCACCCTATACACATATTGTGGGGCTTTCATGCCACCGGTCGTTTATTGCCAGTTATAATTTGTTTCAATAGAAAAAGACTGAAACCGCGTTTGTTTCGAAAATCCGCGCTAAAAAACCGTGCATTTTTTATTACCAAAACAGAAACGGCAATGATAATTAAATAAATAAACTTTTGAAAAAATTTTTTTTGATAAATCATTTTACGATAAAAAATATCCGAGAGAATATTTTCAGTGTATGTCCGGATGAACACACTGATAAATCATTTCACACATTTTGCAAAATCGATTCACACATTATCAGCAAATATACACTCAGAAATTTAAAAAATATTAAAAATATTATGTTTTAATTACTCTGACATTTAACTGACATTAATATCCAGAAATATTAAAAAATAACTATTTCAATTATTAAAATTTATGCACCCGAATAATTTCTTGGCGTGTAATGATCCAATGCATAAAATTTAATAACCGAGATATTATTTTGTTCAAACAAACGCTTTGTGATTTGTGCTTTTGAGTCCCAACTAAACGGGTATGAGCACGTGCTAAATTTTCAGTTGCAAAATGCCGCTCAACTTGACTGCATGCAGGTTCCATTCTTTTCGAATATGTTAATCATCTTTAAAAAGAATGGAATCAGTAGCAGCAAAGTATTGTTAAAGGGAAAGTGCATTTGTTTTGTATGCTATGGTCAATAATGCACATTGATCATAGAACTTTTGTACGAAAATCAAACGATTTTCGTTTGTTTTTTTCTGATTATTTCTGCTTTAAGCGTTTGCCTTTACGTCCCAGCTCAAACTTTTTATTCTGACCACCAGATGTCGCTTCCATAACAATCATCCCATTTCTCAATGCATAAATTTTAATCGCAGAAATATTTCTCAGTGAGAAATATCCAAGTAATTACACCATGAGAAATATCCTTGTGCGTTAAGAGGGAGAAACGTGAAAATACCTAGAAATTAATTGTTTGATATTTTATTTATTTCTGAGTGTAGTCGTCATCGATCGTACCACCATCATCAACACACCCAGCGGAAAAAGCACCACAGTACAAGCTACCTTCCTCACCATCTAAGCACTTAGTGGTATGAATAAGGTTTAGCAATTGCTTCGGTAGCTTTTACTTAGCTCGAAATCAATCAAAGCAAAAGTCCAAAGCATTTGCTTAGTTTGGTATGAATAAACATTTGCTTAGCGGATGTGTACTAAAGTCTTAGAACATAGCTTTTGCTTCGAAAAATAGAGCTATCCAACCAGCAGAATCTGAAGTTTTCTAAAGTAAAATGAAAGAAGACTATCAGAAAATTGAAAAGTACGGCTAAAGTAGCCTTGAAGTCGATGAAGCGGGTGGTGCGTGTAAGAACGACCGGATTTTTTTTGTTGATGCGTGCTCGTATATTGATGTTTAAAGAAAAATGAATACATATTCGAATATTGTCAAACAAAAATGGCCTAACTTTAATATTTATCATAAGCTCTCCCACATGTATTCGGATCGGGATAATCCGATGTATAAAAAAAATAGGCAATAGGCGCGCATTTTAATTTAGATTTTTTTTTAAATCTTAGGATTATAAAAAATTATATAAAAATAAGAGATCTGTATAATGTTTTAAATTATTACAATTTATTTCTTACTTTGAGCCAATTGAAACTTCTTCCACTATAGCCGGTTTTTTTTAGTTTAAAATATTTACTAATTGATTTGTTTATTGTCATCTTAGACGAATAATTTTATACAACGACAGGAATATGAAAAAAAAAGTTGGGATATCACTTCGACTTTTCTTTATCCATGTTGAAAATACCTGTTTGAATTGTTTTGAAGTGAAATATTGCTAATTTGATAAGTTCATGGCGATATTAAAGAATTTTTTATTGGAAAAGTCTGCTACCGAGCATGCTTAGAAAATAAAGCAATTGCTATAAGATTTGTCGAGCAATTGCTTCAGATTTGAGCTTTATTCATACCAAACTAGCTTGTTCTAAAAGTAAAAGTTCCTGACTGAGAAAACAGCTGTCAAAAAAAAACTTTATTCATAACAACCGAAGCAATTGCTTTAAGCGACTGCTCGACTGCTCGATTCAGTTTAGCAAAAGCAAATACTAAGTTTTTTTCATACCACCCACTAGCTACCTTACTGTGTATATGATGTGGCTCCAGTGTTTCCATTAGTCAGCGTTGGAGACAGCAACACAGCCAGCATTTTCAGAATAGCATCCACGACACACATTCCAATGATAACGGCCTTAGAGGTAGCACCAAGATTGCCCCTGCGTCGTCATATTTTGGTAATATACATGTCTTTACGCGGTAATTTTGAGTTTTTATTTTTATTTTGTTTTTAGGTATAGCATTCTGAGAGCATACATAGGGTTCTAGGAACTGCCGGAACAAAGCTGCGAGTATTTTTTGCAACAATGTGCCTGCACATGGTATATGTTTCAAAAGAAGGAGTCGTATGTTTGCATGGAAGGACAATATTCTAGATTCACTCCGACTGACGAGGCCAATAGACACTCGCTACAGCGTCTGCGGTGATATGATGACATAGCGGAAACTGCAGTTCTGGAGGATGTTCATTCCCTAAGTAAATTTTTCAATGCAGTGGAGTTCCAACTGGCAAACGCGAAACATCGGTTTCAACCGACTTATCAAAAGGAGGGTTTAGACTTCCGGTATCATCATATATAGGTAATTTGTTGTTTGAATTTGGTGTTCTATCAGCTGATTAATCATTTTGTTTATTTTTACTTCCAGTGTTTGCGCAGAAGTTCAGCTGCAATCAACTGCGATTATATTTGTCGAAGGTTTCTATTCACGCTATTTCATGGCCTTACCAATCGGATGGATTCAAATTACGTTCTGCCCTACTTTATTTTTCTTCAGAACATCTTATTGAAATTATGCAAATAGAAAACAATATGTTATGAACCGATGGAACAGGACGAAACATTATTGGAAAGGATTTGGCGAGGTACTTTTTCATTTATTTTTTAAATTGATTAAGGATTATTAGATTTTTTCTGTTAAACACTGATTACTGCGCTTGATAGTTGTCATAAAATTCAGAAATTATGTAAACATCATCGATTGTTAAATCATCTCCATCTTAAACTAATGCGTCAAAAAAGACTGATAAACAATAGGAATAAAATGAAATGATTCATAGTTTCGAATCAAATTTCTAAACCATAATCCATTGGCAAAGCTTAGTTTGTGATTAGTAAATAAATGAGCGTGGATCAGAATTAAAAATAAAATTTAGAAAAAGGAATCAGACTGTTAGAAATATTTTGAATTTTTAAATTTTATAAATTTCTCAATGAGAAAAAAAAATAGAATTAGAATGAAGTAAAAGTTTTAAGAAATGAACTTTCTGTACGAAAATTTGTATTCCGACTATTTATTTGTTTCAAGGCTCTATAACGGTTTCATTTTTTTTTTTTTTAATTTCAGGTTCACGGTAGCGATCCAGAACTTTCTTTTATTTCTTTTTGTTTGACCTCTTCGACGAACTAAGCTTATGCCATCAATATACAGGATCGATTTTTTCATGGTTTCTGGATGCTGAAGGATATGATGGACTAAGTAATGATTCGGAGATTGTTGATGTATGAAATAATATGATAATGTAATAACAATCAACGGGTTATTTAATAAATAAATTATAACACGACTCGTCTACTCCTTTTTTTAATTTCATCGTAAAACTATTTTAAGAAGATACACTGTAGCATCCGGAATATAGAAAGATAACGATTAACTAAAGATAACACGTATGGTATCATTCGATTTGGAACAGTAAAAAAAGGCAAAAAAATTGAATGGTTACTCTACTTAACGACCCGTTCACTGTATCGTAAAGTGCGTCCAAACGATTCCATTTCATGAAAAAATGATAAGCCTTATCTTACATTAATAATCCAAAACTATAGAGATTATCTTTTGGGTGTCTTGGGAAGAAGATAATAGGAATAGTCACTGTATAATACTGATTTATGCGGGTTATCAGTTGTCAGGAACCCCGCGGGTGATATGCTCTCTGCAGAATATGAGAATTACACAACAATTGTGGAGCGGTCTTGCCTAAGTATCTAAATCTACTTCGCATACATCCTCTTCATCGCTGCAGTAGCCTGGAATTGGTGCTGCGAGGGACTGCGTGCATCAGGAATATGTCTTCCCGACTGGACAAACTGTTACTCTCTATGACCCCGATAATTGCGGTAACACCCACTGTCACTGTAATGAAAAGAAAAATTACGAGGCTGCAAATTTGTCCAACCATGAGAGAAACGTTTCTTGAACTTACCTAGCAACAGCAACGAATAAGGTTAACTTTGAGCTCTCTCACAAACCATTTTCGCATTCGCATTCGCATGAACAGTCGCCTTAGGTCGAATTCACAGTGAGCGCGGTGCGAAGTGCGAAGCGAATTTCCAATTCGCGCGAAAAACCGCTTCTCATTGAAACACGTTGAAAAAAACATCGACCGGCCACAGTGCAAGCGAATTTTCGTGCGAAGACCCGGCTGGATCGCGCGAATTCATCCTGCACTAACAAATTACTTCACACATTAGTGTGTCAAATTTCACACATTTAGGAAATAAGTAGACCAACACATTAAATGTGTGAAGCTACTGCTGCACACTAATGGGAAATACCGCTTAAGGAAACGAGATGTGTGCGTTTCACACATTATGCAAAAAGCGTTCAAATCGGGAAAATGTGTGAAAAGAGTACCACAGTTCAATTTAGGTAAGCGGGAGATGATAGTTAAACTTATTTTGAACCATTTGAAAATAAAAACAACAATATTTGCAATTTAAATGTTTTTTTTTAATAAAATGATTGGAAAACATTGATTCTATTCAAGTGTTGTGGGGAGCAATTTCTTTAGCGGTTTCTCAGAGCAAGAATAGGCAGGCGATATCAGACAGGATCTGAAAGACAAATTTAAGCGTTATTCGATACAATTTTTAAATTGAAATGATATGGGTTTACTTGCCATTATTCAATCATGACTTGAGACGGCGATGAGAATGGTTCCTTTCTTGGCTCGCACAAAACTGTTAGAGACAGAACAAACACAGCGATTGTAATTTCACACACTTTTTTTCCTAAATTCGCTGATTCGGATAATGTATAAATTTTGGATTCGCATGGTGTGTGAAATTCACACTGGAGTTTGACAGCTCCATACACTCAGAAATAAATAAAATATCAAACAATTAATTTCTAGGTATTTTCACGTTTCTCCCTCTTAACGCACAAGGATATTTCTCATGGTGTAATTACTTGGATATTTCTCACTGAGAAATATTTCTGCGATTAAAATTTATGCATTGAGAAATGGGATGATTGTTATGGAAGCGACATCTGGTGGTCAGAATAAAAAGTTTGAGCTGGGACGTAAAGGCAAACGCTTAAAGCAGAAATAATCAGAAAAAAACAAACGAAAATCGTTTGATTTTCGTACAAAAGTTCTATGATCAATGTGCATTATTGACCATAGCATACAAAACAAATGCACTTTCCCTTTAACAATACTTTGCTGCTACTGATTCCATTCTTTTTAAAGATGATTAACATATTCGAAAAGAATGGAACCTGCATGCAGTCAAGTTGAGCGGCATTTTGCAACTGAAAATTTAGCACGTGCTCATACCCGTTTAGTTGGGACTCAAAAGCACAAATCACAAAGCGTTTGTTTGAACAAAATAATATCTCGGTTATTAAATTTTATGCATTGGATCATTACACGCCAAGAAATTATTCGGGTGCATAAATTTTAATAATTGAAATAGTTATTTTTTAATATTTCTGGATATTAATGTCAGTTAAATGTCAGAGTAATTAAAACATAATATTTTTAATATTTTTTAAATTTCTGAGTGTACAGTCAATTTTGGCCGAGGAACTGGGAGAGTGATGATAATTCCTATAAGCAAACAGAATATAGGTTTCGGTTATTTAATCGGATTACCGTTCTTTATCTAAATTTCATGATATCTCCGAACCGTCGATTTTAAATTAATAAAAAAAATCAGATTCCTCGATCTGAATTCTGACTGATTCAAGAATCACTGAGGAGATTCCGGCAACGCCGATCCGCCAACATAAAAAAACAAATTTAGCCTAAATAGCATAAAATTTTATAAAACTTACAACATTCATACTCAAGATGTGGACTCCACGGCATTCCAAAAATTCTATCTGGTATTATCGAAATCAATGCCGGAGGTTCGCCGCCACCGCCTCCAAATTCGATGATTCGCCGCCGATAGCATCTCCAGTGCCGTCATTGAGTTGTTTTACGGACAACCGTTTTTTTCCCGAAAACAGCTGCAGGCCACGTAGAAGTGCCCAGTGTCTATGTTGTTCCGGTGTTGGTAAACCCGGGTGCTGGAGTTTTTTTATTTTATTTTATTAGAGACGTTTTAACCAACTTTTGGTTATTCGCGGGGTGCTGGAGTTTGTCCTCGAATCTGCTGTTCATTGCCGGCCTGTACGGAGTGTTGAAAAAATCAATATTTTCGCAAAACAAACAAAACTGTTTTACTTACCTTTATTGTTTACGTTGTCGTTGGCCTCTGTGTGTTTATTCTCGAATGCTCTTGTGGCCATTAATGGTTTCCCTGGCCAAACTTTAGAGGTTTTCCGTATAAATACGGTTTCACATGCCTCGTATTTTTTCCTGAATTGACGTGACAGCTGCAGCAAAGACACCAACACTCAGTCAGACACGCGATTTTTTTTTTTTTCTTCTAAGATCTTTAATCGTATCTTTCAGAAATCTTTTCTTATAATCCCAGTAAAGCTTTTGCGCCTGCGCCATAAGCAAAGACGCAATACGGATCTTGACTATTAATGTAATCAGAATCAAATAATTCTGACGATTAAGTGTATGGTATTTGACTATGCGGGAACACTCCAGGTGTTCTAAAGTAAGTCCTGTTTCTTTCATTCTTTATATTAAGGTACTTTGAAAATTGTCACATCAAACAAAAGTTCCTTCTAATCAATGTTAATGCCTTCCAATCAAATTCTAATTCATGTCAGTAATTGTGCAGATCTCCATAAGAATATTAATCGTAGTACTTGAAGATAGTTAGCAGAAATAAGTGAAATCGAATTTTAAGAGAAAATTCATCAACATGCAAAACGACGTTTCAACCAAACACGCAACGCAAAAGGTAATGCATGGTAACGAGCCTATAGTAAACAAAGAGACGAAATGTCACGATTGGAATTTTTCCTTTTCTGTCAGTGTCATTCCAATCGAGAAGAACCAAGCAGTCTCAAAGGCAGCCCTACAACAGGGTTGCAAGCTCATTAGGGGCCGTTCACATACCACGTGGACAACTTAGGGGGGGGGGAGGGGGGTATGGAAATGTCCACACTCAGAAATAAATAAAATATCAAACAGTTATATTTTAGGTATTTTCACATATCTCCCTCTTTACGCACACGGATATTTCTCATGGTGTAATTACTGGGATATTTCTCACTGGGAAATATTTCTGCGATTAAAATTTATGCATTGAGAAATGTTATGGAACGACATCTGGTGGTCAGAAATAAAAGTTTGAGCCGTAAAGTAAAGGCAAACGCTTAAAGCAGAAATAAACAGAAAAACCAAACGAAAATCGTTTGATTTTTGTTCATGTTCTATGGTCAATGTGCATAATTGACCATAGCATAAAAACATGTGCATTTCGCTGGTAATATTACTTGCTGCAATTGAGTCCATCCTTTTTAAATATGATTCAGTTAAATATTCAAAGAGAATGGAATCTGCATGCAGTCAAGTTGAAAGGCATTTAGCAACTGAAGAATCTAGCATGTGCTCATACCCGTTTAGTTGGGACTCAAACGCACAAAGCGTTTGTTTGAAGAAAATAATATACACCGAAAATAATTTTCACTTTAAAGGTAAGTGACATCTGGAGTGAATTTGCGCCATACGTAAATTCATGTGAATTTTAAGTGACCGGTCAAGTGAAATCACTTAAGTGAGCGATCAAGTGAATTTCAAGTGAATGGCAAAGTCAATTTCAAATGTTTGCTCAGGTCATTAATATCTTTCAATTGTAGTGGTTTTTAGGTGAAATTTCGGAATATCAAACATTAATCAACTTTGTTTCTACAAAACAATTATTTATTAAAAATACAACGTAAAAAACGTCACTTTTTCTTCTTCAAAAAGATTTTTCGGCTTCGAAAAATCTTTGACTTCCTCCACTGAACCCAAAATCACACTTAAAATACACTTGACGTTTCACTTAAAAGTGGGAGTTCAATGAATTTCTTCATTTCAAGTGGCTCATGTAGATTTCACTTACCCGTCACTTATGTTTCAAGTGACCGAATCAATGTTCACTAACTCATCACATAAGTTTTAAGTGACTGTCACTTGAAATTCATCTGAAAATCCACTTACTTCGCCGCTCACTTCAATTTCATTACATTCTCACTTAAAATTCACTTGACCCGTCACTTAATTGTCAAATTCACTTGACCGGTCACTTAAAATTGAAATGAATGTACAGGTAGCGAATGACAGCCATGTTGTGAAAGATTGTTTTTATTATGGAAACATAACAGAATTGTGTATGAGCTGGTAGGTGCAGAAAAAGAGTCATTTATAAGTTTCATAACAATTATATACTTCCAGAGCCCGAGAAAAATATCCTGTGAGGCGGATAATACGTCGTAGTGCAACTATTCATCCGAATGAGGGGCCAAAATATGAATCGGCAGAAGTTGTAACTTCTACAGAGCAACTATGAATAAATTGGTCATGGTGGGAAATCTTTGTTGGATGTAAGTTGTGATAAATTTTCAATAATCAAAATATTTCAATTTAATGTTTATTTTTCTTTCTGTCCTTCAAAACAGGTTTTGGAAATGCTTCCCGATGGTATTTTTATTCTGAAATTTTCAAGAACAGTGCAAATAAAAGAAAGTAGGTACATATCATGAAAATAAAACCTCGAAACATTATTAATTTTTTTTTTTTATTTTCAGAAAAAATCAACCTAAATTTTGGGAAAAAATCGAAAAAGTCGATGAGTATTTCAAGCCAAAACTTTAATTTGAACCCATCAATAAATTTGTGAAAAAACAATGTATTTTATCGAATTCGCAAATAAATAAATAATTGTTTTGATTGAACGAAGTTTATTGATAATTTTTATTCCGAAATTTCATCTTAAAATCACTATTACTCAAAGATTTAATAGACCTGAGCATACATTTCATATTTACTTCAGGCTCACTTAGAATTCACTTAGTCACTCACTTGAAATTCACTTGACCAGTCACTTAAGTGAATATCACTTGACGGTCACTTAAAATTCACATGATTTCACAAATGGCGCAAATTCACTCCAGAGGTCACTTACATTTTAAGTGAAAATTATTTTCGGTGTCACTTTGACGAGACATTCGGGTTGATCTTTTCTGAAATAATAATTTAAAAATAAAATAAATTTAACTAGTATTTATTGTTTTGCATGATACTTACTTTAATTGCACTTGAATATTTTCAAAATAAATCATCATCGGAAAACGTATCCGAAACCTGATTGCTTTAAAAAGGGTCTCTGCAACGTGTTAACCGGATCACACGATGTTTCTGTCGGTCGACCTATGGAAAACATCATTGTTTAATAACATATAAATTACTTTAATTCTGCATCTACCAACTCAAACAAACCTCTGTTGTTTCATTTCCAAACAACAATGAAACAATCAATACTGACATTGTTGACATCCGCTTTGCAAAAAATCACTTGAATTTTAAGTGATGGGCAAGTGAATATTGGCTTAAGTGACCGGTCAAGTGGATTTCAAGTGAGCATCGAAGACATTCAATGCCGGTCACTTAAAACTCAAGTGATGAGCTAGTGTATATTGATTCGGTCACTTAAAACTTAAGTGAGAGGCAAGTGAAATGTACATGAGCCACGTGAAAGGAAGAAATTCACTGCGTTTTCACTTTTAAGTGAATCTTCTAGTGTTTTTTAAGTGTGAATTTGGGTTCAGTGTATAATTTCTCGGTTATGCATTGGATCATTACACGCCAAGAAATTATTCGGATGCATAAATTTAAATATCTGAAATAGTTATTTTTTAATATTTCTGGATATTAATGACAGAGAAATATCGGAGTTATTGAAATATAATAATTTTCATATTTTTTTCATTTCTGAGTGGCACGCTTGTCAACGGAGAGGGGGGTAGGGGTTTGGGTCATGTCCACGTGGACATACTTACTTTCAAAATATTTTCTATAGGTGAATAAATACTATGATGTTTAAACCGAAATCTTAAAAGTTTATGTTTACACAATTTGGAGCTACTTGAAAGCAAGTGATAAATATGATAATTTTGAAATTTAATTTTTTTATTTTTTTATATCAGGAAATTCTTGACCCTAATGGAAAACTGATATTGGAGAATAACCCCTATAAATCCCTTCCTTTTCCCTTGTTTAAAGTTTTTTTTTTAACTGTTGAGTCGCCGCGACTATTACGGCCCCCTTCCCTACTAACCTAGTGAAACGAATACACTCGGCACATTGAAACTTTGTAAAAGTAAAAGGCCGTTAATAAACTACACACTCATCTGGCGCAACCCCTTATAGTGTAGTTTTGACCCGTTATCGGATAAGACTGCACGGTAAACAAAGTTACTCTGTTCTGTATAAAAATCCATACAGATTCGAGAAAAGTGTCTCCACTTAGTTTTATGTTTGGGTGCTTTACACAGAGCGTGAGCAAAAAGCTTTTACACATTCGAAAGCTTACATCCAGTTATAGTCAATTCTGTATATTTTGACATGGGGATGCCCATTCATTTTTGAAATTCTTCCAAAAAGTAATTGTTTTTAAATAAAAAAAATAATTAAATAATTTTCTAAACAACAAGCTATCAGTTTTTATTGTCTATAGAATCATTTTACAAACATAAACAATATATTACATGAAATAGTCTACTAGGCGATTTAGTAATACAGCCTTATTAAATTAAATTGCATAGAAACAAATTTTGCGTCTCGCGATCTTTTTTTTTACATTTAACGGATACAACCCCCCGGTGTATCGAATAGTATTTTGCAGCCAAAGCATTCCAGTGACATTCTGGTTATCTCGAAAAGTAAGACTTCCGCTCGAGCAATGCTTTTGCTTTAGATGGCACTGGATCTGTATTTTGTAGATTACAGATGGTGTACTGGGCGATTCCGGGCATGTTCCGCAGTTAAGGTGCCACTAGAATCAAAACAAATTTTTATAAGTTGTTCATCGGAATGGAATTGAAAATACGTACCAATTAAAAGTTGGCCGCCGGCGTCTCGCAGCACCGAAAATATTTCTGCATATATTTCTGATAGCCCACTATACGATGCCCTCATCCTTTGGGTGCGCTTCGAAGAACACCGAAAGTAGTCTTTCCACAGAGGGTTCTCAGCCAAGTAGTTACCATCCTGCTAACAGTCAACAGAAAATTACTTTTCTGACAGCAATAATAATCAATTGGCACAATTAACTAAAATAAAAACACATACCTTCATTGCAATGCACGAGAATTCCTCCGGCTTTTATCTTTTCGGATCTATCAGGCTCATTTTATTCCTGTTTTCTTTGAACCACTTTTGGAACGTTAACTTCTTTTAGCAATTATTAGTGAACCTTAATGCAGGTTAACGTCTAGTTTTTCTTCTTTGTATTCCGATCCGTTGAGTTTCGGTTGCTATCCGTCCTCCACCACATAGTATAAATCGTGCCGGAACATTTTTATTTCATATCTCCCTGTGTTCCTCGCAACCTACAAATATGAATAAAATTGTTTCAAATGTTTCAACCAATCATTTCTTATGAGGCAAAATGGCGTGAGTGAAAATTTAAAAAAATCAAAGTACTTACACCAGTCAAATACCGTACGGATGAGCTTTTTTGCTATGACATCCCCTGCCAAAAGCATTGCAACAACAACTACTTTTTATACAGAGCTGCGTAATCGAGTTTTAGTTTCTATTTGAATATTGGCAACCCAAATCTACTCAGAATTGAATTGGGAATATACAAATTTTGAGCATCAATCGATTAGTCTGAATGAAAGTGTATTCTCAACACATTTTATGTATAACTCAATTTTTCCGTGTGGGTTAACTCCTTTTTGGTGTACAGGCCTTGTACCCTTTATAGGGTACATGGGCTGTACGTCATATCGTCGTGTCAAATTTACACATTATTTCAAACGCTTGTCCACTCGGTGGGGATGTGAGCAGTTTTTTGTGTGACATGAAATGTTGCATGCAAAAAAGTAAAATCGAGAGCAAGTTGGATTTATCAAATATAAAATATTTTATTCAATAATCACAAATATTTAAACACTTTTAAACACTTTTTTAAAGATGAAATTTAAACTGCAGCAGCAAAACATCGCAGGCAACAGGATGGTGAAATCTGCAAGAAATTCAAACCAATTAGATGAATCGTATTTTTTCAGGAGATCTTAAATTGCCATTTTTTTTGCATCATTTCCACTTTCCTCTTGCCAGCAATGAACGTTCGAAAGTTTCTGCCATATTTCCATGTCCGGCCCAGTAAATGAAAACTTATTTTATTAAATCAGAACACAAAACATTAAAAAATAACACTTACTACAATCCGACGTTGCCAACAACATTTGCTTCTCAGGTGACGGCGATATTTTCACAAGATTGAAAACTACCCGTCTTGAAGCGTACTCGGGCTTTTCCAAAAAATGTGTAATATTGAAGTAAAAAAATGACCCCTTATTTGACAGATCCTGGAGGTTCGCAATAATGGGTCAATTTTACAACTGTTCAAGTGTTCCCCCAAATGAGTGTGTAGTTTTAAATAAAAAAAAAAAGGAAATTCTTTTTCGATGTTTTTCAAAATCAGCCATTTCTATAACAAAAAGGCCAAAAGTGGTGTTTTCTAACTGTCCACGTTTGCCAAATGTCCACGCTTGTCCACGGAGGGGGAGGAGGGGGTCAAAAATCTCATTTTTCTGTCCACGTGGTATCTGAACGGCCCCTTATTTGGAAAGGGATCAGATGGCGCCTCTTTGTTTACAGTCTCTTTAGTGCATGGGTACAGAAACAACCAAATCTATACCTGTATTTAATACACAAGCGTATTTCTCATCTTTTTTTGCATCGCATACGAAATTTTAAGACAACTCTGAGCGATTTTTTTTATGATACAAATTAAATATGTTTTGCAAACCTTCAACAGCGATTTTCTCGAAACACGTCAAGTGGCTCATACGACCTAATCAAGACAAACTCTAGAATTAAGATTTTAAAAAGTCACTACGAATTTTGAGAAATTATTCGACCTGGCTCCACTGGATAGCATTCTAATAAGATTGAAAACTCAACCGGTTTATCGAAGGGGCGAAAACGGGAATTTTGTCTAATAGGAAAACCGCGTTTTTGGATACGTCCTTTCTATAAAATTAGTCGTTTCATTCTTGTTTAGAGGTTAGGGCTGCACACTACGAAAAAAATCTGAAATCACATTACATGTGATGTAAATAAAAAGAAGCATCATTATATGACGGAATTTTCAGTGCTATTTGGAAATTACACGTCAGTAAAAATTTGCAACGTATAAAATAAAAATGATGTAAATCATAAAATCACTGAATATTGGAAGGAAAACTTTTCAATTGGATTTTGTTTTTTTTTATTGTTAATATGATTCAACAAGAGAATTTTCTAATCTCTTAATAAAAATAAAATCTTTCTATATTTAATATAATTCTTTTTATTTCACATCGACGCGAATGCCATAAGGATGGTAAAGTGTCACTAATAAAACTTAAAAAAAATATTTAACAAATGTTATTAGGAGTCACATTCATGTACTTTTATTTTCTTCCCCGTAGTACCGGATCCAAAGTTGAGTAACGTGGTGCTGCTTCCAGAACCTCATCCGTGCTTCTCGAAGATCTCCGGGAACCAACAAAACTTATTACATGCACTCAATTTCGGGTTACAAAAACCCACACAAAAACAGACCACTGATTGAGGGTGGACACACCCTGGCGCTAAGAGCTCGTGTAGAGCTGTCAAACAAAAAAGCGCACGTGAAAAGTGCAGTCGGCGTGCAAGGAAAAAAAGCATCGAAATAAGGTATGCTTTTTTCATTTAAAATCAATCGCGAAAAGCGACATAATTTTGTAAATTCCTTCGCAGGAGTGAGCCGAAGAAGTGCCGGAGCAGGCCGTGCTGCCCGACGACAGATTGTGCCGGAAAAAGCCTTCGTGAAGAAGTGAGTAGCGCACTTTAAATTTATAGGTTAGGTACTAATGATGCGGTTACTTGTAGGGCCGTTTTACCGGATACCAGCAGCCGGCCAAGGGCCAGACTGTGACAAAGGCAAAACAGCCTGCCTCCGATTGCCGTGCGGTCAATTTTCGTCTTTTATTCGGCAGGAGGGAAAATTTTTTATCAAGATCCCTAAAGATCCACCCGACAGTGCCGCTCTGCAGTGTGGGCTACCAGAGAGCCAATATAGCCGGACATTTCGCGCGCCTAGGAGAAATCCCGGCGGCGCGACGTATCGTGCATTTAGTTTCGGCCTCGAACGCTGTGCGGGCATTATCGAGCGGAAGAAGGGTGGCGGAACATACGCGTGCCAAGGATCAGTCCCGGCGGCGCGGTTTATCACTGTTTCCGGCCACGAGAGCCGATTTGCGGCTGTAGGCGATTTCGTCATTGTGTTGCTGTTAGTTTTTAAAGGGACGAGCCGAAGAAGTTGAGCTCGACCAACCCGTGCCCAGGATCATTCCCGGCGGCGCGACTGATCGTGTTTTCCTCGGCCAAAAGAGCCGTGCCGACATTGGCCGAACAAACGTGCGGCCAGGATCATTCCCGGCGGCGCGATTCATACGCGTTTCCTGTCACAAGTGCCGAATTACCATTGTTGGCTGTCACTGCTGTTGTGTTGCTGCAGAGTCATTGAGAAAGGAGTCGAAGGAGTGTCGTTCCCATTTTGCGCGCCTAGGAAACAAATTCCCGGCTGCGCGACTACCTGCAAAATCGTTGCTCGGCGGAACGAGCTGAAGGAGGAAGTGTTTGCGTGCCGGCTCGCAGTGCCGAAGGAAATAGGAGTAACGGCTCGCAGTGCCGCAGGAAGAGTGGTGATCCGAGGTGGCGATATCACAGGTGAGCTTTAGTCAAGGGGGACTGGTGGGTGGATAAAAACCTATTTCCCTCGCGCACAATTGCGCAATTTATTAAATATGCCTATTATATCTGTTAGGGACAACCCGAGGCAATAACAGACAGGCAATATTGGCGCCCGAATTTAATAGAACCTTTTAAGATACTACAAAAATCAAAATGGACATTATTGACTTGAATGATGAGGAAATTGACTACGAGCTTCGACTCAGAAATAAATTTGATCTTGGTTTTAGTAATCGCAGAACGAAACTTAGCGCGTTGCGAAATTTAATCACGGAGGAGAAAAAAGCAAATTCTTATGCTAGATCCTCAACACACGTGATGAACATTGAAGATAATCTCAATTTATGTTTGACTAATTTAGAAGCGATAAAAACAAACGTGCGTAAAGCTGTCAATGAAAATGATACGAATGCTAAACGACAACTATTCTCGCGTCTTGAGCATTACCGTAACAGATTAGATCTTATTCCGAAAGATCAACCGCGAAGTGAATTGTTAGTGCAACTGATGAGTGAAGTGAAACAGTTAAATGCAGCGTTGACATCGAATGATGATGCAGGTAGAGTAGACAATATTCAGCTAGAGGCAGCAGCAAATCTAACGGTTTTGGACAGGATGCCGAGAACCTCCAGCCCATTTAGAGGATTCGACGAAGAGGAACTGAGGTTGAACGATCGACGAACCAGGGGTGCATCTGTACCATCGACAAATCCGGTCAATTTAAGCCGTCAATCAGAAACCATGCAACGAACTGGAGCCATTCCCAAAGCCAGCAACAACACGAGGGAAGGCAACCAGGGGCAGAACAACACCGGAACAAGGAACGACGTCGAGTCTAATAAAAGGAATCAACTTGAACTGTTGGAAGAAATTTTGGAGAGGCTTAGGCAGTTACCTATCTCGCAACCACAACAGGCAACTCAAATTCATCAAGCACCTCAACAAAACATTAATGCAGCTCTTCAGCAATCGGGAATGCAACAAGTGCATCATCTTCCTGAACGTGGAAATTCACAGCGCGATCGAGGAGTGCATCGAGACAACCAGAACAACGAAATGTCTCAGGAGCTTCGCGACGAAGTACTGCTGTCGATTCTGAGAGAGCAGAACAGGCACCAGAGAGGACCAAGAGGAAAACCAATTCACGCATGGCCTTTCAAATACGACGGAAAGGGAAGTCCGCTAGATCTGATCGTGTTCATCAAGAAGGTAGAAAAATTCGCAATGACCGACGACATGAATGGTGACGAATTGATGTCACAAATAAAATTTCTTCTGGTTGGAAAAGCCTTAGACTGGTTCTGTTTGGCATGCAATGCGTACATCTCTTGGGATGAATTTAAAACAAGAATAAAACAACAATTTATTCCTAGAGACTTTGCACAGTGGATAAGAAAACAAGTCTACTGCAGAGTACAAAAACCTAATGAATCATTTGAGACTTTTCATTGGGAGTTGACGTTAATGTTCGGCGCAGCTGATCCTCCATTTTCGGAGATGGACCAGTTCCACATTATGAGAACAAATTAAAATCAATACTTCAGATTAGTATCGATTGCCGCGCAAGTATCATCGCTAGCCAGCCTAATTAAAGTTTGCGAAGAGGTGGATGAAGCAAATATTAATGGAAGCAGCTTCGCGGGCAATTCACATCGCCCACAAGAGCTCGGACGTGCAAATGTTTACAGGCAGTTAAGACCACAGCTACAAAGTGACAACAGGCCAACAACACAGCAAGGGATTAACGCAATCGAAACCGAAAACACACCACAATGGAATTCGCCATTAGTTCAGCAGAACATGCCGGATATGTCACAGCAGTATAGTAACACAAATGCAGGTTTGAATCCAGCGATGCAGAACTATGATCTTTCAACGGAAGGGCAGACTTCTGAACCCAGATACGGGAACGAATTCATAGGAGCAAGTTTCAACGCAGTTCATGCGGATAATCAAGGGCGAAACCAAAGAATGCCGAATCGCCAAACTACAGCAAACACGACATCGACGTTGAGATGCTGGCAATGTGGCAGAGACGATCATTTCTTCCTAACGTGCCCGTATCCCAAAACACACCTGTTTTGTTATCGATGCGGAAAACAAGGATACACTGTGAGGAATTGTACCGACTGTATTCAAATGGCCAGAGATCTCATGCACAACCATCCGGGAAACGCCAGAGGCGGCAACTGTTAGAGGGTCCAAATTTGCTGCCCAAGACAAAAACCGACCCCACAGAATCTATAGTAAAAAACTTTGGACATTCAAACATAGCTGTACACAACATCTCCACATTTGACAATAGACCGTATCTTGATGTGACATGCAGAGGAATCCCAATGAAAGGAATGCTAGACACAGGAGCAATGTGCTCACTCCTAGGAGGTAGTAAAACTGAAATAGCAGAAACCCTTCAACTTCAGAAAATTCCAGGTCGAGGATCAATATTTACGGCCGACAACACAAAGCACAAAATATCACACTACGTCATGTTACCGATAGAACTCAAAGGTAAGCGGCACGTAATGCCAGTAATATGTTTAAAAAATTTGCCTGATAGTTTCATTTTGGGAATGGATTTCTTTAACAAATTTCAAATGAAATTACTAGTGAACAGCATCTCGGAAGAAAACAATGCTCGCTTAAACAGTCTATCTAAGCAACAAAAACAGCGGTTGAAAGAAGCAGTCGAAGAATTCCCTTCATCTGAATCGACAGGCAAGCTAGGAAGAACGCATCTATACACTCACGCAATTGACACCAATCGAGCAAAGCCAGTGAAGCAACGGTTTTACACAATGTCTCGTTTTATCCTACAAGATGTAAACAAAGAAGTTGACAGGATGTTAAAAATGGGCGTGATAGAAGAAGCCTTCTGCTGTCCGTGGAATTCGCCAGTAGTAGCAGTTCGCAAGAAAGATAACTCCATACGCTTATGTTTGGACGCGAGAGGATTGAACAAAATTGTAGTTCCTGAAGCTTTTCCCATTCCGCAAATAGCAGCCATAATGCAGAATCTCAGTGGATGTAAATGGTTGGCGTCAATCGACCTAGAAGCAGCTTTTTGGCAGATACCGTTAGAAGACAGCTCGAAACCGAAAACCGCATTCACAATTCCACAGCGAGGTCATTTCCAGTATTGCGTAGTTCCATTCGGCCTTTGCACCGCAAGTCAAGCACTTGCTAGAGTCATGACGAGCCTGTTCATTGATCTGGAACCCGAGGTTTTCGCTTATCTAGATGATATTATCATCGCAGCTAATTCTTTCGAAAGATTCACACACCTGTTAAGAGAAGTAGCATATCGGTTAAGAAACGCAGGATTCACTATCAATAAAAAGAAATCAAGCTTCTGTTTGCCCAAATTGAAATATTTAGGATATATCCTAGATGAGAACGGTTGGAATGTAGACCCTGACAAAACTTCCGCAATCACAAACTTCCCACAACCAAAAAACCGAAAAGATGTTCAACGTTTTCTAGGAATGGCGGGCTGGTATAGGCGCTTCATCAACAACTTTGCCAAGATTGCCGTACCGCTGACAGAACTGACAAAAGCGAAGACAAAATTTCGATGGGGTGAAGCTGCTGAACTAGCATTTCAACGTTTGAAACAGTGTCTCACAACTGCACCAGTTCTCACCACACCAGACTACGCAAAGCCATTCCAGATAGCATGTGACGCAAGCGAAACAGCCATTGGAGGCGTACTGACTCAAGGAGAAGAGGCAGCGGAAAAACCAATATGCTATCACTCTGAAAAACTATCGTCATCCGAACGAAAATATTCACCAACTGAGCGTGAATGTCTGGCAGTAATACGATGTATTGAGAAATTCAGGGGCTATGTCGAAGGCTCACGATTTACTGTTTTTTGTGACCATGCCAGTCTCGAATACCTTAGAAATATGAAAAATCCATCTTCACTGATGTCTCGGTGCATTCTGCGGCTCAACGCATTTCAATTCGACATAAAATATCGAAAAGGAGCTTTAAACAAAGTGCCGGACTGCTTAAGCAGAATCGAAATAAATTCCGTAGAAGTTACAAATGATTCATGGTATTCGAACTTAGTTCATGGTATTACCGAAGATCCTGATAAATTCCCGAATTTTCGTATAATCCAAAATGAGTTGTTCAAACACTGCTCCACTACGGACGAAGTAGGCGCTAAAACCTTCATCTGGAAGCAAGTCATTCCTCAAGAAGCCAGATTGGAAATTCTAAGGAAATATCACGACATACCAACAGCAGCACACTTAGGCGTAGATCGCACTCTACAGAAGATTCAGAAATCGTTCTACTGGCCGCGCATGGTGATAGATGTAAAAAAGTATGTCCGCAACTGTTCTGTTTGCAAGGCGGTTAAAGCTCCGAACGAATGTTTAACTCCAACTATGGGAGGTCTAAAACCTGCTTCGCAACCATGGGAGTTGATATCAATAGATTGGGTTGGTCCACTGGTGAGGTCGAAGAAGGGAAACACGGTAATCCTCGTAATAGTCGACTGGTTTACGAAGTATGTACTTGCTCAACCATTCAGATCCGCTGAAACCCAGGAGATGATCAATTTCTTGGAAAAATACGTTTTTTTCAAATTTTCTGCACCCCGAATTATATTAACTGACAATGGATCACAGTTTAAAGCAATGGCATTCGTCTCATTACTTCGTAGATACAAGATAGAACTCATGAAAACTGCCTACTATACGCCCATGTGTAATAACGCCGAGCGGGTGAACCGCACGCTCATCACCTGTGTTCGAGCACTCATTGACGAGGACCATCGAGCGTGGGACGAACATCTACAACAAATTGTTTGCGCAATCAACACAGCGAAACACGAAGTATCTGGAATCTCGCCACACTTCGCGAACTATGGTCGAGAAATGATCGTCTTCACCGAGAACTACAAGCTGCAAGGTCTTAACTCTTCCATGAATCCTCAAGAACAGCAAGAAAATCGTATCAAAGCATTAGCGAAGGTGCACGACTTCGTCAGACAACGAATACAAGATGCTCACGAAAAAAGTAGAGCAAGGTATGACCTTCGAGCCCGCACCAGGAGTTTTGAGATAGGCCAACTAGTCTGGAGAAGATCATTCCATCTGTCGTCGAAGCTTAAACAGGAAACAAAAAAGTTAGGACCCAAATTCATTCCTTGCTTCGTCAGAGAGCGAATAGGCGCCAACAACTACCGGCTAGAAGACGTGTCTACCCGAATAGAATTGTACGATGAAAAAACCATTAATTCCATATTCACAAACCATAAATTTTATGGTCTACACAATGCTTATTATCTTCCACGATACCGTGAATGCACATTGGAATTCATAGTTTCCGACCATACATTTCACTGTTTTGGCGAAAATAACCATGAAAAAGGGGTATTGTTATGCAGCGTGACCATGAAAAAAATGGCGATTTCCCATACATTCGGAAGCTCAAAAATATGAAGTTCATGGTGATAACAGCTTCCACTTTTTCATAGTAAAACCATGAAAAACCGTAAATTTACATTGTTCAAACGAAGATGGAAATTAAGGTTATTCTTTGGTTTATTATTATCGTTTCAACCATAAAGTTTCATGGTTTACAATGAATAATTTATAATTTTTCTGATTGGAATAGTTGCTAAATTTATTACTCGTTTCAAGGAATTTTATTCATGATTAGTCGTGTTTGGTACTGGTACATTTATAACAAAGCACGATAAATCAGGAATAATATCCCTTAAAACAAGGAATAACTTTGGCAAAATGTTAAATTTTGATTCAATTATTGCGATCAGTCACCTTGTTCAAAAAAAAGAAATTAAAAAAACAACATTATCTTAATATTGTTAATCATTTTCATTTTCACAACTTTTACTTTAACGTATTTTCCGCACTTTTCACTTTTTAATAACTTTCACAATTCTATAAATTCCTGTACCTTGATTCCATTCGATGTGTTTTTAACACAGCTCCAACTAGCTGCAAGCGGTGCGTGATCCCAAATTCGGTTAATCTTTTCATGCTGCATCCATCAGCCTGAAAATCGAAAACGAATGATAAGCCGAAAAAATCAAAATTATTTTCTGAAAAAAATATTTATGTTGAGCCTCATTTTATTCGCACGGAACGAATTACGCAACATTTTTGCTAGTGCGATGGAAAATACTGGAAAGAATACTTACTCTGTATTCGCCAGCAAAACAAGATTCGCAAGATTGTCCTTCTCGTCCTGCCGTCTCCAGTGGGAACTTTATCGGGAGCTTTTTCAAAAGCCTGCATGTGAAAGGAGCCGTGGAACAGCATCTGCAAAAGATGAAATAAATATGTACATTTAAAAATACAGCTAGGAAAAACAAAATTTATTCAAAAAGATACTCACCATTCAAGATATTTTGCAATCGCTGCTGGTAACCAAAACAAATTGCCCGCGATAAAATTGTTTTTCAAAATGGCTGCTCTTTAAAATAAATCTCTATACACGATCATTTGAGAATGTGTAAAAAAACGAGAAGTTTACCATTGTTCGTTTTGGTTTGGATTGTAATTTTACTACACACTCATTTGGCGCAACACCTTAAACTTGTAAAATTGACCCATTATTGCGAACAGCCGAGATCTGTCAAAAAAAGTGTCGTTTCCTCAAGTCAATTTTACACATTATTTAGAAAAGCTGGCTTACTAAATAAAGGGTAGTTTTTTAACTTGTCATTCAGAATATACAACTCTTTCTGCCGTAACCGATCTCGTTCGACGATTCAATGAATCGGTTAATGCTGAAAGATCAGTTCAGTTCATTGAGTTGATTGAATATTTTCCTATTCTGTAACAGGAGCATGAAAATTATACCTTGCCGAATACAGAAATTCAAAACAAACTGATTTGTTTTTATTATTTTCTTTCCATCCTTCTGACACTTTAAGGGCTAACATCAAAGGGCTGACATCGCAGAGCGGGCTTCCAAAATAATGTGTAAATTTTACATGCTTACATTACTAATTTTCACCTCTGCTTTGACGTACATGCTGTGTACACAATAAGGGGTACAAGGACTTTACATGAAAAAGGAGTTAACCCAGTCTTTTCCGATAACGGGTCAAAACTACACTATAAGGGGTTGCGCCAGATGAGTGTGTATGAATTACACTGTAACAATAATAATCACAAGAAAATTATTGTGAAACCGTGCATCTGTCGGTTGAAATATATTTAGAAACTACGGTGAAATTGATTGTTAGATTGAAAATCATTGTTCATTTATCTTAATACCATGGTCTTTGCTATTCGGGTAGTGATCACCAGGGCATA
The DNA here is from genome assembly GCF_029784155.1 of Uranotaenia lowii. Taxonomy (NCBI): domain Eukaryota; kingdom Metazoa; phylum Arthropoda; class Insecta; order Diptera; family Culicidae; genus Uranotaenia; species Uranotaenia lowii. The sequence goes on along the minus strand of NC_073692.1, from coordinate 237,965,764 downwards.
TATCATGCAAAAGATATAAAAGCCAATTAGAAACAGTCATCAACATAGAGCTATGCAAGAAGATAACCATCAACCAACAAAAACACCAAAATACGCACAGCGGTAAGAAAAACAACAACCGTCCACCGAACGAGAAACATCGGCAATACAAAAGCTATGTCCGAAGACAAACGTCAACCAACAAACAGAATAAAAATACGCCAAGCGGACACTACATTCACCAATCATGACAAACCTACAATCAACACAGCTATGAACGACGACAAGATCAACGAACTACGTTAGCACCACCAGAACACCAAAATACGCACAGCGGTAAGAAAAACAACAACCCGTCAACCGAACGAGAAACATCGGTAATCCAAAAGCTATGTCCGAAGACAAACGTCAACCAACAAGCAGAATAAAAATACGCCAAGCGGACACTACATTCACCAAACATGACAAACCTACAATCAACACAGCTATGAACGATGACAAGATCAACGAACAACATTTAGCAACACTAAAACACAAAATACGCACAACAACCCGTCAACCGAACGAGAAACACCGGTACTCAAAAGGCTATGTCCGAAGACAAACGTCAACCAACAAGCAGAATAAAAACACGCCCAGCGGACACCACATTCATCAAACATGACAAATCAACAATCAACACAGCTATGAACGACGACAAGATCAACGAACTACGTTAGCACCACCAGAACACCAAAATACGCACAGCGGTAAGAAAGACAACAATTCACTGACCGCGAAGCATCGGTACACTTCACAGCTATGCACGAAAACTCCAGTCAACGAATCATGCACAGAGTCACCGCTGAAGCAAAAAACACGCCATTCGTGAAAGAAAGAATTCCAGCAACCGAACATGACCAATTGACAAAACAAGTTTAATTTGTCAAGAAAAACCTAAACGTGTATCATTGAATTTCAAGAAACAACTGTCAAGATGTCAACTCACAATATCGCTAAAGAAAAGTTGAAGAAATCAAAAATCCAAGTCAAACTAAAACCATTCATATAATGTCCCTAATAATAAGCCCTCGTTTGTAGTATAAGTCGCCATCATCTAAGAAAAGAACCAACAAATCCACCACCAACAAGTTCCACCTTTCTAAATCTAAAGCAATAACCATAATGCCATATCACAAATTTACTTCAACAGTTCAATAGGGAGAAGTAACTATTAGCAGTAAGCATATCTTCCAGAACTTAGCTGGAGAGCCGATTGAAACTCAAAGCAATCAGTCAAACTTTAGTTCGAGTATTAGCCCCATATTAGCTGCAAGCGCTATGCAGTTTTGAAACAAAACAAAACACTCATCGTAGCTGCAAAATTGCAGAATGATTTATCGAGAGCGCACCATTTTAACTATTGAAACTTCTCCCTAAGAACCCCACAATCAAGAACCGCCATCAAACAAGTACCACCAAACCATAGCCCTTATCAAACCATCCAACCATACCACAGTCAAACCATAATCAGGAGAAGAAACATAATTAGAAGTAAGAAATCTTCCAGAACACAGCTGGAATGCTGATTGATCATACTGACATCAGTGAAACTTTCGTTCGAGATTCAAGAATTAGGACTAAGTTCATTGCAAACATCTTGCAACTAAAAGAAAATTGAACACTCGTCGTGGCTGCAAGTTAGCAGAAAGATTTGTCGACAGTGCATTAGTTAAGTAACTAAGACTTCTCCTGATATTACCGGCAACCTAAAAATTTTGTGAATTTGTCATAAAAATTCACAAAATTTTGATGTAAAAAGTGGATTGTATTACATGCACTCAATTTCGGGTTACAAAAACCCACACAAAAACAGACCACTGATTGAGGGTGGACACACCCTGGCGCTAAGAGCTCGTGTAGAGCTGTCAAACAAAAAAGCGCACGTGAAAAGTGCAGTCGGCGTGCAAGGAAAAGAAGCATCGAAATAAGGTATGCTTTTTTCATTTAAAATCAATCGCGAAAAGCGACATAATTTTGTAAATTCCTTCGCAGGAGTGAGACGAAGAAGTGCCGGAGCAGGCCGTGCTGCCCGACGACAGATTGTGCCGGAAAAAGCCTTCGTGAAGAAGTGAGTAGCGCACTTTAAATTTATAGGTTAGGTACTAATGATGCGGTTACTTGTAGGGCCGTTTTACCGGATACCAGCAGCCGGCCAAGGGCCAGACTGTGACAAAGGCAAAACAGCCTGCCTCCGTTTGCCGTGCGGTCAATTTTCGTCTTTTATTCGGCAGGAGGGAAAATTTTTATCAAGATCCCTAAAGATCCACCCGACAGTGCCGCTCTGCAGTGTGGGCTACCAGAGAGCCAATATAGCCGAACATTTCGCGCGCCTAGGAGAAATCCCGGCGGCGCGACGTATCGTGCATTTAGTTTCGGCCTCGAACGCTGTGCGGGCATTATCGAGCGGAAGAAGGGTGGCGGAACATACGCGTGCCAAGGATCAGTCCCGGCGGCGCGGTTTATCACTGTTTCCGGCCACGAGAGCCGAATTGCGGCTGTAGGCGATTTCGTCATTGTGTTGCTGTTAGTTTTTAAAGGGACGAGCCGAAGAAGTTGAGCTCGACCAACCCGTGCCCAGGATCATTCCCGGCGGCGCGACTGATCGTGTTTTCCTCGGCCAAAAGAGCCGTGCCGACATTGGCCGAACAAACGTGCGCCCAGGATCATTCCCGGCGGCGCGATTCATACGCGTTTCCTGTCACAAGTGCCGAATTACCATTGTTGGCTGTCACTGCTGTTGTGTTGCTGCAGAGTCATTGAGAAAGGAGTCGAAGGAGTGTCGTTCCCATTTTGCGCGCCTAGGAAACAAATTCCCGGCTGCGCGACTACCTGCAAAATCGTTGCTCGGCGGAACGAGCTGAAGGAGGAAGTGTTTGCGTGCCGGCTCGCAGTGCCGAAGGAAATAGGAGTAACGGCTCGCAGTGCCGCAGGAAGAGTGGTGATCCGAGGTGGCGATATCACAGGTGAGCTTTAGTCAAGGGGGACTGGTGGGTGGATAAAAACCTATTTTCCTCGCGCACAATTGCGCAATTTATTAAATATGCCTATTATATCTGTTAGTAACAACCCGAGGCAATAACAGACAGGCAATAAACTGCTAAACTTACTCGCGGGAAACTGCTCAAACGGAATACTTTGGTGCACGATTTGACTAACACTTTGTTTACATTTGTCTGTTTCTGTTCTTGACAGTCTATAATTTTACATGGCATCCAGTGTATTGTTATATTGATTAAGTTCAAATTCAATGTCCTTATAACACGAAAGACTAAATTGTTCGGAGATATAAGAGAAAAAAATCAACAACAAAAAACAGATCTACAACACTGGCAACACTAGACGCACTAGACAGATACGGCAGGAAAGGGCAGGGGATGAATCAGAATAACGCCCGGCGTAAAAAGCAGTAAAAAATCGCTTGGAGGTTCAGCTCCAATGAATATTTAAAGAAGGTAGTGCCAAGGCAGCCCTGCTCTAGTATTGGTACAGACTGAGACGTCACAATCACGAAAAATCTGTTAATTTACTACACAGCAAATTTTTTTTTGCTGGAAACCAGCAAAATTTTGCTGGTTTTTGTCCCGCTGACTTTCCAGCAAAATTTCCAGCAATTTAAATTGCTGGAAAAAACAGTAAACGTTAATGCTGGTTTCCAGCAATTCAAATTGCTGGAAAATCAGCAATCAAGATTGCTGGAAACCAGCTATTTCTTTCAGAACATTCGGTTGTATTTGATATCAAATTTATATTTCAATTCGAAATTAAATATTAGATACTGGCTGTGGTATGACAAGAAATGAACAACAATTATTTTCTTTCATTTTTCTTTTATGTATTTATTCCCAAAATCACATATTATTTTAATTTACAAACATCGGGATGTTAATCATCCGCCACCTGAAATAGAGTTTTGATTAGTATTATTCTTGAAATATCTACCTATCTTATAAATACTCACCCTTGGCTTGATGTATCGTTGCTAAAATATAGAAGAAAATAAGAATAATTGCATTAATCTTATCAAAGTTCGTGAAATAAAGTCTCACCTTGCTTCAGCGTACGAAAACAAACAGACTCCAATTTGACAATTCGATTGCTGATTTTCCAGCTAACTACATCAATTGCTGGAAATTCCAGCAATTTGAAAACCGATTGCTGGTTTTTCAGCAAAAATTACAAGAACACAACCGAATGCTGAAAAAACCAGCAATTTGAAAACCGATTGCTGGTTTCCAGCAAAAATTTGAATTGCTGAACATTTCCAGCAATTTTTTTTGCTGGAAATCGAGGCAAAAATTTACTGTGTAGGAAACTTTCAACGGAAAAGATAATTCGAAGAATCTGCTGGAAATTTTCCACTTTGAAAATATGTTAATGTAGAAGGATTCTTGGTTTTCAAGATCGGTACAAAAACGTTGCATTTTCGAATAATTTTTCTATAAAATAGACCATCGAAGTTAGAAAAAATGGTGGGTTATCCCCAATGAAATTAGCAAAACTTTAAAATTATTTCAAAGTCTTCCACTCTTCCATAAAAATGTTCAAGTCAATGCAGTTTAAGGTCCTCATTATAATAAAGTGATCAAAACACAAATTTTTATTCAAAACCACAATCTTATATTGGCATTTTAGTAAACTGAGTTAACACTCATTTATTGATGTTAATTGTTCTAAATAAGAATTGTATATGGTAAACCGGTTGGATTAAAATCATGACAATCAGATAAACACTTAAAATCAACCAGCTAGACCTTTTTAAAGCTGATTTTTTATTTATTTTCGCACGTTTAAGCTTCAAAACGACATTACATTCATTTATAAAATAAGAAAAAACCTAATGCAATCTTCAAAGGACCAAAAAACTTCATATAGGCCTTACAACATGATAAAAATAAAATTGGAATTTACTTTCGTTCTAAAACTAGTTTTTCGAAATTCCTACCATTCTCATATAAATTTTCGATACAATCGTTTTTGTGACGTCACAAAAAAAAATTATATGGCTCTCGGCACTACCTTGGTTCAGCTCAAGGAATATTTAAATAAGGTAGTGGCGAGAGCCATATTGGATTTTTTTTGTGACGTCACTAAAACGATTGTATCGAAAATTTATGTGAGAATGGGAGATATTAACCGAACAGTAGCGCTACAAAGTGCTCTATAGTAGAGTTTAGGAAATTGGGAAGCTTTTGGGAACAGGCATATAATTAAAAAGAAATTAGCTCCTAATGTTATTTTTTAATAATGATTGGGCAAAACTTTGTCATAAAGATAGACACGTCGACGGAAACACATTTGATTTTTTACAAAAATTAACGAAAAATGTGCAAACAGCTCTCACATAAGAGCAGACATTTCAGAAGTTCATTTTTTCATAAACGAAATAAAACTGTAGTCAGTGATACAACTCTTAAATAAATCTATAAAAACTCTAAATCATTTTAAATCTTCTTCCAGTACAAAAAACAAGGAGCTTAAACTGCACTGACTCGAACATTTTCATGGAAGACTTCGAACTAATTTTAAAGTTTAGCAAATTTCAGTGGTGAAATCCACAATTTTTTCGAACTTCGAAGGTCTTTTTTAAAGAAGAATTTATTTGAAAATGCTACTTTTTGCACCCATCTTGAAGAGAATCCTTCTACAATAACATGTTTTTAAAGTGGAAAATTTCCAGCAGATTCTTCGAATTATCATTGAAAAAGAAAAGTTTCCTTAGTATATTAACAGATTTTTCGTGATTGTGACGTTTCAGCCTGTACCAATACTAGAGCAGGGCTTCCTTGGCACTACCTTCTTTAAATATTCCTTGGGTTCAGTTAATCGAGTTGTTTTTGACAAGGTTGGATTATTTTGATCAACAATTTGCAATCCAAATCTATTAGATATGTCCTACCTATCAAATTTCACTGCCGAAACAGGCAAAACCATTTTAATCGATGTGATAAAGACCGTCAATCTGCCAGAAAATGCCAAGAGGCTATCAGAAGCAAAAGCCAACTCGGGCAAGGAAATGATAAAAATGATGCAGTACGTATTCCCTTTAGTGATGCAGCTCCAGATAAATGTCATCAAAGAATACGGCTTCCCACCGAACCGCGAAGGATTGGTCCAGTTTGAACAGATCATTCGGGAGTTCGAACGGGAAGATGTGGACATTGCCCGGCTGCGTACTCAGGTCCGATCCATCTATCTTCCGCCGATCAATATAAACAGCACCAATGATGTGCTGATTTAAGATGTGAATCACTGCCGTAAATCATAGCGGAATAACCAGGAATACGAACTATTTGCCAACATTTTTCCGTTAGTTTTCTTTACTAATTCCATTCTTGAGAATGCAAATGGGTATGATAGTTTAGTATATAAACCATTTTGAACTGAGTATTAGATTAATCAAGATTAATTGATAACTTTTTTTATGAAGGATTAATAACCGTAATTTATGTTTGTTACTTTAATTTATCGGCCTTATCGGTGAAAAGTGATGTCCTTTTTAGTGGGTAGAATTTATTTAGAAGCATTTTCATCATATATAAAACTTTTGTTCCTCTCAGGCCAACTACTATGAAGTGGTAGATACAGATAGAGTTGCATCTGACACCACACATTTATAGGTCAAGCGTGGTTGGCCCCATAAGATGAAAACTGCAAGATACAACTCTATCTAGTAGGCCCGTGAGGAACAAAAATTTGATATGTGATGATAATGCTTCTAAATAAATTCTACACGCTCATTTGCACCATCTTTCATTTTATCTAACCTTCTATCCATCTATAAAAAAAATCATAATCTTTAGATGTCCCCACTTAAAAAAACATCGCTTTTCACCGATGAGGCCGATAAATTAAATTTATGAATAACTTTCAGACCAGTCGTTCATTAATATTAAGGAACATTCTTTCAAACATTTCAAGGAGAAACAATGCAAGAACGACATCATAAAATTTGGATGCTTATTATTCGACAAATAAATTATGGTACATATATTAAAATTAAGATATTTCACAAGCTGTACGTACTTATTGAAAGTGCAATACGTACCTATGTGCTGCCAAAATAAGTAGGGGGTAGTGACACTTATGTTTTATTTCTAACAGATTTTCAGCTGACATAGTGAATAAGCTTTGTAAGATGAATGTAACTTGTGTGTGCGTTTCATTATTTTTGAAAATAAACCTTTTATAACGAAACATTTTTTTTATTATGGTTATCACACATGTATTTGCCGTTTGATAAATTGCAACTTAAAGGTATTTACACTCTTCTCGAAACCAGATAAATAAGGTATTCACACAGGATATATTTAGATTTTTTACAGTTCAAATAAGTACACTAAAAGACAAATATATTAGGCATAAGCTAATCCATTGCCTGTATTTAAAATAACTTTTAAATTTTTCCCCCTTTTTATGTGAAAAAGTTCTGTGATTTTTTCTCTGCCGAAGCACATTAAATTTACAATGGTCTACTTTTTATCTTCATCTTTTTAACTAATATTTATTTAATAACAAGAAGGGAAAAACTATATTCTCCATTTTTGTTGGGAAAACGTATTTGTCGCATTAAGAAATTCCACTTTTTTTAATTTAAAGGGATCTAAAAACACGGTAAATCATTGAAAATAATATCTACAACTTATTCACTTCTGTTCACTTTTAAGAATAATTTGTTGTTTTCGTTCACTTTTTTATATTTAAGTAATACCTAATAAATCATTTAAAATTATTTAGCTATGCGAGTAATTAATAATGTTCCGATAATTAATTTATCAAATGTTAAAATATATTGTAAAAAATAAAAACAACCACGAAAATGGCTCGTTTTAGTTAATTAACAGATAGAGAATACTTAAAAATCATACAAGTTTTTGAGCAAAAAAAATCTTGTTATGAAAGCAGATTAGACAATGTGAATTTCATGTGCTTAGATAGAAAACCTTTCACAGAAAAAGTGTGTAAATATCACAAGCTATTGAGAGTTATTTAAAAAAAATGCGGTGAGTTAACTTATGCGGAATACTTTAAGGGGGCATCCATAAATTACGTAACGCTCCTAGGGGGGGAGGGAGTAAGCTCCAGCGTTACGAATTGTGACATAGGGGAGGGGGGGAGGTATGCTCATCGTTACGTAACGATTTTTTCCTTAAAAATTTCAGTTTACTTAATCGCAACTATTAACTATATTGATGTCATGCAAATTTTGCACATGATAAGCAAACCAAAATCAGCTTAAAATTTGTAAGCTTGAATATGGTTGAAGGTGGTTTGTGATCTTTTCTATTTAAAGATTCTGAGATAGACTCCTTGAAATGTATATTGAATATACGTGAAATATTTGTTGGAAAATCGAATATTAGGTACATTTACTCCCAAAAACTCAATTCAACCTCAAGACGGAAATTTTAATATTTTTTCTCAATTGATTTAAAGAATGCAATATTGATTACTCCGACGAATATTACTAAGTGGAGTATATTTTACATAAAAAGTTATGCTCCATGAACAAAATGAAGTTAACAAGATAGACCATCAGTGAACAAGCACAGAGCAACTCGTAAAAAGACAATCAATTAATTTTATCAGAGAGTTATCATCAATGAGTACTAAGAAGCGATTTGTATAGTTTTGAAGAACCTTTAAAAAATTTTATGTTCAAATTATTTTTTAATCTTCGAAAATCAGTATTTAAAAATATGAGAAGACGGGGGGGAGGGGGTTGGTATCAGCGTTACGTAATTTTCATAGGGGGGTACGTCTAAGCGTTACGATGTGTGACATATGGGGGGGAGGGGGTCAAAAAAGTGCACTTTTTGCGTTACGTAATTTATGGATGCCGCCTAAGTCCATTAGTGTATTAAGTACTTACTTTTATTCAGCGATGCAATATAAATATATGGAAGTAATTTCGATATGTTTTAGTTGAGTAAATCAGAATTTGTTTTATAACAAAAAAAACCTTTATAAGTTGTTACAACGCCGATCCAGCTTTTTTTTTTACTAAAAATCTACCACTCGATTCGATCAATATCAACGTTCTAATGTTAAAGTAAGTTTTTAATAAATTAATTTTCTGGATTCACACTTGACTATAACGAACCACTTCCCAAATTTACCGCATGCAAAATATTCCAGGTCACAAAAAATCTTTTTCTTCAATATCGCACACATAATCAAGAAACTTAATTCTAAATGCTATACAATTAATCGGGCCAAATGAATTCAAAATAACTAATTTTTTTTAATAATCTCGCAAAAGTGTTGAATCGACACATGTCTAAATGCTGCGTTTTTCTTGTGTTACAGTATCTATTTCTATAGGAATTAGTTTCTTTTTGATATGAAATCTTAAAAATCACACAAAATGTGTGATGCTGAAATTAAACTAAGGCTAATGTTCAAAAAACTGAAGCATTTGTTGCAAGGCAAATAAATAAGGTGCGTATTGTTATGTAACCAGATGTTAAATGAATATGAGGGTATATGAACCAAAATTATGGAATTCCTTCAAATGTTCAGTGTCTAGATCCTATGATATCTGACTGCTCGATAGATATTTCTTCAAGTAGATTTGGATTGGTGCAATAGTCGAACTTCTTTGATTTGGACTTTGCTTGCTAACTTCGAGTGCACTACAAAGTCAAACAAGAAGACGTATTTCGTGTAAGGAAACGGTGCTTACCTGTCAGTATATCGAGCTTTCTTTCCGGTTTATTGATAATGCAAAAACTACCGTTGGTTTCAGTCTAATGTTTCACCAGAATTTAGGTATTTGATGCTTTCCCGTCATCCAATGTATTTTGTTCTTGTCCCTTCGGGGTACCATCTGAACTGGGATTGATTGGTTCATCCTGAATGAGATTGTCGTCTTCTTCATCCGGTTGGGGGTCTTCTGTGGGAGTAACTTCGTCCTGATCCGATTCTATGACAATGAATAAAACATTGATCAGCAAATATCAGAATGATCTTTGGACTTATATCAAGGAAGGTAACACGACTTAGTTTATAGGCATGAACAAATGAAAAAAATGCTAAAAAGAAAAAGATGGGGTTGGGGTTTCACCACAAATTGTGTGTTATCAAAATAGTTAAAAATTTGTGAAGTCATTCGATCCAAATCCGAAATATGCTTTCTCTGCAAGCTCAATTTGTAACATACTACCCCAGTTATCAGTTATCAGGAAAGATTTGGCTGAGACGTAGGTATAGATTAAGATTTAATGTACGTATTACTTCTACAGTATTACACACATAGATTAATCACGGTAATGATAAAACTGGATAAAAGTATAAACTCAGTGTTTAAAGAAACACAATTCATACCTTTATCAGCTCCTTCGTCGTTTTCTCCACCTTCGATTTCTGATGGTGCTTCCGAAGTAGCTAGCGAAGATGATGAACCTCGCTTCTCGCTCAATTTATCTAACTGGGCCTGCTCAAACGGCAACCGGGGGGCAAGCGGTCTTTGCTTCTTTGCAGGATTAAATGCACCACAGAAAGCACAACGGAAAGCAGCATATTCGTATTCCTCTTGTAGAGCCATTCCTGATTTGAAAGAGAGTTAACAATTGAAACATTAAATGCTCAAAAGAAAATCATTTGCCATGGAATTACCATTATGCATAAGACAGTCTTTGCAGATCATGGCAAAACGACTGTTTGGCCCGTCACCGACTAGATAGTCCACCATCTTTTCCAACACCCCTTTTTGGTTGTGATTGATTATTGGATAAGGAGTCCGCCTGTAGGGCATCGTACCAGAAGCCATTCCAATGGGTCGTTGAATCAAACCACTTCCCTGAAGTCCACTGCCACCTGCTGCCATCATCTGCTGGCGCTGGTTCAGGTTGAATCCGATCGGTGTAACTGGCATCTGCCGATTCGGAGTCATAGACTGTGGACCAGGAGCGGAAAAGGGACCTGGTTGCGGACGAAGTTGAGCCATCGGACCTTTAGGTGTCATTATTTGAGCGGGGGCGCCTTTTGGTGGCGAAAGAACTGCAAATTAAAAATTAAATAATTTTTCAAAGCACAATGTATGAAGATAATTGCTACGTACCATTCAAAGATTGCATCTGGGCTTTATGCGATTTATCTCCGAATTTATTGAGGATGTCGACTGCAACCTTGTATGTCTCTTTGTCCATCACTTTTTCTAAAATTTTTTTCTTCTCTGCTCGCAGATCTTTCAGTTTATTTGTATTTCTGACAACCTTCCGCTCGAAATACCATGCCAATATTTTTTTCATAATGGTGATACTTGAATCAAGAATTTATTGTTAGAGTCATAAATCAATGGAAAAAATATCTGTCATTAGCTTACATCATCGGAGAGATCAGAAGTGGTAACGAGTGGATTATTCGTTCGTTCCAAGTCGGTGGAAAGAATACGAAATAAAACACGAGGAAAGCGATCACGTACAGACCAATCGAGACAACTAGAAAATTACCGACAAAACGCTTCTGCTGGGCTTGGGTACTGATGGTATACGCTTCGATGTCCTTAATCTGCTCCTCCAGATTCTCTAGCACTTGGTAGGTTGTTTTTTCCTTCTACGAATAGATTATGAACAAAAGTGAAAATTACTATCGCAACGCATCAAAAGTACAGCCGAACACGCGACCAATCACACAGCATTAAAAAAGATTAATCAATGTAGGTTCCTGCAGGATGACTTAACAAACTAGCACAAGAAATTAGATATATTGCTGACAGCAATTTGTGTAGATGCGGCAATCCAGCGGCATTGGATATAGGATAGAAGATGATTTGCATCCAGCCAATGAGGAAAAGCTAGTAAAATTTCAGAATGTAAAAGCAGACCTCTGCAAGGCAAGCAGTAAAGCCTAGTCCACACTAGGAGACGGTTCGTCTCGAGACGGTCTCAGCGTCTCCCATTTTCTTCGGGTTTCTCAGGTTTCCAACAACAAGAGACAACAAAGTTCGTCTCATAACAAAAATCGCAGTTCATGTTGCCTAGTGTGAACTAGGCTTAAGCGTAACAAGCCATGTTTCAGATATTTCATCTAGAAAAAAATGTACATGGGAAGATGTTTGGCAAAAATCAAAGCCATCACTCACTCCCTGGAATGTAGGTATTCGAACAAACATGTACAATGATGAAGCAAACTTGCTCATCGAAATGTTTCATACTCTGTTGTATGTAGAAATTCAATCTGTCTTTTGTTCGTTTCAGTAAATAATGCATTCTGTATATCCTGAACATTGACCATGTTCGTATAAATCTATTGAACCATAAAGTTATCCAGGCAAATGATGCAATGTAGGCCGTAAAGTACCGTACCTATAGTAGGTACATAACGCTACAGACAGTTGCGCGTTCGGTGGTCAAGGACGAATTGTTGTTGTGGCTTTATATGTACATATCAACAGGAACTTACCCGGAATCTCGATATGATGGCACCCATAGTTCGCGAATGATAAGGCGCTCCACTCTAGAATCAGTACTGAAATGTTATACAAATGCAAAATAAAAATTATTTTTTCCCCCAAAAAGTCATTCTAATTATAAACCAGAAACCGAGATCCAAAAATAACCGGTTCAATTGGCGTCTTCTCGAGTATAAAAATCAGAGTCCACTGTAGTTTCCCGTAAAAACCTTTCATATCGCACCTTGGAGTTGTTGTCTCAATATCTCTGGATCTTGGGTCGAATTCATAAAACAAAAAATCACTTCCTTTCCCCAGTTTTTGACACGGGGCAACTCTTTTTTTTTAGTTTTCTCTTCTTATCACTCTAGCTCGCGCTTGACCAAAATGCACTCATCACGAAACAAAAAAAAACTACAGTGACGCGTAGTTTTTTGTCTAAATTAAGCTGCCGTAAATCTATTGACAGACATATTCGTAGATTTATTTGAAACACAGTTATTCCCGCGATGGTTAAACAATCTTTTCCAATGCACTTTCCAAAAATTATGCACCTTCTAATTCGATTTAACCATTCACTTGTTTCTGCCAGCCAGCTCACCGTTTTAACGCACAAATCGAATAAAAGGAAAAGATGTGCGCGATTAAATTTATTTACCAAACACCATCACAACCCCGCAAGGAAGAAGGCAAAATTCGAACTGAAATGCCCAGATTTTTTTTTCAGTGTGCTGTATTATTTACACACTGAACAAAATCCGACTATAAGGATTATTAGGAATTTTATATAGAACGCTAATGGAAAATCCAATAAACGAAAATGAAAAAATCCGTTAGATTGAACTATAATTTTTTGGCTATGATGTACCTGGTAAGAACTATATTAAATAATCAAATAAATTTTATACGTTATAAGTTTTGTAATATATCTGAAACTCTAAGATTTTTTATAAATATAATTTGGTGTATCATTCATGAAAACTATACCAAATCATATTTATGAAATTTATTATGTGTTTTTCAATAAAAAAAACTATATAGGCTTGTGATATAGTCAGTTCCTGAGCCGATGTTCGTGAGTTCCGAGCCCAAGAGTAAACATCGATCTCAGTTGTACCGGTTGTACCGGATCAGTTTTTCATATGACGGTCCGCCTATTGCATAGGCTCTACAGTCGCAGAACTATTGTTAAATGAAAATAATCCATGGATTTAATAAATATACAGACACAGATGAAGGTAGCTTTGGTTACCGTGTGGATTTACGCTTTTGCTCGGTGCACTGATCCTGTTGATGAGCTCGTAACGTGTTTTTGACCTTGAATCGTAAAAAAATTGAAAATGATCATCTTCCCATGAAATCCATCAATGTTGTAGCACAAAACATTTAATACAAAATGCTTTTGTAAAACCTTGAGCAATGCGCATGCCGCGCGCAGCACGTGCGAGCAGCATAAAAAAACATGTTTGTCAACAAGCCTTCAGAAGTTATGTTGAATAACAGTATAGATATCGATTCCAAACAGTGCTATGTATATAAGTCGAATTTTCTCATTTTCATTTTGAGGAATAGAATTTAACATACCTAATAAGTAAGTGACCATGTTCCTATCACGATCTGGGGCTGGGGCGCTAAGGCAATATTTGAAGGGTCGTTCAATTCAGGCAATGCTCAGTTCGGACGCTCTAAATTCAACAACATGGGCACCAAATAGCGTCCGCACTGTCCAGGACCAGTGGCGCTCTCGGTTTGAGCAGGAGAAGATTCCCGAACCCACTACTTCTATTACTAACATTTTAGCCCATGTGTTAAAACTGGCCTGTCCTGGAGATGTAGAAAAGCATCAAAAGCTAGAACTAAGCAAAGAGCAACTAACGCTACTGGCTGATTTGTGTGAATGTCGAATGGCCCGTATGCCCATACAGTATGTCATCGGGCAATGGGATTTTGGTGAACTCACACTGAAGATGGCACCGCCTGTGTTCATACCGCGACCGGAAACGGAAGAGCTGGTTGAGCTGATTCTGCAACAAATCGATACTGACAAAGAGTTTAGATTTCTCGAAATCGGCTGCGGAACCGGAGCGATAGCATTGTCGATTCTATCGCAGGTGCCCAATGTACGTACTTAGAAGAATACTATACAACGAATAGTGATGTGTTCTGTTATATTTTAAACCGGAATAAAATTTTCAACTAATCCAAGCCTTCCTCTCTTTTCTTAACAGTCAACAGCCATAGCAATAGACCAAAGCAAATTAGCATGTGAATTGACAAAGGAAAATGCAGAAAATCTAGGATTAACCGAAAGGTTACGAATTTTCAAACACAAACTGGTGGATAAAATTCCGGAAGCAATAGAAATCGAAACATTTGATATGATTGTTAGCAATCCTCCTTACGTCCCATCCCACCAGTTACTGCAGTTGGAACCGGAAATCAAAGTATATGAAGATTTACGCGCATTGGACGGTGGCCCTGATGGCCTCAAGGTTGTGAAGGCAATTTTGAAAGCCGCAGCAAAGCATTTGAAACCAAAGGGTGTGTTGTGGCTTGAGGTCGACTCCTCACATCCTCCATTGATTGCCACATTTCTGGAGAAAGAAGGTTCGGAACTGAGGCTCAAGTACATTTCTTCTTACAAGGATCTTTTCAAAAATGAAAGATTCGTTGAAGTGGCAAAGCTATAAAATGTTATTTATAAATAAATTATTTGTTAAGGACAAATATACTTATTCAAACACTTAAACGCTGTATTTACTGTATTCATGATATTTATTTGCTTAATACTATGTCCATAATAGAAACATTCACAGTTTGTCAGAATATTAAAATCTAACCGTCGCTCGGATAAAAACTAAAAGGAAATACACGTAATGACGTTTGTGTGAGACGTTTCAAGCCAGGTTTCGATTTACAGCAACCGTTGACGACAATTTTCCGCACCGCACTGGCAATACAGTACTTTACCTGGGACGGATCCAACATCGTAGTTGTAGTTCCATGTCAATTCACAACCAGCCCGGATGTTGCTGAGTGCGAAGAAGGCTACCCATGGGAAACGCAAATCGTGCGTGTCAACGAAAACGTTTTGCACAAAGAGATTCGGGTTGCAGGAATGCTAATGGAAAAAGTTAAATCAATTAAAATTTCTACTAGCTGAAATCTATAGATTTCGAAACTAACGTTGAAATAACGTCCGAGATTGCCTGATTTTTTGGCATCCATAATGTAAATGGCTTCATGCTTCCCCATCATTTTACGTACGGACCGAAACTTGGCGAGTCCATTAGAATCGTCTTCCTTGTTCATCTCCAAAGTTGGTACTAAACTCACCATCTCACGTTCTTAACAAATAAAAAAAAAATAAGAAGATAAAAGCATTAGGGTATTAAATTTTAGTAACTGGATTCAGAATCGATGTTCAAACATACCATCATCTGAACCTGTCCGGTTCTCATCTTTCTTTTTGTGTTTCTGAAATGAAAACGAGGTACAAATAAGAAATAATTCTTCATAGACAGAGGACAAAATTGGGACACTCATTTACTTTTTGTTTCTGCGTTTCTGATCCCTTTGAGTCATCTTTGCTGCTGTCGCTACGAAGAAGTTGCGATCGCGTTTTAATAACCTGGTTTGTGGTTTTGACCTTGCCAGTAAAATCCTCATCAGATCCATCGCTCAGATCCTTTTTAGCATCATAATCTGGCCCATCGCTATCATTTTCACTCTCTGATTCCACCACATCTGTCTCGTAACCTTCCTTTAATTGTTCCACGGTTTCAATGTAATCTAGGTCGGCGAAATACTCATCCCCGGCTTTGTTCTCGTTCATCTGGCAAATATTATTTCCTGCTTCCTCGGTCAGCAAATGTCCTGAATAGATGCAAATAAAGGATCCCTTGGGGACATCGTTCAAACATCGGATTCCCCAGCCCCGGTTACTCGTTTTGAACACCTGTAGTTTCGTTTGCAGTGGATGCTGCACTACTCGGTTCAAACAATTGCTCTTGCAGCGACAATTAGCGTTGCATTCATAGATACCGGTTAAAACCGCTTCCTGCAGGCGCTTATACACATAACCGATATTATCGACAGGAGTGTTCGGATTGCCAAATTTGGCACCAGCGATAGTCAACTGCCAACATTGGCAGCGAGTTTTATCCAAACAATCATCCTCACAATCGCATCCGCACAAGAAATTAGGATCCAAATTGAGATTGACCCCTTCCGTTGGAATACGCTCGGTCGAGTATATACAGGGTGGTGGTTTGGTGTCGTCGAAATAGTTAACGCAGGGCACGGCCATATATTCTTTCCCATCCGAAAGATCCTAAAATAAATTAAAACAAATATTTCAGTATTTTGCTTTACGGACCCACTGAGGACGCGAAAACAAAGTTTTCACTTGTGCCGAGCTCTAATTAATTACTAAAGCAACCGACAAGTAGGTATATTGTAAAAATCAAATAATTGCACCAAGAGGTGCTACCTCGAGAAAATCCAATGTAGATCAAGGCAAATGTCTAAATCTGTTAAGTAATTGTACTATGAGATCTTTTGTTTGAAATAAATATACTAACAGGGTTGTGGTAGATGTGATTCTCAATGACATACTCCGCCAGACAATGTACCATCGGGTCGAAATCGAAGTTTTCTACGTTGAGTAGTGCCTGGGTCATGCGAAGATACAGATGGAGTTCGTACATATTTCTTAGTCGCCTTCCGCAAGGAGCTCGATAAACTACAAACACCTTCTTGTAGCGCATCTTGCAAAGCTGTCGTTCCCAGCCGGACAGGAGAGGTTTGGCAAGTGGACTATATGATTTGAGATTGTGTGTTATTTTAAACAGGCAACTTGGGTTGCAATCATGAGGTTTGTATTTCAGTGGCGGCAGATGTTTTTTGGCTGTGTAGTAAACGATTTTGCCCTTTGGTCGATCATCCTCACAGTAGATAGTTGAACTGTTCATAAAGACGGCTGATGGCTGTGTTTGAGGCTGTGGTAAAGATCTGCTAAATGTGCTCTTTTTGGCAACCGAACGAATAGAGTTATCATTCGTCTGCTGGTTTATCTGTTGATGTGATATATACTTGTTCTGTTGTTGTTGTTGATCGTTCTGTTCTTGCGTAGTGGTGGTCTTTTTAGCGTCTTGCTTATTTTGATCCTCATCATCGTCATCATCTAAAGTGATGTATTCGATAGATGGTTCATTTCGTTTCTGGAATTTAGAGAATTTATTGTTTTGCTTGCTCATGCTTAGAGCCTTCTCCTGGTAGAGTGGACCCAAACGGGTGGATCCCCGGTAAATCCATTCATACCGATTGTCGTCCGGAAAGTGCAGTTGAACTAAACTTGCATCAATGTCAACCACCTTTGCATAGATCCATTTTCCCTTCCATTCAGTGATAATTTTTTGTCCCACTTTGACCTGCACCATTGGTCTTTGCGAACGGTAGTTCAATAGATAATTACGAATAAATTCTTGCGAATGAGGATGGATATCCTCCCATACTTCTTTTGACTCTTCACAGACCACTCGGACATCGCCATGATTGACGTACTGTGCGTAGCCATCATCGAAGAATATTAGATATCGATGAAGGTTATATTTTCCAAACGATTCCGCAATGATTCCAGGGTAGTACGAGGTCGTCTTCGATTGCTGCGAACTCTGTTTCGCGGAAAGTAAAGTAGTTCCAGCATCGAAACGAGCAATAACTCGCGTCCCGAGGGGAAGCTTAACATTGAAAGAATGTCGGTACGCCAAATATTTAGCTGGAACTACTTTGATGGGCGCAGTTCCAGTTGCCGTACTGATCATAAAATTTACTTTGTATAGAGTTTTCTAAAATGAAAAATAAGAAATTGTAGCACATTGTTTCTAGTACCTTATCATATTCATAAATTAGATAAACTCACTTCGGCTACCGAGACTGCTTCCACAACCTGACATTCAGCCCAGTTACTCAGCAATTTGTGCTTGACGGCGAAGAAAAATTGCCCGACAACTATTGCTGGACGGTGAAATTCTTCCTTTTTGGGACCTAGAGATGCACTGGCTGGCTTCTGCGGAGACGATGCTTGCCGACTAGAAGACGTTTGCGTTTGACCAACAGTGGCGGGTTGATTGCGTAGGTCTACTTCGTGAAAAATGTTGCACGGTGGCAATTCCTGGAAGCGAGGCCGGGATTTCGAGTATAATTGAAGGTGAATCTTGTCCACTTTTCGCTGCAGCTCGTTCAGCTCGTTGTTAATTTCGTCCGATAGTTCTAAATTCGATAGTAGGGCAAAAAAATTTGTTTAAATGACTAGGCTTATGTGTACATGATTAATATAGCGAAACAATATGATGAATAGAAATGAGTGGTTTAAGACCAAGAAAAGTTTTTTATATTCTTTTAAAGATTTATGATGTCTTCAAAACACTTTGATCACTATTACAGTGTATAAGACAATAAAGTGCAAATTAAACAATTTCATTATCTATAAATTTAATCGATACTTACTCGCATTATATGCAATCTTTTGTTTCATAATTTGTTCTGTCCAATCAATCTGCTGCGTTATATTAATCTTTTCGAAAGTGCTGGTGAGAATGCTGTTCAATTCCGATTCTACCAACGATATGATATCAGCAGATAGAGGTTTTTCGGATTCCTTTTTGGTTTCTTCATCCTCCTCCTCCTCGCTGCTGTCAGAAATTTCAACAAGTTCATTTTTTCGAGGCATGTCGGAGAATAGCAGCGGCCTGTGATCCTCAACAACACCACAAAGTTCCTTTAATATAAGACGTTTAGGCTAGATATTTTAGTAAAAAAAACCATACTAACCTCATATTTTTGTATAGACTCATCGTAGCACGTCAGACAGATTCGTTGTCGTTTATTTTTCTTAGGAACTCCGTAAAAGTTAAGTATGAAAAGTGGAGCCGGAGCACTTTGGGATGATTCTCGTTGACACTCCGGATTAACACAGTCAACCGAAACAGTTTTGGGGGTAGTTTTGTTACTTTTAGGATCGAGCTTTTCTGTAGCTACGGGGGCAGATTTCATGACTGCGGCTGTCGGAGCTGCCTTGGACTGCGTTTTGCTGCCATTTCGTTCGTTTGTTTTCTTAGGACGACTCGAACCAATCATTATTACTTCTTCGTCAGAATCGCCTGTGATGAGTTGGGGAACTACTGATTCCTCCGGAGGACATTCTATCTCTTCAAAATTGCCTGATTTTTCATCCAACATAATGATTTTCTTCGGCGATTTTTTTGATGCTTCCTTCTTTTCACCGAGGGCTTGTTCATTTTCATTCAATTTAACGGCTATCGGTTCGTCAATTTGCATTTCTTCTTCCTTCGACAATTTTTCATGAGTTTCGTAAATGTCATTGTTTTTTTCTTTGTTTACTTCAGATATGGACGATTTTTCAGTCAAAGGTGTATTATTGGTATTTTCTTCAGTGATGTGAGTATCATCACCAATCATGACAACATCTTCATCATCGCTTGTTATTTTATTTTCCGTTGAATTTTTTGGCACCAAAGCTGATTCAGTTTTGTTATCTTCTTCTATTGGTTTATCTTCTATTGTTTCAGTGGATTCTTTCATGACAATTTTATCCTGACTATCTAGCCGATGATTTTCACCTGAACCTGAACCATCTTCGATCAAAATTATATCATCCTTCGATTGTTTTGCTTTCCCATTAGGTTCTTCTGAAATTGGTTCATTGGATATGGTTTCAGATTTTGATTCTTCATTTGTATGGATGTCTTTTAACACTACATTGTCTGTGTTTATGGCGCCGATTTTATTTATTTTTGGTTTATCCTCTGAAGTTTTTGGAGACGATTCTGGAAGAGCCAAGTCTTCTTTCTTCTCCTCAATTGTTTCTTTTTCTAGACCTTCTTGTTTTCCATGGTCATCATTTTCGGTTGTTCCTTGAGAATCGTCGATTAGAATAATTTCGGAGCTTTGACTCTCATCATCAGATATTTGTTTTTGCGTTTCTAAATTTTCCGTTTTATCAATTGTGTCCGATGTTTCACTAGTCGTGGATTTTAAAACTTGGCTTTTTTTTTCTACGCTCAGTTCAACTGTTCTATCGGAAATGGTGATAGTTTCTTTTGATTTTTCCGTTGAAACCTCTTTGGAATCATCATTTGATTCTATCACGGATTGAGTCTGAATAGATCCCGTTGTTATTTCTTCTATTTGATCAATGTTATCTTTTTCGTTATGGAGATCTTCTTGATTTGTTTCCTCCAGGGATGATGAATGCGTTTCAACTCTATAAGTATCTTTCATCTCTTGATTTTCTGTCAGATTACAGGCTTTGTCTTCAGTTAAATTCTTTAAGGATTCAGTGCTAGAAATGTTGTCTTTTCGTGATTCAGAAACAATCGTTTTATTCGGCATGTTTTGCATTTCCTCTTCGTGTGGATCATTAACATTCCTATGACTCGGTTTGTTATCCTTATTTGAATTTGCGTCATCCCTCGTACCTTCTTCAGTAGGTTCTGCAACATCCGATGATACAAGCAAAACACTCTCTTCCACAGCAATAATTAGTGGTTCATTTCCGTCTTTGGAAGTTCTAGAAAATTTGGTTTCCTCCTCTTCAATAGTTGTTTTGTTCGAAACTCCTGAAGTCTTGGACAATTCATCGTCTACGGGGTCTTGCGACACATCAATTTCTGCAGTGACTACTTCGGCATCAGTGTTTGGGAATGCTTTACCTTCATTCTGTTCCGTCACCTCCATTAAATCCGCCTCTTCTCCGCTATCATCTAGCACCGTTATGACTTTCGGCATCTTACGTTTGGTTGGGGAAAATACATCGTCAAAATGTTCTTTAGAATCGCTTGCGATAGCTTCAGAAACATCGTTATCGATTTGAGAAATTCCTTCCGACGTAGATTCGAGTGTGGCTGAAGCTGTCGCTGGTTCATCAGTAACAACTGACTCCGATGTGTCTTTTTCACTTTCCATTGATACCGGAACTGCTCAGAAAATAACAATTTTATAACCTCAATTATAAAGCTGTTTTTATAGAAAGAATGATTTACCTTTGGGTGAGATAGTATTGAAATTCAATTCACCAAAATAGTTGATGCATCAATATTCGAGGTTTTTAAAAGAAATTTAAACTTTTTGAGGTAATTCAGTTTATTTAACTAAAAATGCGATCGATTTTTCCCACTACCGAAACAGTTATGATCAGGGGTGCCAGGTCGTTTCGACAAAAATCAGGACATCCCGAAGCTAAAAATCAGGATTTTTCAGGACACCTCTGGATTCTTGAAAATATTAAGGATTTCTGCTTAAATTGCATAAATAAAGGCGCAATACATGTGCTGTTAACGCCTTGATTTATGCACCAACAATAAGCAGTTTCTTGGCTGGCCTGTAGTTCATATCGAAAAACACCATTTAAATATCATCGCTGAACCGAAGATCGCCATCTGTTGAATGCGTTTATCTATTTCATAACCTATTTATTCGATTTTCTTATAGTTAAACTACAAATTCGATTATATTTGAGAAGTTTTTATGAAAATCAGGACAAATCAGGACATTTTAGCGACCAATTTTAGAAAATCAGGACAAATCGAGAGTTTTTGAAAAATCAGGACGGTCTCTCAAAAATCAGGACAAATCCTGATAAATCAGGACACCTGGCACCTCTGGTTATGATGGACGCCACAAACATTTTTTTTCTTTTTTTGTTGTGCTCTTTTGTTGACAGCCACACGCTCCTTTTTTAAACTTAAAATTAAGTTGTTTTGGTTCCAAACATCAATTCGGTGGCAGCCTGGCAGCCCTCTACTTGCATGCGTTCGACTGGGCCAAGGTTATTAAATAACAAGGTTCTCTGACTTCGTCAGTAACGGCTTGTTCGTAAATTGATTATTTCTATCGAAGTGATTTTTTTTTATCGGTGCTGGCGTTCGTAAATTGTAAACAAACGTATGCAAAAGCATTGGAAAGTGATTTGACATCTACCAAACAAATCGATCGACTGGATGCATCACCCAAAAAAATCAATTTACGAACGCGCCGTAAGTAGGCGAGAAGAGCGCGGTGAGATTCAGTGAGTTTGTTTGTAAGCATTGGTAAATTTGTTTGGGCTGAGGGCTTTGTTGGTAAACAAACTCCACGAACTCCGCAGTAGCAAAATCAAAATGGCTGAATCGGGAATTTCCAGGGGGATGGCAAGCTGGTTCTTCTTGCGAACAAGAATCTTTTTCTTTATTATTTAGGTCGCATTACCGTGGACGAGGCCACAAAAACAAAGTCAAGAATGGCAGTTAAATTTTCTTGTTAGGCAATATTTGTCTCCCATTTTCCCAGTCCCAACAATATAATATTAATTTTGCGTGTACAAGTTTGCTCACTTACGGCTTGCATTTGAATGCATTCTCCTGCTGCTGTCTGCCGCTCGCTGAATCCAACGTGGTTGCTAGCCCTTTGATGTGGCGGATGGATTTGACGCGCTGACCAGCGCATCCAGACATCTGAGCATCCAGCCACTGGAACCACCGGAAGCATATGGCAGTTGATTCTTCCCGCCGATGCAATTGCTACCTTTGGTGCTGTTGCAGCTGTGATGTTGCAGCTCAGGCTGCTGAACCGATGGCACGACTCTGTCACGCCGACCGACGTTTTCCCTGATTGAAACGATTGTTGCCAATCGCAGCACATGCGCCTTACGCTTCCTGCAGTCGTCCTGGCCACCTGTTTCTGGACGCAGTCCACGCGGCTTTCGCCTCCTGCGGTTGTCGCCGACACTGAAACCAGCACGCAGTACACGCGGCTCTCGCCTCCTGCGGTGGTTGCTGACACCTATAATAGCACGCAGTACACGCGGCTTTCGCCTCCTGCGGTGGTTGCTGACACTAACACTAGCGCGAAGAACACGCGGCTTTCTCCTTCTGCGGTGATTGCTGAACCGAAACCGACACGCAGTACACGCGGCCTTCGCCTCCTGCGGTGATAATTGCCGAGCTCAAAGCCAACACGCAGTGCACGCGGCTTTCGCCTCCTGCGGTGGTTGCTTCCGTGACACTTGCTCGCAGTTCCCGCGGTTCTCTCCTCCTGCGGTGATTGCTGAACCGAAACCGACACGCAGTACACGCGGCTCTCGCCTCCTGCGGTGGTAATTGCTGAATCCGAACCCGACACGCAGTACACGCGGCTTTCGCCTCCTGCGGTGGCTGCTTCCCTGCGTCCCGTGAGCGGCGGCTGCCTCTGATCACGGCGCCCGATCCTACCGGATGTTGCCTGGGACCCTTGAGCACAGATGTGCTGCCAGAAGATGCGCACACCTTGGCAACCCGACTCGGCTGCTGCTTTCAGGGATTTTGTTGCCACCAGAGTAGCACGACCGAAGCAGGTGATTGCTCCACTGGAATAGCGAAATGGAAGCGACCGGAATTGCAATCTGATCCAGCAAGACTTGACACCTCTGATGAACGACCACCTGGCAAGGTTAAACTCAAACGCGGGATGCGGCCCTCGTAGCTGTGCAGCTTGTTCCGGTGGGGATGTTTTGCAGCTGGGCTCGCCAGATGGATGGTGATTGGTGGATGGAAGGTTTGGTGGTAACGTGATGAATGCCGAAGATTTTGCCAAACCAGATTTGCAATATTATTGCCAAATAGGTTTTGCTCGAGAAAAGGAAGTTTTTCCCAAGATTGTGGTGGTAAAAAAGAAAGGGGTCCTGGCGATGAAAGCGTGTAATTAATATTCTCTTTTGTTTCTGCTTTACAATTCGAAAGGTACTCACGAAATTCGACCCCTTTTCCGATGATCTTCTCGTGAAGTTTGGCTTCGGCCCGGATGAGCACGTGGCTTTTCTGATTGGGGGGAGAAAAGAGGAATTACTTTCCTTCTTCTAATTCGCTTTCAGCTGACTTACTTGGCCCTTTTGTGATTGATGTTGGTTAGGCGATTCTCCGTTCGTCGTCCCTGAGTTGCTGGCCGTGAAGTTGTTACGAGGCCAGGTGTAGAGCCGAATCGCCTATGAGGAAGCGAATCATTAGAAAAATCGTCTTGCGGCTTCGGTTGATTTTCAACCTACCTTCTCTGTTTACCCCTAGCGGAGCACACGCGTTTCCCTCTTGGGACGACAAATCGGCACACGGCCTCTGTGGCCACTGTAGGGATCAGGAAAGAGTAAGAAATGTTAAATAAATTGAGCCCATAGTTGAAGTAGGTTGGAACGGTTAGAATATGCCCTAATAGAAATAAGAGTGAGCGTTACGCGTTGTTACCCTTTGACAAAGGAGATTAATGCCATATTCGTTTTCATCTGGTGGAAAGATGGTTGTGCACCAACTGCTGTCATCTTCATATAAAAAAAACGTTTTGACAGCACTTGGTGCACTACCGGTGCACCACCAGGATGAAAACGAATATGGCATAAGAGAGCGTAGCTTAGGCGTGTTTGTGAAGGCTGTCGATACTGAGAATACGGTCGTATGTACATATAGTGAAAGCGGATGGAACAGCTAAATTGTTGCACGTGTTGAGATTGTGTTTGTGAACTGATTATATGCGGGCCTCGTGGCATGCGCGATGTTGAGCGGTAAACGACAGTTAAGAAAACGGATTTGACGAGTACGGACGACGGTTCGCGAATTTCTCGGCTCCGAAAAGCGGAAAAATGGAAGCGTGGCGTGCGAGGAGGAATATCCCGGTCACTACATTGGCGCAGCATACGCTCCCAAAGTCAGTTTTTAAATATTTTTCTTGATAGTGTTTTTGTAAAAAATATGCCCAAAGTTCTGAAGTGAAAATAATCTGCTAAATTTTGCAGTGAAAAATATCTAGATGAAAGATTGCTGGTGCCTTTTTGTTTGGTGTGGAAATAAAATGGTGGTGAAAGAAACTTGAAATGCCTTAACTGTTTTTATGAAGAGTTTTGTAAACGAAACAAAAAATGTTTGAAGATTTGGAATGGATTAGATCGATGTATCAAAACGAAAAATTATTTTTTAAAAAGAATTTTTTTTATGAAATAAACGAAATTTGATCGAAAGAAAAAAAATATTTTGGAAACATTTTTTTTCTAAAGTAAGCGTAAAATTGCGTTTGAAAATCGAAAATGGCGGAAGATTGAAATGGAAAAACAGCTAGATGTAAGAGTTTTTGAGGTGAAATTTTTATTAAAACGAACGAATAATTTTAAAAGCGTTTTAATGAAACAAACGAAATTTAAACAAAAAAAAAACAATTCGAATAAAGTTTTATTCATCAAAAAGCGTAAACCGAAATCGAAAAATATATTTAAAATTCAAATGGATGAAAAAAATTGAAATGAGAATTTGATATGAAAAGTTTTTCTTAAAACAAGCGAAATATTATAAGAAAATTGATTATATCGGAAAGAGTTGACATAACCAGTTGTACTGGTTCGAAACAGTTTTTTATGAAGATTTTTTTAAAACGAAACAAGAAATGTTTGGAATTTTTTCTAATGCATTGGATTGAAGTATCAAAACGAAAAATTATTATTTTAAAAGAAGTTTTTTTTAAATAAACGAAATTTAATCGAAAGTAAAGAAGTAATTTTGGAAAGATTTTTTTTCTTTTGGAAAGCGTGAAATTGCATTTGCAAATTGAAAGTGGCGGAAGATTGAAATGAAAAAACAGTTAGTTGAGAGCATTTGAGTGGATATAACTAATAAAAACAAACGAATAATATAAAAAGCGATTGTATTGATTTTAATGAAAAAAACGAAATTCAAACTTGTAATAAGAAGAGTTTAACAGTTTTTCTTAAAACAAACAAACTATTATAAAGAAATTGATAACATCGGAAGGAGTAAATATAAGAAAATTGTATTGGTTCTGAAACTAGACAAATTATTGAAAACAAAGCGGAAAATTATTGGAGCATTGAAGCATATTTTGTATTAAAAGCGGATAATTTATTGAAAACCTTGTTATTAAAATGGGTAGGAATTAGAAATGCTTTTTGGGAATAGTTTGTTGTGCGACAATATAATCTCAAGTCGAAAAATGATTTCATGATTAAAAGTGATCATTGGAAATTGGGAATTAAACAGTACATGATGAGGAATCAGAATGAATCGACAAGCATTGGAAACACTTTCTAGTGGTTTGTATTAAGATGTGTTTTATAAAAACAAAAGAATTATTTAGAAAAAAAATCATAAAACTTGATACAAGAATATTCTACAGATAATGAAGGAGTATTAAAAAAATTAAAGAAAGTTTAAGTTATTTTTGGAAATTGTTATTTATTTGAATTAAAATCGAAATGGAAAAAGATAGGCTTATCGCAATTGAGAAGATTGTTTAATTGTTACAAACGCAATGATGCAAATACATGTAACGAACAAGGTAGATTCATTCATATCAATCGGAACCAAAATCGAACCAAAAATTGTTGAAAGTAAGTTGTGTTGCTTTTTGGGAATAGGAAAGTGTTAAAATTAGAACGAAAAATGATTGAGAGTACTCAACACTGGCCAAATGAAATATTATTCATACAAAGAAAACCGATGGAAACAATGGCTACTGAAAGAAATAAATTTCACGGGAAAATATTTAGTTTCCCAGATTGTTATGCGGAAGATTTATCACTGATCAGTGGATTTATATCAAGAACAGGAATTGAGAGGATTTTAATTCAGTTGTTTTAATTGAATAAAATGAATTATAGTTTTTCATTCAACGCATATTTTTTTATAAGGAAACGAATAAAAAATTTTATGGAAAATTATAAAAGATTAATTTGAAACAAACTCAAGATGGATTTTTTTCTGGAAGCTATATTATTAGAGTGCATGAAAAATGATAATGTATTCAATGCGTAGTTTATTTTATTTTTTATTTTTATTTACATAGTATTCCGTCTCACGACATAACTTGACGAACATAATTCCTAAAATTCACTCGGTCCATGGCAACCGTTCTCCAATTTCTCGGGCACCCCACGTTCGCCAGATCACGCTCCACTTGGTCTAACCACCTCGCTCGTTGCGCCCCCGCTCGTCTTGTTCCTACCGGATTCGTAGCGAACACCTGTTTTGCAGGACAGTCGTCCGGCATTCTCGCAACATGTCCCGCCCAGCGTATCCGGCCGGCTTTCACCACCTTCTGGATACTGGGTTCGCCGTTGAGTCGCGCGAGCTCGTGGTTCATCCTTCGCCTCCACACTCCGTTCTCCTGTACGCCGCCAAAGATGGTTCTTAACACTCGTCGCTCGAATACCCCGAGTGTACGCAGGTCCTCCTCGAGCAATATCCATGTCTCGTGCCCGTAGAGAACAACCGGTCTAATAAGCGTCATATACAGGTTACACTTCGTGCGAGGGCAAAGTCTTCTCGACCGCAGTTGCTTGTGGAGTCCATAGTAGGCACGACTTCCGCTGATAATTCGCCTCCGGATCTCACGGCTGGTGTCATTGTCTGCGGTCACCAGTGAGCCGAGATAGACAAAGTCTTCGACTATCTCCAGCTCGTCGCCGTCGATCGTGACCTTGTTATTACTGGACAATGCGTAGTAAGTAAACTGAAAGAAAAATGGTTTTAAGATCGAAAATAACTATTTGATTTTTTTCATCATACAAAAAGAACTTTCTCAAAAAAAAAAAAGAAGAAAAGTGTTAATATAAAAAAAAAATTATGATAAAAAAGGATATGAACGAAGCTAAAACCGTTTTAATGAATATTTTCGCTAGCTAAAATTTAAATTGCGCAGCGTATGTTTTTAACATTTCAAATAATATTAAAGTTCTCAAATTATATAATTAAAAAAAAAAAAGAAACGAAAGTTATGTTATCAAGGAAATATAAAGTTATATTCTCAAGGGTTTTAATGGAAAGCATTTATTTTAAAGAAAACGAATAAATCGGAAAAAGTTAAAATACATTTTTCAGGCGATGATTTTTTTTGCTAAGTAATGAGATTTTTAAACATAGAATACTTTAGAAAATTTTATTGAAACAATCGAAATTTTGCAAAAACGATTATTAAAATGGTCGAATGCTAAAAGAAATACTCCACGGGAGTACATTTATATGTTAGAAAATAAAGCAAAAGGAAAAATTATTTCTAGATTCAATGATATAGATAGTGAATAGTAATAGTGTAATGTTTCGAATGAAGTTTTTATGAAAAAAAAAAAACATTAAGAAAAGTACTAAAACCGCGTTATTAGATAACACATGACATACCACATGATCGACAAAAAAAAAATTTTCAACGAAACAGATGAAATGGTACGATCTATTTGTTTCGGGAAAAGAACATACTGTGGAAATTAAAATGAAAAAATAATCTGAATATTTATTTTGATCGATATCTTTATCGATATCTTATTAATTAAAGTGAAAAGAAAACTAGATATGAGAGCAGTATTTGAATTGGAAGAAGATAATATAGAGAAATAATTTGAACTATAACTAATACAAAAATAATATAGAGAAATTTTAATCAAAGCATGAAAAGCAATCGAAAGTAATATTATTCAAGTAGAACGAGAGCAAATTGAAATGTTTTCCAAAGTGGACAACTGAAAAATTATGTTTTACGCGCTAAGTATTGAAATCGATTCAAAAATATGTTCAAATATCGGAAAAGATTATTTGATTTTTTTATATACAGAATTATGTTGTTATGAAATCAGCTTTTATTGAAACAAAAGGAAACATTTTAGATATGAACCTGTTAATTGGCGGTGTTTTTTAAAGACATACAAAAAAATATGAGCAATAAATTAAATGGAACAAAATCAAGATGTTGTTGGAAAGTCAAATAAAAAAACCATTGGGAGTGTTTGAATTATAGAGAAAAGGGTTTTTATCAAAACAAACAAAAATTATATATTTTGGAAATGGTCTTCAGTTACTGCGGAAACTTAAGTAAAAAAAAATTATTAAAAAATTCAGTCGAAACGTTAAAATAATCATGCACGAGAAATAGGTTTCTTATGCAAAGTATTGAAATCGAAACATAAACGATTCAAGTATTTGAGAACAAATCGTTAACGAAGCAATCTAAATATTATCAAAAGAAATATTTCTATTTTGGGAATAGTTTTTTTTCTGGAAAGCGTAAAGTTCAATAGAAAATGATGAATAATTCCAATGAAACGAAGGCAAGTTAACACAGTGAAAAAAAGTTTCGTTTGGAAATAATTTCTATTTTGCAAAAAATGTTTGGTTCTTTGGTTCACTTTTGAAAAGAAGTCCATTAGCAGAGTTAGTGTAAATTGAAAAGAAAAACAAATTAAAAACTACAAAATTATATTGCACGATAAGATATGGAATGTATTTATTTATAGTTATCAGAAATAAAAATGATACACAGTTACAACCAAATCAGTCGATTATAAACGTTGTAATTTAAAAAAAAATTAATTGTTTAAATACGCTATGTTTTAAAAAGAAAAATTTATTTTTGTGTAAAATGAGACATTTGAAGTGTACGCAAGGGGCGGATGTAGGGATTAGGATTGAGTAGAATATTAAATGAATTGCGGATTAGCAAAAAATACAAGGAAATTAGGGTGATATAGGCGAATGAATATCAACGAGTAATTTGAGTAAATCATGCGTAACATGCCCTCGTATGGGCGACTGTGAGAACGTGTCCCAGTTGCGTTAGTAAACATTATCACATTAGCGAGAGAAGATACTATTTGAATTAAGAGAATTTGAAAACTTGTTCAAACAAAAAAGTTTTGTTTGTTTCTGTCACCCTGGTGGTGACGGCTAAAGCCAATGACAGCCCATCTTGCCGAACAAAAAAGTTTTTCTAAAACTCAAACGTTAACTGCAATGTGGGATTTGTAAATACAATATTGTGAATGAAAAAGGAAACAAGAATTAAAAAACTTGTTGCAAAATTAAAATTTGTAATTTATAATTGGGAATGTAAAAAACGTTAATTTGGAAATTGAAATTTTTTTCTCTAAACTTAAAAAAAAATTTAAAAAAGAGGATAATGCTGAATTTTAATAAATAGATGTACAAATAAAAATTTAAAATGGGACGATTTTTTTTCAAACAGAATTCAAAATGGAGAAACTTTAAATGATTAAACGGACTATTTTTTATTGGAACTGTACTTGCATAGGATTTTTAACAAAATGAGAATTTAAAAACATCACCGATAGAAAGTGAAATTTTTTAAACTTTATCAAAGATAGATAAAAGAAAAGAAAAAAATCATCATGATTTGAACATTAAAAAAAAAACAAAAAAAAAATGAAAACTTCGACGATAAAAAATGAGAATGAAAGGGGAAAAAGAAAAACATAATGATTAGATTAAAAATATATTTATGTATTAATTAATTTAATATCTCAGCCGACGAAAGGTGAGAGAAAAGAAAATATATTTTATGATTTGATGAAGGTTTTCTAAAAAGCATTTATCTTAAAATGCCGAAAACTGAACGAGTTTTTGAAAAAAAAAAAAAGGATTTCTGCTGACAGAAGAAAACACAAAAAGAGACACAGAATGATTGGGTGGAAAATAAATTTAACCAGAAATTCAATCTGACGGGGATATTTAAATGAGCTGAAATAAAAATATAAATAATTTGCGAATTTAAAAGAAGCAAAAACTATAAGCTCTGACTAAAAGAGATAATAAAAAAAAATATTTCAGAATTCAGAAAATACAGAATGGTTTAAAAAATGATTGCAAATAATTTAGAAGAAACTTGAAAACTGCCGATGGAAGGTAGAAAAAAAAAACGAAAAATGATTAAAAGAAAATTTCTCGAATATCGAAAATCGAAAACTCTGTCAATGAAAGGTAGTGTCAAGGAGTGAAAAAAAAGAACACACTCATTTGGCGGAACCCCTAAAAGTTGTAAAAATGACCCGTTATTGCGAACCTCCAGGATCTGTCAAAACATGGGTCATTTTGTCGGGTCAACATTACACATTATTTTGAACAGCCCCGGTACTCTCCAAGGCGGGTAGTTTTCGAGCTTATCAAAATTTCAACCATTTTGTGGAACTTGGAATCGGCATAATTATATGGAAAGTCGAATTCGCATTCATCGTAATTTGAGGATGGTGATCCGCAAAAGCGAGGCGAAGAGGTTTGAGAATGTACAGCGAAGGCTTTGGCGGTAAGTTTATCTAAAATGATTAAAATATTATCAGAAAATTAAAAGTTTGAACTCTTTCCAGGTTTCTTCATCCTATTGCCGGTGTTGAAACGGACGCCCGGGAGAATGGAAAAGATAATTAGTGACATAATAATGTTGATTCAAAGTAAAAGCTAAGAATAATTATGAATCGAAAATAAAGAAAGTAAATTGCGTTTGAAAAATTAGTGAAAATTTGTCTTTCATCATTTTTTTTTTCCACTTGCATGCAATATTCCTTACCACAAGTAACTGCTCACATCTCCACCGAGGGGGCAAGCGTTCGAAATAATGTGTAAATTTGACCCGACGATATGACGTACAGCCTATGTACCCTATAAAGGGTACAAGGCCTGTACACCAAAAAGGAGTTAACCCAGTCTTATCCGATATCGGGTCAAAACTACACTATAAGGGGTTGCGCCAAATGAGTGTGAAGAAGGTTTGAAGAAGATTTCCCAGAAAATGGAAATTTGAAAAATCTACCAACTCTGTAAGAGAAAAGAAAATTCATAATTGAAAAAAAGCAGCAAAAAATTAATAAATTTCGCCTCCGTAAGAGAAAAGAAAATTCATAATTGATAAAAAAAGCAGCAAAAAATTGATAAATTTCGCCGAAGATAAACAGAAGTAAAACAAATAAAACTGGAATGCTCTACGAAAGAGAAGGATTATGAAAAACAGAATAAATAAAAGAAATGTTATAGTAAAGTGAATGTTTTAAATCCGACAAAATACGAAAATAAGGAATATAATATTTCGAATAAGGTTTTCTCAAGGGTGGACATTTTAAAAACTGGGAATTTTAAATCAGTGCAAACAAAAAAAAACAGAAAGAGAACAGAATGTCTTTTTACGATAAAAAAAACATATCACAGCTCAACCTATAAAAGGAAAAAGAAACCAAAAAAAGGAAAACATTATGAAAAGGCGTTTTTTACGAAAAATATGGGAAAACTCTTAACTTTGTCGATTAAAGGCGAAAAAAAAAGAATGATTTATTTTTTTTCAAAAAAGCAGAAATTTTGAACTGCCGATGAGAAGAAAGAAGAAAAAAGAAAACACAGAATAATTTGAGGAAATCTTATTTTTTTGATTGAAAATTCCGCCAATAATAATAAGACAAGAAAAACAGAATGATTTAAAGAATACTTAAAACAATCTTTATACATTCCGATAAAAAGGGAGAGAAAAGAAAAAGATGGTTTATTTTTAAACTTTAAATTAAAAAAAATAGTGAAAATTTTAAACGCCTCCAAAAAAAAAGTGAAAGAAGACATAAAAATATTGAAAACATAAATTTCGAAATCGCGAAATTCAAAAAACTTCATCAAGGAAATATAAGAAAAACATAGAATGATTTGACGTAGTATTTTTTTAAAATGCAAAAAATTTCAAATTCTTTACCGCTGAATGGTCGCAAAAAAACGCACTGATATGCAAGGGATTTCAAAAGGTAATGAAAACTAATTTTGGAGCTCTGCCAATAAAAAGTTAGACAAAAGAAAAAGAACGGTTTGAAGCGGAAATTTTACTTATACGACATTATTTAAAAAAAGAGAAGAACAAATTAATTATAACTGTTGAAGACTTTTAGAAAATAAAAAACAATAGAAAACAAATAAGTAAAAGCACATTTTTGACAAGCGAAAGAAAATTTCTGCGTCTTCCTTCTTAAAGAAATAAAGATAAAAACAAATGCTACAAAACAGGGAATCTGGGACGAAAAGAAAAGAGATTTGAAAGCCTGAAAGATTAAAGAACATGTTCCTATATCGAGTTTTCCAAAATTTACGAACTGGATATCATACGCTTTCGTTTTAAAAATATGTTAATTGTTAAAACCTTTTTTTCTTTCGAATCAACGTTTTATCACTGATCATAGTTTTACTCTTAGCCTAAAGTTGCTACATGCATTACATTAGGTTTATAGAAACATTTAGTTACAATTTATAAAAGCATTTTAAAGGATACAAAATCAATAAGTTTAAAAAAAATGAATATAAGCGGTATCCGTACAATGTTTCTTTTTAATTTCAAGAGTAGGCAAGGAGGCGGATGTAGGGATCAGGAAAGAGTAAGAAATGTTAAATAAATTGAGCCCATAGTTGAAGTAGGTTGGAACGGTTAGAATATGCCCTAATAGATATAAGAGTGAGCGTTACGCGTTGTTACCCTTTGACAAAGGAGATTAAGAGAGCGTAGCTTAGGCGTGTTTGTGAAGGCTGTCGATACTGAGAATACGGTCGTATGTACATATAGTGAAAGCGGATGGAACAGCTAAATTGTTGCACGTGTTGAGATTGTGTTTGTGAACTGATTATATGCGGGCCTCGTGGCATGCGCGATGTTGAGCGGTAAACGACAGTTAAGAAAACGGATTTGACGAGTACGGACGACGGTTCGCGAATTTCTCGGCTCCGAAAAGCGGAAAAATGGAAGCGTGGCGTGCGAGGAGGAATATCCCGGTCACTACAGCCACTTTAATTTTTACTTCCACGCACTCGATTACGAACGGCACGTCCACCACTTATTCCACCGGAACTAGTAATGACGTTCTGTCATTTTTTCCTCCTTCACGCTGCCACCAACTTTTCCGGATCAAAATAGCAAAACAATGCCCAGTCGGAAATTCCTTCCGAATATGGTCCGATTTCGTGAGATTTCGGCTCGTCGAGCAGATGCTTTTGATGATTGTTTTTCCAGTCAGGGATTTTTCTTGCTTGTCCGATGCACGCTAATATAATGTTGAGGAAGGATGGGTTCTTAATGAAAAAATGTTGCCAGATCGCTAGAGTCGTATCAAATTAACAGATTTGTTGTTACGGAAAAAATCAAATGCAACACAACATTGCTGCTTTGGTAGAATTTTTCATGGATCATGACAAGGATCCATGAAAAATTCATAATCACGCCACTAGGAATTCGAAGGAGATATGAAAATCGACGGCTGTGTCGAGGAAACCTCGTACTGATTTCACCCTGCAGTGGTGAGTATCTTTTTTTTTTTTTTTTTGTAATTCGTTTATTTGAAACGGCTCATACCTTGAGGCTTTAAGGAGCCAAACTCGTTTTGATTTTTACAATTGTTTGCTTAAGTCTAGATCACTTTTTTAACACTTTTTGAAGAGAATAGGAAATAGAAAGGGAAATATGAAAATAAAAAGAATTATAGACGGAGATCAATAGCTTTTAGGAAAATGTATATTTCGAACATGTAGTCCAAGTCCATCACAGCTAACACATCCCTCACTGGAACGTCAGGTGGTTTTCCTCGGGCCCGAAGGGAGTCTATTAAATTCGTTCTAGCGACAAGATGGTCCTCACACGACCAAACAATATGCTCTATGTCATGGTAACCTAGGCCACAACCGCATAAATTGCTGCCAGCAATATTTATACGATAGAGTACCGCATTCAAGGAAGAATGATTGGACATGAGACGGGAAAATATACGAATAAAATCCCGACTCAGGTTCAATCTATTAAACCAGGGTTTAAGGCTTACCTTTGGGATAATCGAGTGGAACCACCGACCCTGCTCATCCTCGTCCCATTTGCGCTGCCAGTTGATAAGAGAGTTTCTCCGTGCCAAGAAGTAGAATTCGTTGAATACGATTTCACGCTGGTAAATGTTGCCTTCCATCGCACCCACCTTTGCAAGGGAATCTACCCTCTCATTGCCTACTATCGAGCAATGTGAGGGGACCCAGACAAAGGTAATGGAAAAGCAACGTCTTGACAAAGTAGTCAATACATAGCGTATCTTTTCGATGAAGTACGGCGTGAATTTTCCTGGTCTTATGGAGCGGATTGCTTCAACAGAGCTGAGACTATCAGTTATAATATAGTAGTGTTCCACAGGTCGAGCAGCGATACTATCCAGAGCGCAATGAATAGCAGCTAACTCTGCGATGTACACAGAACATGGTGACTGGAGACTGTAAGAGGCGCTAAATATTTCGTTGAACACTCCAAATCCTGTTGCTTCCTCTATAAGTGATCCATCGGTAAAGTACATTTTATCAGCATCGACGTGTCTATATTTAGCTTCGAAAATTCTTGGAATCAGAAGAGGGCGATGTGAGACTGGGATTCCACGAATTTCCTGCTGCATAGACAAATCAAACTGGACAGAAGAATGATCGTAATCTGGGCTACAAACACGAGTTGGAGAATACGAAGAAGGGTTTACCTGCATTGACATGAGGACATGGTATATAGCCATAAATCTAGTTTGAAGATTTTGCTCAAGTAACCTTTCGAAATTCACAATCACCAATGGGTTCATGACCTCACACCTGATGAGGAACCGGAGTGATAGTAAATTGAATCGATCTTTAAGAGGAAGTATTCCCGCCAAAACTTCGAGACTCATGTTATGCGTTGAGGGCATACAGCCCAGAGCGATGCGGAGACAGCGGTATTGGATACGCTCGAGTTTAATGAGGTGAGATTTGGCAGCTGACTGGAAGCAGAAGCTACCATATTCCATCACTGAGAGAATGGTTGTTTGATACAATTTTAAAAGATCTTCTGGATGGGCTCCCCACCAGGTGCCAGTGATTGATCGGAGAAAATTGATTCTTTGTTGGCATTTTCCTTTCAGATACTCAATATGGGCTCTCCAGGTACATTTGGAATCAAACCAAACCCCAAGATATTTAAAACACCTCGATTGAGTGATCGTTCTACCTAGGAGTTGAAGCTTAGGTTGAGCAGGTCTATGTTTCTTAGAGAAAACAACCATCTCCGTTTTCTGAGAGGAAAACTCAATCCCAAGCTCCAAAGCCCAGGAAGACAATCTGTCTAAAGTATCTTGTAAAGGTCTGTGCAGATGAGACTCGGAAGATCCTGTGACAGACACCACGCCGTCATCTGCAAGTTGTCTTAGAGTGCAGCCTTCAGAGAGACAACTGTCGATGTCACTTACATAAAAGTTGTACAAAAGTGGACTCAAACATGAACCCTGCGGGAGGCCCATGTAAGAGATTCTTCTAACTGCAATATCTCCGTGAGCAAAGTTCAGATGTTTCTCACAAAGCAAGCTGTATAAGATGTTGTTCAATAGAGGAGGCAGACCCCGGGAGTGCAACTTGTCTGACAACACCTCTATTGAGACTGCATCAAAAGCTCCCTTTATGTCTAGAAACACTGAAGCCATTTGCTCACGTTTTGCGTACGCCATTTGTATCTCTGAAGACAGCAAAGCAAGACAATCGTTCGTCCCTTTGCCTCTTCGAAACCCAAATTGAGTATCTGAAAGGAGACCATTTGTTTCTACCCATTTGTCCAAACGAAACAAGATCATTTTCTCCATCAATTTGCGTATACAAGACAACATCGCTATTGGACGGTACGAATTGGGATCAGACGCTGGTTTTCCCGGCTTTTGGATAGCAATGACTCTCACTTGTCTCCACTCTTGGGGAACAATGTTGTGCTCCAAGAATTGATTGAACAAATTTAACAGGCGAAATTTTGCGGCATCCGGAAGGTTTTTCAACAAGTTAAATTTGATTTTATCAATTCCCGGAGCTGAATTGTTGCAAGAGAGGAGGGCAAGTGAGAATTCGACCATCGAAAAGCTGGAATCCAGACCACACCTTTCTGGAGGCACATTCCGGATTATTTTTTGCACAGGTGTGGAATCTGGGCAGACTTTCCGTGCGAAGTTGAATATCCATCTATGTGAATATTCCTCACTTTCATTCGTAGATGAACGATTACGCATGCTGCGTGCCACTTTCCATAGGGTACTCAAGGATGTTTCTCGTGATAAACCACCCACAAAATTCCTCCAATACGCCTTTTTCTTCCCCTTGATTAATTTTTTGAACTGGTTTTCAAGGGAAACGTATGCCTCAAAATGGACAAGAGTTCCATGTTTTCGAAAATCTTTAAATGCTGTTGATTTGTCCTTATAAAGCTTGGAACACTGGGGGTCCCACCATGGATTAGGAGGCCTTCGACGCACAGATGATTCCGGGATGGGTTTTGTTTGAGCGCAAACTGCACTATCGTATATCAAACAAGAGAGAAAGTGGTATTCTTCCAAAGGAGGTAAAACATGCATAGAGTCGATGGCTGTTAATATTCTGTCCGAATACTTTTTCCAGTCGATGTGTCTTGTAAGGTCATATGTCATATTAATTGTGTTTGAAGAGTTGACCCCATTGGTGATTGTGATTTCGATAGGCAAGTGATCACTACCATTAGGATCATGAACCACCTTCCACTGGCAATCAAATGATAGTGAATTTGAGCAGAGCGAGAGGTCAATTGCGCTTTGTCTTGCAGGAGGTTTAGGTACTCGTGTTTTTTCACCCGTGTTTAAAACTGTTAAATTGAAACTGTCGCAAATGTCATAGATAAGAGTAGAACGACTATCGTCAATTTGTTCTCCCCAGACAGTTCCATGCGAATTGAAGTCACCCAGGATCAACCTTGGCTCAGGCAAAACTGAGCACAGGTCCTCTAGGTGATTTCGATCCACTGCAACTCTCTGAGGCCAGTACAAACTAACAACACATAAGTCCTTACCTCTTATAGTTGTATGACATGCAACAGCTTCAATTCCGCCTGATAAAGGAAGGTGAATTCTGTAAAAGGGGTGGCGCTTATTGATCCCCAGAAGCACTCCTCCATAAGAATCGTCACGATCCAGACGGATGATATTAAAATCGTGGAAAGAGATGTTAGATTGAGAAGAAAGCCAAGTTTCGGACAACGCAAAAATATCGCAACAAGTTTTATGAAGTAAATAATTTAATGAATCCAATTTTGGAATAAGACTTCGACAATTCCACTGTAGAACAGTGATATCTCTGACCTCTCGGCGTAAATTAGCCATCGAGAGAGACAAACACTGAAAGGAGGGGCCAAGTTTGCATCAATTGCTTCAAAAATGTCTTTACTACAGGAAGCATTGTTGTAACAACGCCTCTGATGGATTCCGCTACATTAAAACACGTAAAAATTCCATTTAGAATATCGGACAGTTTAAAAAGCCCAGATTGGGTGGATGATTCTGGCAAAACTTCTTTGATGTTGTGGTTTTGCGAGGTTCCCGCCGATGTTGATTTGTTCTGTGGAGATTCTTTACCGCGGAAACCAGGAGGAACTTGATGTTCTTTGTTAACAACAGTCTGTTTTTTCTCAATCCTGTTTGGAGAGATAACAGCCGGAATTTTTGATGGTACTTTGGGAGAAAGCGCTTTAGTACGCTTTCGAGAGCATCCTGCAGAGAGTTGTATTGGTTGTACTTCATCAGCCGTATCTGTGTCATCATTATCAACTGGCAGCACTGAAAAAATGTTACCAGATTGAGATTGGGCCGGTGGAGAGGCGCTCTTTAGTATGGCGGCATAAGAACGTTTAGAACGTTCTTTTAAAGAGGGCCTCTGTTTATCCCAGCTTGCCTGAAATGCCTCGCAAGAGGAGATATCATGGGGTGAGCCCCCGCAATAGATACATTTCTGTTCTACTGCTGAGCATGCTCCTTCCTCATGATTCTCCCCACAATGCAAGCATCGCTTCTTGTTGGAGCAATGCGAAGCAGTATGCCCCAACTTGATGCAATTCTTGCATTGCATTGGGCGAGGCACATAAAGGCGTACTGGAAGCCTTAAAATTCCGTCAATCAAGACGTAGTGAGGGAGGGCTGTTCCCGCGAAGGTCACAGAAATCGAGGTTGAAGGCGTATACTTTTTAACGCCATCAACGACGGTGGCAGTCTTGAGTTGGCGACAATCCAAGATTCTGACCGAAGTCGAATCAAGGTTCTTGAACTTACCAACGCCGTGAGCCTTAACGTATTCAGCCTCCAAACTCGATTCCGTGATCACACCCTCGATCTCTACGTCTCGAGATGGAATATAGAGCTGATACTCCAAATTAAAAAAATTACTGGCAAGAATCCCGTTTGCGGCCTTCCGGTCGGCCACAACAATGCGCAGCTTATTTGGCCGTACCTTTGAAACACTGGTAACGGAGGGCCACCTCGCCAGATCTTTAGTGATCTGCACTACGTTTAAACCTTTTCCGTTTGCTTTGGGCCGGATAAAAACCACCCAAGGCCCAGTGAAGGTTGAGCTTTCTGGATAAACTCGGAGTCGGGTTGTCTTCTCCGCAGCTGCAGATGGAGGAGCAATATCAACTGCCGAAGAAGAAGGAGCATTCGAAGGACCAGCTACAGTTGAATCCTCAAGATGCTCCTCATCTTCATAGATGATTTTGTCACCATCTACATCTGGCGGGTCCGACCCCCCGCCTTCGCTCATATTTTATGAAAATAAAAGCGAAGCTCAATTCGCTCGAAATATATATGTATATAAAATAGGAAAAAAACAGAATAGAAAATAGAGAAAAGAAAGAAAAAGTATCACAAACTTTATTTTTGTCTTGATTAGCTCCTTTAGTGGTGATCCCAACCACGTGGTCCTCCTCGTTGGATGAAGATGGCTGCCACGGCTCGATTCAGCCTCGTTCGGAAACGACCACTTTGATGATGATGATGATGATCGAGATAGTGATGACGGAGGATTTGGTTCGCCAAACAATGGCGGCGGCCCTCGTGGTGACCAAATGCTCTATGCGAATGCAGTCAGCTCGGCAAAAAAAACAACACTCAATCCGTCAATCATCTGCTTTTAGCAGGAAAACTAAAATCTTTGCTTCCACGCGGCACAAAATACCGTTTAACCGTCCGAACGGCACAAACTCCCGGATATAATGGACGTAACCTCACACACTTGTTCGCGATTATCGAGAAACTGGAAAACGCGACTGTTCACGACGAGTGTTGCGAGACGAATGAGTGGTGAGTATCTTCAAAACTAAAGACAATAAACTATATCTCTACGCCAACGAATCTTGGCAGAATCCAACAAAATTTAAGCCAACAAGTTATGGCAAATGTGTCGATAATTACCAGTATATCTGGCAGAAAGAAACTCCTTTGAATCCTTCAAACAATTTACTTAATGACATCCACCTCAGCAGCATACAAAAATCCAAAATCAAATGGTTATTGATAGAGATAATAACCTAGATCTTACAAATAGAACTTAACAAACGAAATTTAGGTGGGAACTTAACTGGTTTATACTAAAAGCCAAAAGCAACAGAAGTCTAAGGAAAAGAGGGATTTAATCCTCTTAATTACCAAGGGCCCGGAATAGAGGTTATACCGCGCCTCCAGATCGCGTTCCTTTTGATATTTCCTTGGAAACCCCCTTGACAACTGTGCATGATCCATTATGTATCATTTTGTGAGGTTGGTGATTTGTGGTCAAGTCTGAATCGGACAGTTGAACTGTCGACACCATTTCAGGCAAGGGTAATTTGTGGTTCCGCTGCGCGTATTTTGGGGTGTGGACCGTGGTAGATGGTGTTC
The DNA here is from genome assembly GCF_029784155.1 of Uranotaenia lowii. Lineage (NCBI taxonomy): Eukaryota > Metazoa > Arthropoda > Insecta > Diptera > Culicidae > Uranotaenia > Uranotaenia lowii. The sequence goes on along the minus strand of NC_073692.1, from coordinate 237,924,821 downwards.
TCATAGCTTGTGATTTTTGACGAAGTTGGTAGATAGCTTTTGAGAGATTCGTCTTAATCGGGAAGTCGTAATCGGAAGTTGACATGGTTGGTTGAAGATAGTTTGATCGGGAAGTCTTAATCGGGAGTTGTCATGGTTGATTGAAGATAGTCTTGATCGGGAAGTCTTAATCGGGAGTTGTCATGGTTGATTGAAGATAGTCTTGATCGGGAAGTCTTAATCGGGTGGTCTTAATCGGGAGGTCTTAATCGGGAGTTCCTTGTGGATGTACTTGTTCGGTTTTCTTATTTCTGGGAAGCCTGGTCAGCTATGGTCCTCCGGACTAGGAGAAAGTCAGCAGGAATCTTGCAACCTCTTTCAAGCTACCCTGGGCGTTGTCCTGACTTGTCCTGTTGATACTGTGCTGAATAAGCAGGGTTCGTGTTTGCGGGACAAAATCGGATGTTGCTGCTGCTGCGAATGAGCTCCCTCAGACGGGCCCTTCTTCCGGAGTCGTCGAGCAAAGCAGATGGTTGTGGTGCTGACGATAAACGTGTTTTTTTGCATTGGCGATGCTTTTGTTGGCAACCTTGGGTAGCGGACATAGCTAGACTTGTTACTGTACTCACGAGGAGGTAGATAAGAGATATTGCTCACTGCGTTTTCCAGATGCACGATTTTTCCCGATCGGCCTAACGGTATTTCCTACGCTGTTGCGCTTGGTTGACAGGCTTTGGCTGTGGTCATAGCTGAAGGGTTTTTGTATTGATTCGGAGATTTTTGGGGTTGGTGGATGATCTCCTGTTTGTGGTAGTAACGACTGGCGTGTTTTGACCTCGTTAGGCTCTTGTTGACTACCTTGGGTAGCGGTCATAGCTGGATTATGGGCGTGTGGCTTTTGACAGTTAGCGAGAGAGAGTCGATATGGTAGTAGCGGCCGTCATGATGTCTACTCCTCACAACTTCTTCGCCTAACTGTATTCTATGGTGCTGAATCCTCTTCTTGATGTCCTGACAATCCTTTCAATTGCAGCGACGTGGTGTTTGGAGCTGCTGTACTTGACTTTCCGAACATTCCAATATCCCGAACCTGGATGGGTTCTCTGCGATGGTGTGTAGCGCCTGGCTACGGTGGCTCACCAGTACTACTATCCCCAGCGCTGCTACGCTGCTTCAGATGACAGGATTGCATTCTGAACAATGAGTGGCGGCAATCCCACGCAAGGTTGCCAGCCCTCTCCAAATTCTGACGAACTTCCTGGCAGAGTTCTCAGAGTCCATTCAGCCGACGCTGGTCCCGCGCAAGGCCGTTGTCTCCTTCATAAACGCCTACTTCGTTGTGTTCGTCGGTGTCCTAGCGACGAATTAGCATCAACTGTGCTTCATTGAGTTGTTCGACTGGAAGAGTTCTGTATAATCTACTCCGAGTTGTTGGGGGCGAGGTTTCAAAGATGATGTTGTTGGTCCTACAGCCTTCTCCATTTCGTGTTTTGTGCTCCGAGTGAGCTTGTGGTCAGCGTTGTTGCTTACATAGCTTGAATGTCTTAGTCTGGTTTGATGTCCTTCACGTGGTAGCGACCCCGCTTTCCGGTGACGACATCCTCCAGAGTGTAGAGATTGGCTCCCAGCTTTTCTTTAACGATAGCTGGAATAAATTTGGGGTCCAGTTTCTTGTTGATATGGTCCGCCTTCGAAGAAAGAACAAACGAGCGGCGCCATACTAGCTCGCCCGGTTGAAAGGACACAGTCCGCTTTTGTAGATCGTAGCGCTTCTTTGTCTTCTCGTGTGTCTTCTTGATCCGCTGTTGGATGAATTTGTGAATCCTGTTGATCGTGGATAGCCGCATCTCCTGCGCGACCTTTGGATCGTCTGACACGTTTAAGTCCTGCAGAGTGTAGAGGTCCGTGTGCAACAGAAGTTCCCTTCCGAAGTTGGCGAAGTGCGGGCTGACTCCGGTTGATTCGTGCTTCGCACTGTTGATGGCTGCGGTGATGGCGGCCAGGTTCTTGTCCCACTCTCGATGATCTTCCTCCAACAACGATCGAACACAAGTGATAAGAACTCTGTTCACTCGCTCGGCGTTGTTGACCTGCGGTGCGTAAAAAGCGGTCTTCATGTGGATGATGTTGTGACGGCTTAGCAGCGCCCGAAACACCTGCGACTCGAACTGCTTGCCGTTATCTGATAAAATAATCCTTGGTCTGGAGAACTTGAGGAACACCTTTTCTTCCAAAAACTCGACCATCTTGCTCGAATCAGCGGCTCGCATCGGGTGAGCGATGACGTATTTCGTGATCCAGTCGACAATTACTAGCAGCACAGTGTTGCCTTTCTTGGATCTGGTTAACGGCCCGACGAAATCGATAGAAATTAGCTCCCATGGGACCTTCGCTGGCTTGAGCTTCCCCATCTGCGGCATCATTCTTATATTGGGCGCTTTACTAGCCTTGCACGTAGTGCATGCTTTGACGTAACGGGCGACGTTGTCCTGCATCTTCGGCCAGTAATAGTGCTGCTGTAGTTTGTGCCACGTCTTCTGGAAGCCTAGATGCGCTGCTGATGGTGCGTCGTGGTATCGACGAATGAGTTCTGCTCGGTGGTTTTCCGAAACTACTTTCTTCCATCGATGCGTGATTAAACCAGCCTCATCCTTGCAATGACAATTTTTGTAGAGCTCGTTGTTTGCGATACGAAAGTCGGGATACTTATCGCCTTTCCGTTCCACCTGCTTGACGATGTTCTTGTACCATGGATCATTCTCCTCGGATATCGAAAACACTAGCGAACAGACTACTCTGGATAGCGCATCTGGTACGGTGTTGCAGCTGCCCTTACGGTACCTGATTTCGAAGTCGAACGCGTTGAGTCTCAAGAGCCATCTGCTCATCAAAGCTGTGGGGTTTTTCAAAGTTTTCAGGTAGCTGAGTGCGGAATGGTCACAGTAAACGACGAAACGTACTCCTTCTACATACCCACGGAACTTTTCTATCGCACGAATAACTGCTAAGCACTCTTTTTCTGTGACTGTGTATTTTCGCTCCGACGAAGATAGCTTCTGGGAAAAATAACTGATCGGGTGTTCTTCTCCCTCGATGTCCTGCGTCAATACAGCACCAATCGCGACATCGCTAGCGTCGCATGCTATTGAGAACGGTTTTGTGTAGTCCGGCATCGCAAGTACTGGCGCGGTGACTAGAGCTGACTTGAGTTTGAGAAAAGCTTCTTCTGCTGCTGTTGTCCATCGAAATTTGATCTTGGCTTTCGTGAGCTCCGTGATTGGTGCAGCGATTCGTGAGAACTCTGGAATGAAGCGTCGATACCATCCGCATAAGCCTAGGAATCTTTGAACTTCCTTTCGTGTACTTGGAACTGGAAATTTGACGATGCTCTCCACCTTTTCCTCGTCGACCCTCCATCCTCCTTCACTGAGAACGTAGCCCAAATATTTTATGCGTTGGCGACAGAACTTGGATTTTTCCGGAGAAATTGTGAGATTCGCCTGACGTAGTCTGGTTGCCACTTCCTGAAGAACTGCTACGTGTTCGTCAAACGTTTTGGAGCAGATAATAATGTCGTCCAGATAATGAAAGACGAATGGCTCCATGTCCGCGAAAAGATGTGTCATTAGTCTTGCGAGTCCTTGACTTGCCGTACAGATACCAAAAGGAACAACCTTAAATTGGTAGTGACCACGGGATGGTACAGTGAATGCTGTTAAGGGTCGTGACTTTTGTTGGAGCGGCATTTGCCAGAAGGCATCCTTCAAGTCAATTGAAGATATGTACGAGCATCCTCCGAGGTTATTGATGATTGCGGAGATCTGCGGTATCGGATAACCTTCGTTCACCATGATTGAGTTCAGATGTCTTGCGTCTAAACATACCCGGTATCTTCCATCTTTCTTCTTTACCGCTACCAGTGGATTGTTCCACGGTGAGAACACTGCTTCTTCGATCACGTCTAGGGATAGCATTCGGTCGACTTTTTTGTTAACTTCCGCTAGGACGTACTGCGACATTGGGTAGTACCGTTGTTTCCTTGGTGGCGCATTTCCGACGTCGATTTGATGTTCGTAGATCTGCGTCCTACCTAGTTTACCATCTTCTGCCTTCGGAAAAGTGTGTACCACTTGGTCTAGTCGCTTTCGCTGTTCTGGTGAAAGCTCCTTCATCGGTTCTGCATCTTCTTCTAGTTCACTGCTCATCATCGAGAAGCACACTGCCTTGACGCCAAACGTTTGCCAGAAGTTCATGCCCATGATAGCGCAATCTGGCAGGCTAGGCACGAGTAGAACCGGCAATATCTCGCTTCGATTGTTGTACGATATTGGCAGACGTGTGAAGTGATTGATCTGGTGTGGCGTTCCATCCGCTGTCTTGATCCCACCGTTCAGTACTTCTTTTCGCAGTCCCAGCTCTTCTACAATCTGTGCTTTATTGCCACCTAACAACGAACAGTTTGCGCCACTGTCCAACAAAGCTGTGACTTTCTTTCCAAGAACGTCCAAAACGGCGTGTGGACGATTGTCATGTCCGGGATTGATGATGATAGAGTTGATGTCTAGTAAATCGGGAGGTATTGAAGGTTGATAGCTGTGTTGCGAAGAATCTGGCCCTCCATCTACCACCTCCTCGCTGCGGCGTTTTCCGCTTCGCTGTTACAAACAAGACAGCTGCGTAACGTGTAACCTTTCCGACTGCATCTGTAGCAAAAGAGAATTGCCTGTGCCTTCGTGCAATCCGGAAACCTATGCCCCTCCTCATCGCAGTTCCAGCAAAGCGCTGGGCGGTACGCTGTATGCTGAACAGGATCTAGATCGTACATGTTGCTGCCTGCTTGCTGAAGCTGCTGGTTCTGGAGCTGTGGTTGATAGTGCTGTTGGAATTGCCGTTGAGGCTGCTGTTGTTGAAGCTGCTGCTGTTGAGGCTGCTGCTGTTGTTGAAGCTGCTGCCGCGGCGCCCATTTAGCTTGCTGTTGCAACGGATGTTGTATTCGATAGTTCTCCGCTTGACTGCCTTGCCGATTCACCAAGTTGTTCTGACCTGCCGAAGTTGTAGGCGGTTGTTGACGCTGTTCCGGTCGTTGTACAGAGTGCTGCTGCTGTAGTCCTGTATTGAAACGATTCGATCTGCGCTCCAGTTGAAGCTTCATGGCACAAACTTGCTCGTACAGCTGGTTAAAGTCCCCTTGCAAACCGTTTGCATCTTCTGGATCCACTAGATCTGCTTCAGTTTGGATATCTGACATTGAAGCCGCACCTTGCTGGGCCTCGTTCTCCTCCGCATGTACTCTGTTGAAGCGTGGCTGTTGTATTGGAAGCCGCTGCGATGGTGCTGAGTGTGATGTGGCTCCGTACAACTGCTCGTCCGCCTCCACTGCTTGCAATCTCCCGAAACGCTGCTGCTGGTGTTGCTGAGGTCGACTTGTTGTTGCTGGTGTTGCGAAGTTTGGTTCTAGTAAGTGGTTGTGCGGAATTGGAAATCTGCGCTGCTGGTTCAGTAAGAGCCTTGTTTCGTCGAAGTTACTGCAGACGTTGACCAGGTCCATCAGTGTCTTTGGCTGAGCGGCTGTTACTATTGTTGCATAATCCATGTTCATATTTTTCTTGACTATGAACAACTTCTCCTCTTCCGTAAGTGGTGGATCGATGAAGCGGAATAGTGTAGAGATGTCACGGAAGAACTTATCGAACGTTTCGTTGGCACCTTGAAAACGGAAGCTGGCTTCCAACCTCAGGATCTGAGCATACCCGCTTGGCAGGAATTCCCGGCGAATTTCTTGTTTGAATGCTTGCCAGGAATACAGGCGACGTTGGGCGAGTGCTCTTGAGTACCAGTCGAGGGCGTCTTCAAGCAACAGGTGCTTTATGGAAGCCAGAAGTGTCTGATCGTCGATTCCCTCTGATCTAGCAAACGTCTCCACTCGGTCTAGGAAAATGTTGAGGGACGTGATGTCCTTTTCGCCTCGGAACTTGAAAGGCCAATTGTGAATCGCCTTCTGCATCCGCCTGTCGTAGTTGCTACCACTTCGGTTTGTAAAGCTGTCGTTCAACTGCTGCTGCCTTCTTTGTCGTTGTTGAATGTCGAACCGCAGTTCGTCCAGAACGTTCACAGCAGCTAGACCAGCCGAACTACCCGACCTCCGGATGATTACTTCCTCCGAGTCCCTCTGTCCTTGTCTGCCTCCTTGGAACGGAAGAGAAGACGGCTCAACATTCGCTTCTTCCATCCGTGCTCGTGCTCCTTCATCATTTCCGGCTGCTTGTGGCCTCGGTGGAATCGTCAACGCATCGCAGGCATCCCTACTGCTACTGTTCTCTGCCTGGATGGTCGGGACACTAGTCGAAAGACTAGTGTTTTCCGTTTCACTAAGCACCATATTGACTGCACTGTTCACACACTCTATCTGAGCTAGCAGCGTCTCTACAAGCTCGCACACGACCCTACGCGTTTCCTCTAAATTCGCGACCACTGGAATCAGTGATAATCTTTGCCGGTAATGAAGCAATCTCGATTTCGCGCAAGTCATTTGATCGGAATTTCTATTCTGCGTGGCTAAATCAACATGATTCCTCAATTCTACAATTGCCCTCTGGCAAACCTCGATGTTCAACTCCGGTGACATTACGTGTTCCGAATTTACATAAATGGTGTCTTTAAGGGTGTCCTCTTGGACAAGGGCTTTTAACTTGACCACCCTAGCTCTTCTAGAGCATGCGGCTAGATTCGTAACATGGCGCAAGGCCACTTCATATTCCATCTCCTCATCATTAAGATGATATAACTCAATTTGTTTATTCATGATTATTTATTTGGATAAAAAAACCAGATATTTTGATAATGTGGACTTACAGATACAAAAATTCGATACGATACGATAATTTTAGCGATAAAAATCAATAAGCATAACAGTAGAGTTTACTAGATTACTGTTACAAAATTACAACATCATAATATCATTTTAAAATTGATGATATTTTAATTTAACGAACAAAATAATACGGTTCGTTTTTGTTGGGCGCCATTTATTATGGAGGTCGCATTACCGTGGACGAGGCCACAAAAACAAAGTCAAGAATGGCAGTTAAATTTTCTTGTTCACCCAAAATAATTTAGAAATTTTTTCTACGGGATTTTTCACGTAAACGAAGATTTTGTTGCATCACATCGATTCTATGTGATTTTGTCATAACTTGTTTCCTTCCACATAGACGATTCATGAAATTCACGTAAAGTCTATGTGGATGATTTGAAATCCGTTTTGAGCTTTTTTGACGATCGTGTAGCACGCGATTCTTATAAGAAGAAAAACGACCCATGGCTGCAGCACTGGGCCATTCCGAAGTCATTGTTTACTTGTGTCCCCAGTCCCCTCAAACTGTTTCGTTAATCGGAACATTCTACATCGGAATGGATTGAACCCGTAAAGGACGTTATTTATCTCACAGGTAATTTAAATACAGATTAAAATATTGCTCACATTACAGCTGTATTTAACCCAACCAGCAGCAGTATGCAGTCAAGATGCCTTCCACAATCCTGCAGCGGCTGGAGGACCAAGGCGTTCAGGGCTTTCCATGGGAGGTTGGAGGTGGCAAAACTGATGATCTTTAGATGCGTCTACCGGTGAGTTAAGGTTGCAGGAGGCAAAATCATATCCATTTTTAACTTTTTACTATAACCTTACAGGCACACAAAACAATTGCTACGATTTAGCAGCAGCAGTGCAGTGAAAACGGATGAAAAATCGCAACTTACAGTGTCTGGTGAAATATTCCGCGACCAGTACCTCGTAACATCAACAGCCCAGGCCTCGGTCACAGAAAGACGTTAGTGTTTTTTTTTATTATTATAGTGAGTATAAATAAATAAATAATTTAACGTAAATTTATGGTTGATTTTTTATTAAAAATGATTATCGAAATAAAAAAAAATAGTATGAATAAGTAAAAGAAACAATACAACTGATTAAAACAACACCTCAACACTAAATTTGTTTCACGTAACTTCCACCTTCCAACCAAGTTGCAACGATCTTAAATTCACGTAAATTTTAGATGACATTCATGAAGCACCAATTCTTATTAGGGGCGCGTTCACATGTTTTAATCGTAGAAGCTACGTGAAAATCAATTGGATAAAAATTATGTAGTTTTTCACGTAGCCGCTACGTGCAGATTATTTTGGGTGTTAGGCAACATTTGTCTCCCATTTTCCCAGTCCCAACAATATAATATTAATTTTGCGTGTACAAGTTTGCTCACTTACGGCTTGCATTTGAATGCATTCTCCTGCTGCTGTCTGCCGCTCGCTGAATCCAACGTGGTTGCTAGCCCTTTGATGTGGCGGATGGATTTGACGCGCTGACCAGCGCATCCAGGCATCTGAGCATCCAGCCACTGGAACCACCGGAAGCATATGGCAGTTGATTCTTCCCGCCGATGCAATTGCTACCTTTGGTGCTGTTGCAGCTGTGATGTTGCAGCTCAGGCTGCTGAACCGATGGCACGACTCTGTCACGCCGACCGACGTTTTCCCTGATTGAAACGATTGTTGCCAATCGCAGCACATGCGCCTTACGCTTCCTGCAGTCGTCCTGGCCACCTGTTTCTGGACGCAGTCCACGCGGCTTTCGCCTCCTGCGGTTGTCGCCGACACTGAAACCAGCACGCAGTACACGCGGCTCTCGCCTCCTGCGGTGGTTGCTGACACCTATAATAGCACGCAGTACACGCGGCTTTCGCCTCCTGCGGTGGTTGCTGACACTAACACTAGCGCGAAGAACACGCGGCTTTCTCCTTCTGCGGTGATTGCTGAACCGAAACCGACACGCAGTACACGCGGCCTTCGCCTCCTGCGGTGATAATTGCCGAGCTCAAAGCCAACACGCAGTGCACGCGGCTTTCGCCTCCTGCGGTGGTTGCTTCCGTGACACTTGCTCGCAGTTCCCGCGGTTCTCTCCTCCTGCGGTGATTGCTGAACCGAAACCGACACGCAGTACACGCGGCTCTCGCCTCCTGCGGTGGTAATTGCTGAATCCGAACCCGACACGCAGTACACGCGGCTTTCGCCTCCTGCGGTGGCTGCTTCCCTGCGTCCCGTGAGCGGCGGCTGCCTCTGATCACGGCGCCCGATCCTACCGGATGTTGCCTGGGACCCTTGAGCACAGATGTGCTGCCAGAAGATGCGCACACCTTGGCAACCCGACTCGGCTGCTGCTTTCAGGGATTTTGTTGCCACCAGAGTAGCACGACCGAAGCAGGTGATTGCTCCACTGGAATAGCGAAATGGAAGCGACCGGAATTGCAATCTGATCCAGCAAGACTTGACACCTCTGATGAACGACCACCTGGCAAGGTTAAACTCAAACGCGGGATGCGGCCCTCGTAGCTGTGCAGCTTGTTCCGGTGGGGATGTTTTGCAGCTGGGCTCGCCAGATGGATGGTGATTGGTGGATGGAAGGTTTGGTGGTAACGTGATGAATGCCGAAGATTTTGCCAAACCAGATTTGCAATATTATTGCCAAATAGGTTTTGCTCGAGAAAAGGAAGTTTTTCCCAAGATTGTGGTGGTAAAAAAGAAAGGGGTCCTGGCGATGAAAGCGTGTAATTAATATTCTCTTTTGTTTCTGCTTTACAATTCGAAAGGTACTCACGAAATTCGACCCCTTTTCCGATGATCTTCTCGTGAAGTTTGGCTTCGGCCCGGATGAGCACGTGGCTTTTCTGATTGGGGGGAGAAAAGAGGAATTACTTTCCTTCTTCTAATTCGCTTTCAGCTGACTTACTTGGCCCTTTTGTGATTGATGTTGGTTAGGCGATTCTCCGTTCGTCGTCCCTGAGTTGCTGGCCGTGAAGTTGTTACGAGGCCAGGTGTAGAGCCGAATCGCCTATGAGGAAGCGAATTATTAGAAAAATCGTCTTGCGGCTTCGGTTGATTTTCAACCTACCTTCTCTGTTTACCCCTAGCGGAGCACACGCGTTTCCCTCTTGGGACGACAAATCGGCACACGGCCTCTGTGGCCACTTTAATTTTTACTTCCACGCACTCGATTACGAACGGCACGTCCACCACTTATTCCACCGGAACTAGTAATGACGTTCTGTCATTTTTTCCTCCTTCACGCTGCCACCAACTTTTCCGGATCAAAATAGCAAAACAATGCCCAGTCGGAAATTCCTTCCGAATATGGTCCGATTTCGTGAGATTTCGGCTCGTCGAGCAGATGCTTTTGATGATTGTTTTTCCAGTCAGGGATTTTTCTTGCTTGTCCGATGCACGCTAATATAATGTTGAGGAAGGATGGGTTCTTAATGAAAAAATGTTGCCAGATCGCTAGAATCGTATCAAATTAACAGATTTGTTGTTACGGAAAAAATCAAATGCAACATCTTCTTTCTATCCATCGGGAGAAACGTTTATGGTGTTTTCCTCTCAGAGCAGTACGGAGTTGAAAAAGTCAAAATTTCAACCAATGAGGAACCAGAATGATTGCTGTGTTACACGGTAAACGAAGTTACTCTGTTCTGTATAAAAATCCATACAGTTTCGACAAAAGTGTCTCCACTTACACTGAACCAAATCGGGCTATAAAATTTATAAGATCGATCCAATACCTTTCATTGATAGCAAGAATGATACAAAGTATTGGAAAATCCAATAAACAGAATGATAAAATCCGATAGATTGTACTATGATTTTATGGCTATGATGTACCTGATAAGAACTATTAAAAAATTAAATAAATTTTAATCGTTTGTTTTGCAATACTGCCCCAAATGAAATATATCAGAAAATCTAATAAATTTCATAAATATGATTTGGTATAGTTTTAATATTATTAATGTGTTTTTCACATTTTCACATGCAGCAATATTTTTAATGGGTCGAAATCTCGGAAGTAGATGAACATTTTTTACAATTTTTCACCAGCTGTTCGAGGAAAAAAATGTATGGACGAGTTACTGGATGTCGAAGTGGAAGCTGCCAAGTATATTGTGTCAAGGATGCTCAACGGTAGCGATAATGGTAAGTGAACGCCTCTTTGTATATGGCAAGAAATGTAAATCCATTTTTTTTCATTCTCGCACAACGATCCGGAGGAAGAATCCGATAAGCAGTTTGCAGAGGCATTCCAGAGTTCCACCATTCAAGCAGCAGTGCAAATCGGGCAGGTTCGAATCGGCGGAAGGGTACCAGCAGCGGGAAAAAAAAAATACCTTTTTGGGCATCGAATTTCCATGTTCCTTAAAATTCTGCTCATCCGGCAGCAGCAGTTTTAAACAGAGCGTAGTAACGGTCGTGTGGTCACTTCTACGGCCAAACCCGATCAGTTCAATTGCAGAAAGTGCTTATCATATCATCCGAAAGATGTTAATGGAACATCGGGAAGGCTAGACACGGAGGATGAAATAGAATTTGGAAGAAATGGAACTGTGCAGCGTCCAACAGAAAACATCCGAGCATACATACAAAACTAAATCGACATTTTCAGAATTGCTTCACGGGTTTCAGTCCCACGCCAATATTAGGACCAAACAACATTGTTCCGGAAGGATCATATCCTAAAGGTATATTTGAATTGGTATACTATATATACACTAAGAGGCTTAAATGTTTCGTTATTTGTTATTTCAGGTGTAATATTTTATCGATGGCTCCTGGTTTTCTAACAGACTGAATTATGATAAAATACAATAATTATTAAAGTGTCCTACAAAATTCTGAGGATAAATATAAATATCCTTATTCGAGGATGGCAAACTCAAGAAGACAACAACAAATGGATTTTATTCGGCATTTTAAATAGCGCAAATAATAGGTCGGTTTTCTTTACCAATAGCATGGAAGACAGATGGACGGGTATCCATCAGCTGCAATAAGCTGCGACATTTCTTTAAAAATCCTTCACTTACGGGAAATGCTATTCTACACTGCCGGCCAAAAGTTTGGGATCACCCACTAAAAAACATGCAAATTTTGATCGTTCATATCTCAGCCGTCTCAGGACATATTGAAAATCTTCTGATCTCATTTGAAAGATAATGAGCAATAGCTATCTCGGGGGTATTTTTCCCAAATATAATGTTTTAGTTTTGAACTTAAAACTTAACCTAAAGTTACAACATTTTCAAAAAATCGCACTCAATATTCAAAGCCGATCATCTCGGGATAGGGTGGACCAAATCTCAAAATTTGAGTGGAATTAGAATTCCTGTTCTTTACTTCTCAAAACACAATCAAAAAATTTTGTGAAAAAAATCAAAAACGTATTTTTATTTAATAAAATAGACACTTGAGTTGTCGTCCAAAAGTTTGGGATCACCTCTTTGTATGGTGAGTTTGGGATCATTCTTATGAAAACATGCAAATTTATTTTATTCATATCTTTCTCATCTAACATCGTATTGCAGATCTGATGGGTTCATTTGGAAGCTAAGGAATTGTTGTTTTTTAATAAATGCATTTTAAAATTATATTTTGAGGTGAGAACTATAAAAAAAATCTGGGGACTTTCAAAAAAACAATAAATTTCAGGTGCAGTTTTAATGGTTATCACTTCAAAATATAATTTTTGAATGAATTTATTAAAAAATTTCAATTCCTTAGCTTCCAAATGAACCCTTCAGATCTGCAATACGATGTTAGATGAGAAAGATATGAATAAAATAAATTTGCATGTTTTTATAAGAATGATCCAAAACTCACCATATAAAGTGGTGATCCCAAACTTTTGGACGACAACTCAAGTGTCTATTTTATTAAATAAAAATACGTTTTTGAATTTTTTCACAAAATTTTTTGATTGTGTTTTGAGAAGTAAAGAACAGGAATTTTAATGCCACTCAAATTTTGAGATTTGGTCCACCCTATCCCGAGATGATCGGCTTTGAATATTGAGTGCGATTTTTTGAAAATGTTATAACTTTAGGTTAAGTTTTAAGTTCAAAACTAAAACATTATGTTTGGGCAAAATACCTCCGAGATAGCTATTGTTCATTATCTTTCAAATGAGATCAGAAGATTTTCAATATGTCCTGAGACGGCTGAGATATGAACGATCAAAATTTGCATGTTTTTTAGTGGGTGATCCCAAACTTTTGGCCGGCAGTGTATATGTATATTGCTGTGCTAAAGAAAACTACAAATGAACCGTAATCTAGAGTCGCATACTTGAACTTTGTCTGTAGTTAAACGGATTTAAAAATGTTTAAAAATGTATTTATTAACTATTAACTGATCCATTGTATACATTAAGTTACCTGTTGTATTATTGTAACGAGTAGCAGGTCATGATGGTAAAGAAATCAAAAACACTAATTGTAGCTGGCAAAAATGGCGAAGAAGACGGAAATATGATCCAATCATACAATTCAGCTGGAATGTTCTGCCCTTTTCATTCGCTTATTAAGTGAAGGATGAAAAGGTACGTAACAAAATGTCATTGTTTTTCATAATTTTTAAAATCATTCTTATTGCTTTCCCAGCAGGAAAAATCTATCTGGTGAATAGAAGAGATCCTTCTTCCGTGAGCTTCAAACTAATTTCACTCTCTGAGCTGGATATTCAAATTATATTCGCAAGGTTTTCGTGGAGCCTCAGGTAAGATAGAATAGACAATATTCGTCATCGAAAATATTATCAAAAATGTTAGTTATTTAGTAATATTTTTTTTCATTTTGCTTTAGGTAACGAATATCTGCACCCCTGAAACGTTATCTTCGCCGGCACGTATACGATTGTCCGCCGGAAAGATGCTAGTGTGCACCAAGTAGCAATTTTACTCACGATGGATTAGTAGCAGGTTCCAGCATGTTAACGAGGAACGTCGATTGATTTCAAGTCAAAAATGCAGACGACCTTGCATGGATGAATTATAAATAAACATGAATAAGTTAATTAAGTTAAGTAAATAAAATCAATTAAACTGAAATTGCGATTTATTATTTACTTGAGAAAGAAAACATTTAATTCACTGCATTTATCTGTAATTAAAATCAAATCAACTAACTTTAACATTCATTGAAATTTCTAATAAATATAATCGGAACACAAATCTATACATTTCATGTTGTGCGAACATTTGTAAAAAGTATTGGATTTTCCTTTAGTGCAAAATCACTAGAAAACCTAATAAAGCCTATAGCCCGATTTCGGTCAGTGTAGTTTTAACTTCGGGCGCTTTACGCAGAGCGTGAGCAAAAAGCTTTTATACATTTTGAGCTTTCAGCCAGTTAGTCGATTCTGTATAATTTGACATGGGGATGCCCATGCATTTTCAAAATGTTTATAAAAATGTAAAAATAAATGAAATTTCTCAAAATATCACAAAAAATAATTCTAGTGCGTAGAAATATAATCTTTATTGCCAATTTCAAATACGACAAGCCACTGTAGAGAATATTGATAATAGATAGAATAAATATTAATTTCATTGGAATGAATTAAATTATATTAATTAATTAACAGTGTTAACAGTTCGTGTGAACTACCCTGTATACAATAATAATTGGTTAATCGATTTCGAGAACATCGATGTTCCTGTCAAGAAAAAAGGCATGCGAGAGAGAGTATCATGGGAAATACTCAACAGACAACGCTTGATAAGAGAGTGCGAGAATATCCTGTAGCTCGAAAAATGAGCACATGCATGAGAGGAGTCAGTTTATAGAGCAAGCTTGAAATAGACGGATCGTTCGCGAAGTTTAAAGTTTTTGGTGAAAAAAAAATAACGAGGCCTTGAAAGAAAATGGCTATTTTGGTGTGAATGTCTGGTCGTTCACGACAATGGCGCAGTCGGTAGGTAGGTAGCCACCTCGGTGTCGGAATATCATTTCATATTTTTAATTTCAGCAGCAAACCTCACATGGCTCAAATCGGAACTTTCAACGTCTGAAACTGATTAACGTCCATGTTGCCAACGTCAATGCCAAAAGGGAACGAAGGATCTGTAAAAAGAATTTAATTTAACTCGTTTAAATAGTAAAAATTGTATTTTTTTTACAATACAAACTGATTATTGTACTGTACAATAATCAATTTGTAATGTAAAAAAAAATCTCAAAAAAAATAAATTTTTAATTAATAAAATATTTCTAAACTAAAATGACTTAGCGCTGTCTATTGGAATTAAAATTACTATTCAGAAACATTTACAAAATTCAAAGCAATCACAAAACTTTTGAAGCGATCTTTGAACGGTGACTTAAACTTTAGGATTGTTCTAGTGTAGCTTTACAAATTTTTAAAATTTTCATGTTGCACATTGACTGACCTGAAAAATGTTATCCTTTTTTGTTACCGCTGTAGAAGATCCACATGGAAGGACCAAATATGCGTAAGTCTAAAGTTATCCAGCAGCCAACCAGAATCGTTGGGATTATAGTGAAGGCCATCGTCAGAACCAGTTTCTTCTTTCAAACTGATCGGACGAGAAGGATTATCGCGATCTTGGAAGCTTGCTCCGGCGGAACCATAATGCAATCTTGATAGTTGGAAAAGTTGTCCTGGCAAAAAGCTTACATTTGCTTTCATCCCATTTCAGTTTTCTTAAATTTTCATGCGGGTTCTTGGCACTGGTTGGTATTTCCAAACGTTTATGCTGCAATTCGAAAAAAAGAAACTTGAATGAATGAAAGCAAAAAAAAAATACAAGCGTCTTATCTTGGTTTGTTTCTACTAGCTGTGCTCGGTTTTGAACTGCTTTTTTAGTTTCGTTTGGCAGCTCCAGCGGACACCGCATCCATTTACGTAGAAAAGTAGCCAATCCCATCGGAAATCATTTCCAAATATTTTGGCGACTGTTGGCACATTTAGTTATAGCCCTTTGGCCAGAAATCAATATGCGGATGTCACTCGGAACGCCAGAAAGCTACTTTGCAGACTTTTTTTCATCAAAAGGCGTTGATATCTGATGGTTTTCTAAAACAGGAGAAATTGAACAATTAGTTTATCTACCAGTCGTTTTTAACGAAATAGCTACTGCCTCATATAACCTCCATCCACCATGCTCGGTATACATCGCAGAATAAGGAGCCATTTACTGGGAGTTGGACAGCGTCGTTTCAAGGCCAGTAGGACACTACTATATTATAACGGACAGCCTCAGTTCTGTTGAAGCAATCCGTTCAATAAGACCAGGAAAGCACTCACCGTATTTCATCGGGAAGATACGGGAGACTCTGAGTGCTTTATCAAGACGTTGCTTTGCCATCACCTTCGTTTGGGTCCCCTCACATTGCTCGATATTGGGTAATGAGAGGGCGGACTCTCTGGCAAAGGTGGGGGCGATGGAAGGCGACACATATCACCGTGAAATCGTCTTCAACGAATTTTACTTCATAGTTCGAAGGAACTCTCTTGTCAACTGGCAGCGCAAATGGGACGAGGATGAGTTGGGTCGATGGCTCCACTCGATTATCCCAAAGGTAAGCCTCAAACCCTGGTTTAATAGATTGGACCTGAGTCGAGATTTTATTCGTATATTTTCCCGTCTCATGTCCAATCATTATTCCTTAGACGCGGTACTCTATCGTTTGAATATTGCTAGCAGCAATTTGTGTAGTTGCGGCCAAGGTTACCACGCACGACATCGAGCATATTGTTTGGTCGTGCGAGGTCCATCTTGTCGCTAGAACGAATTTGATAGACTCCCTTCGGGTCCGAGGAAAACCACCCTATGTTCCAGTGAGAGATGTGCTGGGTGTGAGAGACTTGGACTACATGTTCGAAATATATCTTTTCCTAAAAGCTATTGATCTTCGTCTATAATTTCTTCTTATTTTCATATTTCCCTATCTATCTTCTTTTTTCTTTAAAAGTGAACTAGATATAAGCACACAATTGTTATCAAACAAAACGAGTTTGGCTCCTTAAAGCCTAAAGGTATGAGCCGTTTCAAATAAAGAATTTACAAAAAAAAAAAAAATCTACCAGTTGTAGTCAGAATATTGAAATTCTCGTCACTTACCAAACATTGAATATCCGGTACAACCAACACTGATCAGCTGCCTATCGACGTGAAGTTTTCCCGTCGGTCTTAGTAAATTGACCAAAGCGCCCTTTCCAAAGGGATTGATCACCGAGGCATGTTGAGCTGTTGTCGATACTTCTAGCCACACCTTTGGGTCGCCCTATTAAGAATAGAAAATAGATGGTCGTGGGGCTCTTTCTTCCAGATACCCATCGGATGATAATCGTTAGCATCCACCCTAAAATCGAACAATTAAATACAAGAATCGTTAAATGTTGAGCAATGTACCTTTTACGAGTAAACAATAAAGATTACACCAACAAAAAACGATTGAAAATAGAAACCATCACAACACACGCGGTTTGTTTTCTTGTCTTTTCCGCAAAAAAGCTCACAATTAGCTTTGAACATCCCTTCTCAACAGATTCCAACAACAGCAAACTTTTTATACAGAACTGAATAATCGAATTTTAGTTCGCATATGTATATTGGCAACCCAAAACTACTCAAAATTGAATTGGGGATATTCAAATTTTGAGCAACAACCGACTAGTTATTTTGAAGGTGTAATCACAATACATTTTATGAATAACTCAATTTTTCCGTGTAGTGTGCCGTTATTCATAATTCTCTAGGATTTGACATTTAGTCCGGTTCCTTGACAGTTATGGACCCAAAAAATCGTGGGCCCGTAATTTTGATGGTTGTCAAATACAATGACAAGAATACCCAAGCAACCAAAAGTCCCATAAAACAGGTACAAAAACGCTTACTCAGCCCCATCATTGATATGAAGTACGTTCTATGCAGCTCAAAATTTAAGTTCTTATTGATACTTTCAAGTTCCAAAACAAGTTTAATGATCTTCTATTCAGCTTCCAGCGGGCTCTTAATTCAGCTTCCAAAAAATCGCAAAATGAGCAAAAAAATTTCTCTCTATCTCAACTGAACCGTTGGCTTCGGTTCATATCACCTTCTTTTGATTATTTACTGTGTTCTGTACCGGTGCCGCCATGATGCCACGCGCCGGATTTCAAACTCGACAAATTTCTGAATTGCTTTTTTCCTACATTTCCTACATATATCGCATCAGAATGGTCACTCATGTACAAAATTACTTATTGAAAAAAAACTTGCCCCGCTTGGGGATCGAACCCCGACCTTCGTGGTGAGAATCGAACACGCTACCACGAGACTACGCCTAGATGTTGTTCTAACTGAAACTAAAACTCGAAGAGGTGATTTGGTTTTGAAAGCACATCAATGCACTTTTTGTGACTTATCAAATCCCGTTTGAGCACTTTTGTGCCCTTGAGGTAACTAACCAAATCCCGTATTGGGCACTGTTGTGCCCTTTATGTGACTTAAGTCCCGTATAACGTACGTATAGATCACTTTTGCAGCTTTCAAGTTCGTTAATGAGCACATATAGTTCACTAATGGGAATTGGGCAAAACAAGTCACATACAACGTACTTATTAATCACTTTTGCATCTTTCAAGTACATTAATGAGTACATAAAGTTCACTAAAGGGAATTGGGCAGTTGATTCTCTTTGTCAGCCAATATGTAACTTTCAATGCCTTCATTCAAGTAAATATGTGACTTTTGGT
This sequence comes from Uranotaenia lowii, assembly GCF_029784155.1. Classification (NCBI taxonomy): domain Eukaryota; kingdom Metazoa; phylum Arthropoda; class Insecta; order Diptera; family Culicidae; genus Uranotaenia; species Uranotaenia lowii. The sequence goes on along the minus strand of NC_073692.1, from coordinate 237,906,257 downwards.
TGCTTGGGTAGGGATGCCATACCCCTGGGAATTTCACATATTGTTATACACCTCCTATACATACTCACCTTGGACTGGGCGATACATCATACGGCATGTTCGTAAACTGATTTATTCTATCGTGGTGTTTTTTTCAATCGATGCTAGCGTTCGTCAAAGGATGTTTTTGGACCAGGATAGGGTTTTAGTAATGGTTTGACCCCCATACAACTTTCGTTTTTATTCCCGCGTATCAAAAGTCATGGCAGTGTTCCGAAAATCAATCAAAACAAACACTCAGGACGCGTTTCTTGTTGGAAACATTCTGATTGTATAATGGGATAGCGCCTCTCACAACTGCTTCGCCTGACTGGTATGCAATCTCGATCAGCGCTCCACTCAGCTATGCAAACCGAGTCGCATCATTCAAAATCATCGGTTTTGCAAACATCGCATATTGGAGATGAGTGAGATAAACTGATCCATACTGAATGTCGCTCACTCAGTGTCTGCCTGATTTATTTGAAATTCAAAATTATTTTTTGCAGGACGAGAAAAATCAAACAGTTGTGAGGAACACCATAAATTCTCAGTAATTTTAACGTGACGGACGACAGTTTAATAAGAGAACTTGTAAAAATTGAAAAACACGGCGAGAGTGAACATCTTTCCCTCACAAACACAACTACAATTTGATTTTTATCATACTGATGTTAAAAAACGTCATAAAAGCAAATAAATTTATTAATTTGCTATGTTTAAAATCAAACAAATTATGCTAATGATCGGTTTCATGTATCACTCACTCACTGCCTGATCCATTCACTCCTGATCGAAGACCAACAAGATTCGCCATATGCATTGCGCATTGGTGAGATTCCAATTGGATGATGGTGCTGCACTGTTTTGACAGCTACACAGTAAACGAAAATTACCGAGTTCGGTAATTATTTTACCGAAATCCTAACATGTGGAGTTCGTTAAACTGTTCGGTAATTTTTTCATGGCCGAGGAGTGACAGCTGTCAAATATTACGGACCTTTTTCGGTAAAAAATAACCAAAACTCGGCAGATCTTCTGTCAAAATATTGACAGTTGTTAACATGACAGCTCGTTATATTACCGAAAACCGGTATTGTTGAACCGAAATGTCTTTAATTATTACCGAAAGGTCGGTCATTTTTAACCAAAAAACTATAAAGCTCGGTTATATGAACCGAGCAACCGGTACAGTTCACCGAAACACCTGTAATTATTACCGAAATACCTAGAACTCTAACCGAAATCCCCAAAATTTTTACCGAAATCCCTAAAATTTTCACCGAAATACCGTAATTATAATCGAAATATGGATCATTTTTACCGAAAAAACTGTAAAATATCGGTAATATTTACCGAAAAATCTGTAGAGTTTGCCGAAATATCTGTAATTACTACCGAATTACCGGTAAATTTTACCAGACAACTTCAAAAAGTTCGGTAATATTTACCAAAAATCCGGTGATTTTTACCGATATGTCTGTAATTACTACCGAAAATTCGGTAATATTTACCGAAAAATCGGTATTTTTTACCGAAAAATGGGTATTTTTTATTTTTACCGAAATAACGAACTTTGATTTGAGATAACACGAGTCGATTCGAGAAAGTGCTCCATGCTAAAATAACGTCGTTTTGACTGAGCCTCTAATGCTCATCAGAATGGATATGTTTCGCTTGTAGTGTCGTCTGAAAATACCAGTAATATTAACCGAAAACTGCCAAATTTAGGAGTCTTATCCGAACACCGTAAAATATTCGATAATTTGAGTTTATGATGCACAGATTATTACGCGAGATGACTCGAGTCTCGAATCATTTCGCGTTATACGCCGTGCACCAAAACTGAAATTACCGAATGTTTTACGATGTTCGGTAAACATTTACGAACGTTTCACAGTTTTCAGTAAATATTATTGGCATTTTCGGACGACACTACAAGCGAAACATATCCATTCTGATGAGCATTAGAGGCTCAGTTAAAACGACGTTATTTTAGCATGGAGCACTTTCTCGAATCGACTCGTGTTATCTCACATCAAAGTTCGTTATTTCGGTAAAAACACACTATTAAATTTTTGGTGTAAATTTATGTCAAATAAGATGCACAAAATTGAAGCATCACTTTTGACATAAAATTATTCTTCAGAAGACAGAAACGCTTGAAGACATAAATTTTCGGAGACTTAAATTTCCATTCCAAATGACGTAAAATGCCTGAGACCTAACATTTGAAAATGTAATTTATGGAATTGTTTTCCAATATCCATGCTAAATAAAGGGATGTCATCGTTGAATTACAACATGCGTTAATAATATTGATTCACACATATTTTATTTTGAAATCTGGAATTATTAAAATAAATAAAATTCTTTTAACAAAATGGATTTCTCAGTAAACTTAAAAATACTTCTGGTTCTTTACATTTTTATAAAAAAAATATCCACTCGTGTTATCTTACCAGAGATTTTATGTCTGTTTCGAGAATTTTCATCCTTTGCGGATGATTCATCCCTAGTCTTACCACAGCATAATTTTAAAAGTATATTGGGTCTGATTTAACATGTCAAATTTTCTTGAGATTTGGGACAAAAAAGTTTAGCATAATAACGATGTGCACAGAAAACAATGAATAAATTGAAAATTGGGATAAAACATGTGACTAATCTGAATTTTACTAAAATATTCAAAGAAAAAGTTAAATTCATGTAAATTATAATCAAAGTTAAAAAAAATCAATTAGTGAACAGTCCAAATCTTTTAAAGATTGAGCGCGTAAGCTTTCATTACGTCGTATGAAACAAAATGTAAACAAATAGTTTTATTACGAAAAAATACAAAAACTGACATAAACTAGTCGCGACTTCTTTCCATTTAGAATAATTGTAGCCAGGACAACAGATTCTATATGTTTGATACAAATTCTGAAGTTGTTTAGATAACTTTTGCAGCAGTTTTCTGTGTTTTTTTAAGATGTTTCATACGACGTAATGAAAGCTCACGCGAATATTTAAATGTTTATTAATTCAAAGAAATCAAACAAGAATTTATAAATCGATTTGTACAGAAATATTTTTCAGAATAAATTCTTTTGAAATCATAATTACAGAATATATTTCATTTGTGAAATACAATTTGTAAACACGAAAAATCTAACAATTTTTCTAAATTTAAATTCAAAATTAAGCATACGTACCAATGAAAGCATGGGTGGCGAAAAAAGAAAGAACACAAATTGAAGGTAAAACGTAAAACGGTAACTCAGGATAATTGCTCACCTTACATGATCAAATCGATTGTGACCAGCGCCAAACGCACTTCGACCCAGCGAAATATCAGATTTTTTTAACTCCGGAAGTCGACGTTTTACTGCTTTTGCTTCTGGATTATGTTGAGTAAAAAAAATCAACGAACGGTTTCCATAATCATTCTGCCTCTATCGTATCTTGGCCACAGCGGCTACCGCCATGGAAATTTATGGTTAAATGGTCATACGCATAACCGACCGAAATAGGAAAAAATTGAAAAAATATCTGCATCACGTCAGAGATAAAGATTCTATGGTCCGTCATTTTCACCTTAGTCGTCAAAAATGATTTCGGCGACATATGATGTTCAATCGATTGTTTAACCGACTCGTGTTTACCGATTGCTGTTCTCTTTTTCATATTACGCTCTAATCTGAACGTACTCTGGCTGGTGTTGCTGGTTGTTGATCTTAGAATCTATTTGGCTGCAAGGACGTTACACGTTACACGTCCGGAGGAACTCTGGAATAAACAGAACTGATTTAATGATATTATGAGTGGCTTCATGATAAAAATACCTTGTTTTTTGAGTGGGTTTGTTTGTACATGTCCGATTTAAGTTGAGAAAGTAAAAGTTAACCTGGGGTTTTTCGGTACAAATGGCACTGCGCCAGGTCTTGAGCTAGGATGGGATAACATCTGCAAAGACAAGCGCTTTTTCATATAACCATATGAATAAAGAATGATTTTTCTTTCATTTTTACACAGATTTCATGACTTACATCTTATTTCGGATCAGCATACATTCGTGCAGAACCGGTCCCTTTGTTGGATTACAAAATATCAGCATTCCGCGAGCAGCACAGAGCGCAAACAAACCTGGTTTAAAAGATTTTCTCGTGAAGTCGAAGATAATTTTGACACCATCGTCATCATAAAAAGCAAAAACTAGGCGCTAAGCTGAGGTCTTTGTACTTTACGGGTTAATAGTTAATCCTACCAATTTTCAAATTTTTAATTCACTCCATACGATTCACCGACTATGGTCACGAATGTAAACAAAACTTTTCCGACAGTTCAGCGCCTGCTATCTTCTCACTTCTCGCCTGGAAACTGCTCGAATTTCTTTTTTTTATCAAGCAGTGCCACTGTTCACTTGGATTTCGAGCAACTGAAGCACGGCAATGATGAAGCTACTGAAAAGATTGAAAACCACGTCAACTTTTAAAACGATACAAATAAATTTTCCATACACACCAGCTCCTTGTGAAACAATAATTATGAACTCAAGATAATTGAACGATTTGACCTAATATTATGCTTTGCCATAAAAATTTAGATGTAAAAACCTGTAAACTTAGATCTTTTTTCCATTTTGGTCAAACAAAATTAGGTCTTTATACGGCACCAAAATTGAAAAAAAGGAAAAGTTCACAACACACGAAACTTACGAAACCGTCTTTGAAAAAAAAAAATGCGACGACTGCTTGGTTCATCCCGCTCGAGCACACGTAACAAATTCGAAACAAATAATTACGGTAGCAAGAGTGAGAGAGAGAATGTACAACTGCCAGTAAAATGACAAACAAAGTTTGACGTTTGTCCTGGCAGCCCCGCTGCTTCAGTCTCGTTTTACGGTTTTCGGTGCTATTTCACCGAAAAATTACGGCAAACTGATTTGTTTACTCAAAAATTAACAAACTTCGGTAAATTGCGAAACTATTTACAGAACTCGGTAAGAATAAGACGTCAGATTGATTAATTACCGAAAGTTTCATATTACAGAACTGGTTCTGTAAAAAAAATTACCGAACTCGGTAATTTTCGTTTACTGTGTAGCATCGTGCGAGGTGATCTGTATTTTAGCGATGAATTGAACGATCGATGATCGGGTAGGTCCAGTAGCAATCAATAACGAAACCGGACCGCTGTACATTCACGTGCGAAGTGCAATCAGAAACATTCATTGAAAATGAGTGATTTTCAGAACACTGAGTCATGGCACCCATTTTGTTAACCAAAATTCGTACCCTTTGGCGGAGTTGTTCTCACCATCACCATGAGCCAGGGATTAGAAACGACAACACGTGTACTGGAAAACTAATCAAAGCTTGGTGAGTATCAGAGATTTGAAATGAGAAATTTTGGCGAGTGTTTTTATGTTCCTTCCCGAATAGAATTGTACGATGAAAAAACCATTAATTCCATATTCACAAACCATAAATTTTATGGTCTACACAATGCTTATTATCGTCCACGATACCGTGAATGCACATTGGAATTCATAGTTTCCGACCATACATTTCAATGTTTTGGCGAAAATAACCATGAAAAAGGGGTATTGTTATGCAGCGTGACCATGAAAAAAATGGCGATTTCCCATACATTCGGAAGCTCAAAAATATGAAGTTCATGGTGATAACAGCTTCCACTTTTTCATAGTAAAACCATGAAAAACCGTAAATTTACATTGTTCAAACGAAGATGGAAATAAAGGTTATTCTATGGTTTATTATTATCGTTTCAACCATAAAGTTTCATGGTTTACAATGAATAATTTAGACAGTCAAAAACATCTTAAGATTATATCAAATCTCACTGCATTCGTATCGCATCACTCGGAGAATTCAGTCGCGTTTTCAAGTGTCCCGATCTTCGCGAACTGCTGAAAGTGAGTGTGATCCCGTCCAGTGAATCCGGGTATTTGTGCCGTTCGGACGGTAAAAACGGTGTTTTGTGCCGCGACAATAGTTTCCTGCCAAAGGCTGGTTAATTTGATTGGCCCCAGCTCGCAGAAGGGCCGATCGATCGCCACGAGGTCCGCCGCCATTGTTTGGCGAACCATCATAATCAATCATCATCATCATCAATCATCATCATCGAGGCCGAGTCGAGACGAGGAGGCCACCTTCAACCAACGAGGAAGGGCCAACGCTCGTTTGGTTGGGTTCTTCGGTTATCGTCATCCTTGAAGACCAACGGAGAACCACGTGGTTGGAGCAGTCTATATACACTGTAAAAAATATAGTTCTAAAAAGTGCTAAAATAATTTGTAAGTTATTTTTTATTTCTTTTTTCACTTTTTCTTTTTCTATCATATTTCCCTTTATATATATTTCGATAATTTTGTGCTTCGCTTATATTTTCAACACGGAGGGCATTCGTTTTCCCGTTGAAAAATATGAGCGAAGGCGGGGGGTTATACCCTCCAACTGGGGATGATGCGAATATCACCTATGAAGATGAGGAGCATCTGGAGGAATCAGCTGATGCTGGCCCTTCAGATGCAAATCGTTCTCGGATGGATGACAATGTCGGATCATCCCCAGTGGAGAGTAGAGTCACCCGGCTCCGAAAATATGCTGAAGGCTCATCTTCCTCTGGGCCATGGGTGGTTTTCATCCGGCCCAAAAAGAACGGTAAACCTCTGAATGTGGTACAGATCACCAAAGATCTGGCGAGGTGGACCTCGGTAACCAGCGTTACAAAATTACGTGCGAACAAGCTGCGCGTTGTTGTGGCTAACTCGAAAGCTGCAAACGAGATTGTGGCTAGCAATTTTCTAATTCTAGAGTATCACGTTTACATCCCGTCTCGAGACGTAGAGATTGAGGGCGTGATCACAGAAATGAGTCTGGATGCGAAGTACGTTAAATCCAACGGCGTTGGTAAGTTCAAGAGCCTCGATTCGACTTCGGTCGAAATCGTGGATTGCCGTCAACTCAATACTGCCAACGTCGTAAATGGAGTTACAAAGTACTCGCCTTCAGCTTCATTTCGTGTGACTTTCGCGGGTACCGCCCTCCCTCACTACGTCTTGATTGACGGAGTATTAAGGCTTCCTGTGCGACTCTTCGTGCCTCGACCCATGCATTGTAAAAATTGCATCAAGTTGGGGCACACAGCGTCGCACTGTTGCAATAAGCCACGCTGTCCCCAATGCGGAGAGAATCATGGGGCTGGAGCATGCTCAGCAATAGAGCAGAAATGTGTTTATTGCGGGGGCTCACCCCATGAAATCTCTTCGTGCGAGGCATTCAAGAGTTGCTGGGATAAACAGAAGCGCTCTTTAAAGGAACGATCGAGACGTTCTTATGCCTCTATCTTAAAGAGCGCTTCTCCACTGGCCCAACCTCATTCAAGTAACATCTTTTCTGTGTTGCCAGTTGACAACGAAGAAACAACGGATGAGGAAAACCCTTTTGTTTTCGTTGCGAACTCCCGGAAACGTGCTAAAACAACTCCCAAGACACCCAAAATACCCAAGAAAATCCCTACAATGAGCCCTCCAATCAGTGTCCCTAAAAAGCCGAATGCTGCAGAACAACAAAAACAAAATCCTCCTGGATTCCGTACGATTTTTTCACCACAGAATGATGCAACACCAGCAGGGACCTCAAAGGCCCCTTTGACGAATGCAGTTTTTTCAGAATCAACTTCCCAGCCAGGATTGTTTAAGTTGACTGACATTCTGAATGGAATTTTTTCGTTTTTCAACGTTTCTGAATCCATCAAAAGCATTGTAACAACAATGCTTCCTGTAGTAAAGACATTTTTGAAGCAATTGATGCAAACTTGGCCCCTCATTTCAATGTTTATCTCTCTCGATGGCTAATTTACGCCCAGAGGTCGGGGATATCACTGTTATACAGTGGAATTGTCGTAGTTTAGTTCCTAAACTGGATCCGTTCAAATTTCTTCTTCATGAAACTAGTTGCGATATTTTTGCCCTTTCAGAAACATGGCTTTCTTCTCAATCAAACATCTCATTCCACGATTTTAACATTATCCGTTTGGATCGCAACGATTCTTATGGAGGGGTGCTTTTGGGGATCAATAAGCGCCACTCCTTTTACAGAATCCACCTCCCTTTATCAGGAGGAATTGAAGCTGTTGCATGTCATATAACTATAAGAGGTATGGACTTATGCGTTGTCAGTTTGTACTGGCCTCATAGAGTTGCAGTGGATCGAAATCACCTAGAGGACCTGTGCTCAGTGCTTCCTGAGCCAAGGTTGATCCTGGGTGACTTCAATTCACATGGAACTGTCTGGGGAGAACAAACTGACGATTGTCGTTCTACTCTTATTTATGACATTTGTGACAGTTTCAATTTAACAATTTTGAACACGGGTGAAAAAACACGGGTACCTAAACCCCCTGCAAGACCAAGCGCAATTGACCTCTCACTCTGCTCAAATTCACTATCATTGGATTGCCAGTGGAAGGTAATCCCTGATCCCAATGGTAGTGATCACTTGCCAATCAAAATTACAATCACCAATGGGGCCAGCACTTCAAATTCAACAAATATGGCATATGACCTTACAAGACACATCGATTGGAAAAAGTACTCGGACGAAATAACAGATGCCATTAATTCTATGAATGTTTTACCTCCTTTGGAGGAGTATCACTTTCTTTCACGTTTGATCCATGAAAGTGCACTTTGCACTCAAAAAAAACCCATCCCAGATTCATCTGTTCTTCGAAGGCCCCCAAATCCATGGTGGGACCAGCAGTGTTCCAAGCTTTATAAGGACAAATCAAAAGCATTCAAAGATTTTCGAAAACATGGAACCCTCGTCCTTTTTGAATCATATGTTTCCCTTGAAAATCAGTTCAAAAAATTGATCAAAGGGAAGAAAAAGGCGTATTGGAGGAATTTTGTGGGTGGTTTATCACGGGAAACATCCTTGAGTACCTTATGGAAAGTGGCACGAAGCATGCGCAATCGATCATCTACAAATGAAAGTGAAGAAAACACACATAGATGGATATTAAACTTTGCACGGAAAGTCTGCCCAGATTCTACACCTGTACAAAAAATAATCCGGAACGTGCCTCCTGATAGGTGTGGTCTGGATTCCAGCTTTTCGATGGTCGAATTTTCACTTGCCCTCCTCTCTTGCAACAATTCAGCTCCGGGAATTGATAAAATAAAATTTAACTTGTTGAAAAACCTTCCGGACGCCGCCAAGTTTCGCTTGTTAAATTTATTTAATCAATTCTTGGAGAACAACATTGTTCCCCAAGAGTGGAGAGAAGTGAGAGTTATCGCTATCCAAAAGCCCGGAAAACCAGCGTCCGATGCGAATTCGTACCGTCCAATAGCGATGTTGTCTTGTATACGCAAGTTGATGGAGAAAATGATTTTGTTTCGTTTGGATAAATGGGTAGAAGCAAATGGTCTCCTTTCAGATACTCAATTTGGGTTCCGAAGGGGCAAAGGGACAAACGATTGTCTTGCTTTGCTGTCTTCAGAGATACAAATGGCGTACGCAAAACGTGAGCAAATGGCTTCAGTGTTTCTAGACATAAAGGGAGCTTTTGATGCAGTTTCAATAGAGGTGTTGTCAGACAAATTGCACTCCCGGGGTCTGCCTCCTCTATTGAACAACATCTTATACAGCTTGCTTTGTGAGAAACATCTGAACTTTGCTCACGGAGATATTGCAATTAGAAGAACCTCCTACATGGGCCTCCCACAGGGTTCATGTTTGAGTCCACTTTTGTACAACTTTTACGTAAGTGACATCGACAGTTGTCTCTCTGAAGGCTGCACTCTAAGACAACTTGCAGATGACGGCGTGGTGTCTGTCACAGGTTCTACTGAGTCTCATCTGCTCAGACCTTTACAAGATACTTTAAACAGATTGTCATCCTGGGCTTTGGGGCTTGGGATTGAGTTTTCTCCTCAGAAAACGGAGATGGTTGTTTTCTCTAAGAAACGTAGACCTGCTCAACCTAAGCTTCAACTTCTAGGCCGAACGATCACTCAATCGAGGTGTTTTAAGTATCTTGGGGTTTGGTTTGATTCCAAGTGTACTTGGAGAGCCCACATTGAGTATCTGAAAGGAAAATGCCAACAAAGAATGAATTTTCTCCGATCAATCACTGGCACCTGGTGGGGAGCCCATCCAGAAGATCTTTTAAAATTGTATCGAACAACTATTCTCTCAGTGATGGAATATGGTAGCTTCTGTTTCCAGTCAGCTGCCAAAACTCACCTCCTCAAACTCGAGCGTATCCAATACCGTTGTCTTCGCATCGCTTTGGGCTGTATGCCCTCAACGCACAACATGAGTCTTGAAGTTTTGGCAGGAATACTCCCTTTGAAAGATCGATTCAATCTACTATCACTTCGGTTCCTCATCAGGTGTGAGGTCATGAACCCACTGGTGATTGTAAATTTTGACAGGCTACTTGAGCAAAATTTTCAAACCAGGTTTATGTCTATATACCATGTCCTCATGTCAATGCAGGTAAACCCTTCTTCATTCTCTCCAACTCGTGTTTGTAGCCCAGACTACGATCATTCTTCTGTCCAGTTTGATTTGTCTATGCAGCAGGAAATTTGTGGAATCCCGGTCCCTCATCGTTCCCTTCTGATTCCAAGAATTTTCGAAGCTAAATATAGACACGTCGATGCTGATAAAATGTACTTTACTGATGGATCACTTATAGAGGAATCAACAGGATTTGGAGTGTTCAACGAAATATCTAGCGCCTCTTACAGCCTCGAGTCACCATGCTCTGTGTATATAGCAGAGTTAGCAGCTATTCATTGTGCTTTGGACAGTATAGCTTCAAGGCCAGTTGGGCACTACTTTATTGTAACGGATAGTCTGAGTTCTGTTCAAGCAATCCACTCAATAAAACCGGGAAAGCACTCGCCATACTTCTTCGAGAAGATACGGGATAGTTTGAGTGCTTTATCAAAACGTCGCTTTATCATCACCTTTGTTTGGGTTCCCTCTCATTGCTCGATAGAGGGTAATGAGAAGGCAGACTCTCTGGCAAAGGTGGGGGCGATGGAAGGCGACACGTACCAGCGTGAAATTGCCTTCAACGAATTTTACTTTTTAGTTCGAAGAAACTCTCTTGTCAACTGGCAGCGCAAATGGGACGAGGATGAGTTGGGTCGGTGGCTGCACTCGATTATCCCAAGGGTAAGCCTTAAACCATGGTTTAATAGATTGGACCTGAGTCGAGATTTTATTCGTATATTTTCCCGTCTCATGTCCAATCATTATTCCTTAGACGCGGTACTCTATCGTTTGAATATTGCTAGCAGCAATTTGTGTAGTTGCGGCCAAGGTTACCATGACATCGAGCATATTGTTTGGTCGTGCGAGGTCCATCTTGTCGCCAGAACGAATTTCATAGACTCCCTTCGGGCCCGAGGAAAACCACCCTATGTTCCAGTGAGAGATGTGCTGGGGGTGAGAGACTTGGACTACATGTTCGAAATATATCTTTTCCTAAAAGCTATTGATCTTCGTCTTTAATTTCTTCTTATTTTCATATTTCCCTATCTATCTTCTTTTTTCTTTTAAAGTGAACTAGATATAAGCACACAATTGTTATCAAACAAAACGAGTTTGGCTCCTTAAAGCCTAAAGGTATGAGCCGTTTCAAATAAAGAATTTACAAAAAAAAAAAAAATGAATAATTTATAATTTTACTGATTGGAATAGTTGCTAAATTTATTACTCGTTTCAAGGAATTTTATTCATGATTAGTCGTGTTTGGTACTGGTACATTTATAACAAAGCACGATCAATCAGGAATAATATCCCTTAAAACAAGGAATAACTTTAGCAAAATGTTAAATTTTGATTCAATTATTGCGATCAGTACCTTGTTCAAAAAAAGAAATTAAAAAAAACAACATTATCTTAATATTGTTAATCATTTTCATTTTCACAACTTTTTCTTTAACTTATTTTCCGCACTTTCACTTTTTAATAACTTTCACAATTCTATAAATTCCTGTACCTTGATTCCATTCGATGTGTTTTTAACACAGCTCCAACTAGCTACAAGCGGTGCGTGATCCCAAATTCGGTTTAATCTTTTCATGCTGCATCCATCAGCCTGAAAATCGAAAACGAATGATAAGCCGAAAAAATAAAAATTATTTTCTGAAAAAAATATTTATGTTGAGCCTCATTTTATTCGCACGGAACGAAATACGCAACATTTTTGCTAGTTTCGATGGAAAATACTGGAAAGAATACTTACTCTGTATTCGCCAGCAAAACAAGATTCGCAAGATTGTCCTTCTCGTCCTGCCGTCTCCACACACAAAACTTTCGAGGCCGGAAATTAGCAAAATTTTGCTCAAATTTGACCAGCTAGAAACATAGCAATCAATTTAGCAAAAAAATTTAACTAAAATTTTAGCAAACGAGAAAAAAGTTAGCCGCCGCATTTTTTTACTCAAATTTTTAGCAAAAACCGGAGGAAAAGTTCGCCCGGATCTGAAATTTCAAAATTTATTGTTTTTTTATCTGGAGAATCAGGGGGAATGTTTGGTTATATAATAGAATACTCAACTTTCATTCAATTTTGATTTATTTTTCACTTTTTTTTCAATTTTACACATTTTGTAAAATAGAAGTCCTGGGAACGCACTTTCCGGCGAGCGAAGTGCCAAGCAAATGCACCGGGTGTGTGTCTGAATGAAGCTCGTTGAATTTTCAGTCGTGGTCCCTCTTCATTTCCAGACTGTTGCGGGTTTCTTGTTGCAGATTTAACCTGGTAGAAAAGAAAACAAACAAACAATTTTGTAATTAAAAATACGGAAAATCTGTATAGTTTATGGTTGACTCTTACCTCTGTTCGCTTCCGGTGTCGATTTGGCCAGTATTTTGTTGTTGACTAAGCCACCTTTTGAACCACTAGCAGCGCTTTAACCGCGCTCAATCGTCTCTGTTTGTTTTTTTTTTCTTCTCCCTACCCGCGGCGGCTGCTGTCTGTACGCAAAGCGGCTAGAAGTCCTTCATTTTACTAAAATCAAGCAAGATGAACTTTCATACTGCTAAAATCAAGTAAATTTAGCTTTTTGCTAACTCAACGGTAAAAAATTTTTTTTGCTAACGAAAAGCAACAGTGAAATTTTGCTAAGTAGATCCCCGAAAGTTTTGTGTGCAGTGGGAACTTTATCGGGAGCTTTTTCAAAAGCCTGCATGTGAAAGGAGCCGTGGGACAGCATCTGAAAAAAAAAAATGAAATTAATATGTATATTTAAAAATACAGCTAGGAAAAACAAAATTTATTCAAAAAAATACTCACCATTCAAGATATTTTGCAATCGCTGCTGGTAACCAAAACAAATTGCCCGCGATAAAATTGTTTTTCAAAATGGCTGCTCTTTAAAATAAATCTCTATACACGCTCATTTGAGAATGTGTAAAAAACGAGAAGTTTACCATTGTTCGTTTTGGTTTGGATTGTAATTTTACTATGAATTACACTGTAACAATAATAATCACAAGAAAATTATTGTGAAACCGTGCATCTGTCGGTTGAAATATATTTAGAAACTACGGTGAAATTGATTGTTAGATTGAAATTCATTGTTCATTTATCTTAATACCATGGTCTTTGCTATTCGGGTTCTACTGTCCAAAGTACGTGGTACCGGTACGAGATATTAGGATACAATTATGAGCCTACATTTTGGATTGAAAAATACAAGTAAAGATATAGCCGTTAGGAAAATATTGACTAGAATTGTAGTGGTTTTCAAAGTGCTCCGTACCACCCCTGGGGGCTTTGAGAGTCTACAAGAATGTACAGTGAACTGAACAGTGAACAGTGAATTGACTTCTTGAGCAAAATAATTATTTGGACTGAGTGCTGAAAAACTAATAAACCTTTTTTCATAAATTCCTGCTTTTAAGAACCAACCATTTTCAAATTTTTGGAATTCCTCATATAAAAAGAAAAAAATAATAAGATTCAGAGTTATAAGTTGATTTCAACGCTTTGATAAACGCCGGAGAATTTAAACGGGGCATTAGAAATCTAATAAAATAATTAAATCTGAGATTTTGAGTTTTATATAATTCAATTTCATATTGTTACCGTCAAACAGTAACAATGGTTTTCAGAACACTTCCTTGTAATATGCACATTAACTTAACTTAAAGTAAATATAGATTATTATTATTATATCCATTTTCTTATTTATTGGCTCTTTTTTTTATATAAATATTTATTAGCTAGATTTGTTTCAGTGTCTTTTGTCACCCTACATTCACTCCTACCATTCGAACTCGACAGCCAATAGCTCCCAACTCTATCGCCGAAAATTTGTTGACAGCCGGAAACTCAGGCGAAAATCGAGCGAAAAAGTGGAGAGTAGGACGAAACAAAGCTCAACGACGACGGCTTAGCAGTAAAGCGGGCATTCAGTCCGGAACTCTCAAGCAGGGGAGACGTGTTTGCCGTAGCTCCCCCAAAGGAAGAAAAAGTGTGCTCACGTGCTCTATCTATAGTGTAGTTACACCCAAAGCCAACAACCATCAAAATTCTACCATCTGCTGTTCCGGACTTTTTCCCTACCGGATTCCTTGCCTGCCCGTGGTTCGAGGAAACGTCGAACAACATCCGAAAGGGAAAGCGCTCTTCCGTTTACCGAGCGCATCGCCGAAGTCGTGTCCACGTGGCCAGTGGGAAAGACCAGACAGAAACCGATCTGTTCGAAGCCGGGGGTCTAGCCGCCATTAATCCGACCCGTTCCAGCTTTGCCGGGTTCTTCATCTCGCTGGTGCCCAGGAAAAAAGGGGAGGTAGCGCTTTTGCCGACACCTAGCGCGCCTTTCCAAGCAGCGACCACGTGGCCCGGAAAATCCTGCCTGGGAACTCTTCAGGCTTTCAAGGTTCGTTCTGAAGACACACGGACCTCTGACCAGCACGGGGTTTGGTTGTCCCAGGAATCCTGCAACATCCAGCAACATCTGTGGAGATACCAGGCTTGGGACGACCGAGAACGGACCAGACACGTGGCCTTGCAGGAGCACAGGTAACAAATTGACTATCAATAATCAGGTGCGTGGCTCCGCCCGTCATTTAGCCCCTCCTCAAGCAGTCAATACCTTAACCTCTCCGCCTACCACACTCAAATCTTAAGCCGTCCGTCCGTCCGTCGCCGAATCTCATTCTCGTCGTCTCAAGCCCTCTCTCTCCCCACCATCTGCAATCAACCATCAAGCCATTCATCTCCAGCTGCGGGCCCGCCTCCAGGGCACATTCACCATGCTGCATTCCAGGACCAGGACATCAACGGCCGCACCGGTTCCCTTTCCTACTGTTGTAATGTCTGTCCAATAAACGTTTGAAATGAAAATACATTTTTTCTAAATTAGGTCCGAGAGCCCATATTGCCAGAGAGAATTCTGCTGCCGTATCCTTATCCCAGTCCACCCCTGTTGTTGTTTCTCTGCTAGCTAGTGGAAGCCGACCCTGACAAAGTAGCCGCCTGAGCTAGTCGATACTTATACTTGGCGCCCAACGTGGGGCCCGATTCGGTTATGATCTGTTCCCTGAAGGACGAGTTCATAGCCATGAGTGGCAAAGAAGGGAGTAACTTTCGTTGCAGAGTGTACGGAGGAATTTATTATAGCCTCAATCTCGGACAATTTCACATCCCAAAGCTTTTGATCCCCCCGGGCGTAGGTTCTAATAGCAGCATTGACTGTTCGATTTACCCTTTCCACTGGGTTGGCCTGGGAATGGTACTTCGAATTCAGCCAATGCCGTATGTTGAACCTTGCCAGTAGGGATCGAAATTCTTTGGATGTGAAACAGGAGGCATTGTCGGTGATCATAACTTTGGGGACAGAGTTCCGATAGAACCACTGGTCACGGATCGCGATTGAAACGGCTGCGCTATCTATTCTGCGAAAGGGCAAGAGCATGACCCATTTAGTGTGTAAGTCGACAGTGGACAAGATATACTGATGTTGCTTCTTACTGCGTGGAAGCGGCCCGATGAAGTCAACGGCTACGATTTCCCACGGGTGGGTGGTAATCCGTTGTTCTCCCATGGGCGGAGTTAAGGATATATTGGGCGCCTTACATTCTTTACAAGTTATACAACGTGATACGTAATCCCGAACCTCTGTAGCCATTCTTGGCCAGTAGAAATTCTGCTGCCGTATCCTTATCCCAGTCCACCCCTGTTGTTGTTTCTCTGCTAGCTAGTGGAAGCCGACCCTGACAAAGTAGCCGCCTGAGCTAGTCGATACTTATAATATGCTAATTTATAATAACTTTTGAGTTATTTTTGGTCATCAATGATTGGACACATCTATCATCCAATTTTGCGAAAACTTATTGTAGGACCACCACAGCTACAGGAGGCCACCACCGGACCCAAATGGAAAACTGATATTGAAGAATATCCCCTATAAATCCCTTCCTTTTCCATTATTAATTAACGCGATGATTGTGTCCAAGAATTGGTCTTTTTAGAAATTTCTTAGTAAATAAAACTTGAATATTCCATTGTACAGGGAGATCACCCATCTTGAAAAGCAGGATAAGCTCAAAAATAGATTTTTATTATTTAGATGGGGAATAGGAAAGATAAAAAACAACTATAACATTTGAAGATAAAAAAATATATAGGCCGAATCTATTCAAGCTTCCTAGAAAATGGTGGGTCAAAAAAATGTTTTTCATGGTAGGATGAAGCATTCAAGGGAAATTATTTTGAATGTCCAATTTTTAATCATGATTATAAGGTTTTCTATAATATGAAAACGTTGAAGACAATGAATTATCTCAATAAAAACTTTAAAATGACTAACAAAATTTACATGGTCAAATTTCTTATTATAATGATTATAAAGCTCTCAAAATTTCGATAAGTCAAACAAATCATTTTGATTTATGTTTTATGTGAATCCGAGCAAGGCCGGGTGAAATTAGCTAGTATACCATAAGATTCCTCGATTTCTGAAGATAACAGACAGTAATTTTTTTTCTTCTTGTATCTCAATAAATAAACGAGATATATTTGCATGATAAATGTGATGTAGGGAAAAGTGCTCCTAAGAGCGCCTACAGCCGTTTGACGAAATGGCTGACCAGACAGATATCAATGCATTTTGAAGGTGATTCGCTTTGAACATAAGACAAGAAGAAATTTTATGCATTTTACTACCTCAAAAACAAAAGAAAGAAAAATTCATACAAGGTTTTTATACTTTTTAATGTAATATTTTCACACTTTTAACAATTATACGAAAAGAAGCCCAAATCGAGACTTGAGTTGTTTTTGTTTCTTATTCAAATGAACTTGAAAAGTAAAATAAATTTAAGCTTTATGAAGGTTTTATAATGATCAGAAAGTGGAGACTTCATAAGAGAGTATTGAAGATCTCAAAACAGATTTGGTAAAGTTTTTCTTATGGATGAACTAGTTTTCAGCTGCCTTCATAGTTTGGCAACCCTTACTTTTGTATTATTCTATAAAATTATAAAGAACATAGTTTTTATAAAACTTCAGCTTTGTCGTATGAAAGTTATCAGTTTCTAGTATTTTTGATAAAATTATACGGAAATCTTGCCAGAAAAACATAAATTTTGCCCAAATCATAAATAGACGCATTTAGCCCGCATGGTTTGATGTTCGGCAATTTTGGCCACAGTGATAATAAAATTGATTTCTCAAAAACTAAAGGAGATTTCCACATAAAAATTACTCGAATGTATAGAAAACATATGCCTGCTCATGTGTATATAGTTTATGTACACATATTCGATGTAATATTTGATTTAATCATTATTCGGCTTAATAGGCGCATATAGCCTGCATTTAGCAGGTGGCAATAAAAATTGATAAGATTTTTTGGCTTCAAAACTACTTCATTTGCACGATTTTTTTTTTCAATTTATGTACTATTGAAAATTGAAAAGTATTGACACGATTGAAAAATAAAAATTCAAGGCATATCCAGCATTTTTGACCAATTTTTAAAAATGCATTAAACCAGGGGTGAGCAACCTTTTGAATGAACGGGCCAATTTAAATTTAAAATCTTGTGTTTCCAGGTGTTTCCAGGCTTAGATTTTTTCGTGATCCTTGATGTGTTAGCTTCTGAATTAAGCACAACTGACCCGCCCAGGAGAGTGTTTGCAGTTCAATGTCAATGAGAAAACGTCTAACACAATCTCCGATAGACCAGAAGCACGGCCAGGGCCATTTGACCGGTAGGTTGCTCCAGGTAATAGTCTCCAGCAATGGATGGTGCCAGTAAAGTCGTGTTCGCGAAAAACATCTGCAAGTATGTGGTAATAACTGGAACAATCTATCTTGCTTGGCTCCCTAGGGATTAGTAGTTCTAGCAATTAGGAGGCGAACTATACCATATGTTTAGGTAATGATTACTCAATCCGCTCCTTGGTAATTGGTTGGTAGTGGCTTTTGCATACCTTAGGCTATTTATTGCTCAATTTTATACCGCCAACCCGTATGGCGTTTACGGTGTGTTTCATGCGAGCTTTGAGGTTGGGATAAGTACCGTACAGTACACTATGCATATTAAAGGTACCTAAATCAGGTTAATTAACTAATTTTTTTTAGATTTTGTTGATTTCGGGAATTCTATTCCGGTTTCAGTAGGGGAGATAAGGGCATAAAGAGCACCTAGGGCATAATAAGCACTTCTTTTTTCTACAAAAGTACGTATTTTCCTAAACAAATTTTCATGAGGATTTGTTTCGTACTACCTATAGTATTAATATTCACCAAAAAAGAAATTTCCTTTTCATCTTTACAGCTAGGTTCTCAAGTGACGAAAATATTATAATTTTCGACTTGATCTGAAATTTACGCACTGCAACATAAATTGTTTCTCAATTTTCCCCATCATAAAATTTTTGATTTTTCACTTTAATCAATTTTAAAACGCGTTTTTACTTAAATTTGTTGACCTGGGTCGAACAGAGCAATATAAATCAGGGCATGATGAGCGTTTTCTTCCAGAGAATCTAGCAGTGAATTAAACTCGATGAAGTCAACTGAATAATAGAGCTACAGCTTTACTTGTTTCATCTGTCGATTTGGCCTATTGGTAAGGTGTCGGAGAGGTAATCAGTAGACTCGAGTTCGATTCCTGTTCGAGGTTTTTTTTTCACATACCATTCAAAAGAGATTTTTTTTATTGCTACATTCAGTGTTCGGCATCGCTAACTGAAAAATTAGCGCCGCTAATTAATTCGCTAACTCATACAAAGTTAGCGATCGCTAATTAAATACGCTGAATGTGCCGAAAAAGATATCGCTTTAATCTTAAAGCGCTAATCGCTAACTGTTGATCAACATTAAGGCCGGAACAAATATCAAATTCTTCTTTAGTCAGGCACCCCCTCTTCGATTTTTACGACTCTCAAAGGGGGAATAAATAAAGTTTTATGTATTTAATTCAACGTCAGATAAATTTATCGATTTTTCAAAAATTATATGAGCAAAACCAAATTGTCAAAAAAAGGAATTTGAACAAGTCTCTGTGTTCTATATCTCTTTTTTTTAAATTTTGGTTAAAAATTTACTCGATTTATCGGTATTGTGCAAATTAGATAGTATGCAATTTTGTTGCAAACAATCTTTTGTGCAATTTATTCCATTTCGGTGTTTTTTGGCATTATTTTACATTATCCTCTTTCAAAATCTTTAACCTGTTTCCCCCTTTTTGCCTTTCTTATAGAAAGGTATAGTTATCGGTCGATTTGGGAGATCATTAATTATGGGTCTTAGATATACCTTTATAGGTACCTATCGAATCAGCTCGATGAGTTCTGATGATGTCTGTGTATTTGTGTGTATTTGTGTGAATTTTTGAAAAATCTGTATTGTGAAACGTAAATATCTCAACCACTTGAAAACAAATGCTGATGAAGAGATGTTAAAAATAGTTTTATACTAGTTTAACACCTTTTATTTTTATCTTTTACTGTAAATGTTGCGAAAAAAAGTTCTCGAGTACGCATTCCTCCAAAGAACACAATCAAGCAATCAGAATGATGCCCAATGTCACCTTAACTTGATTAATGAAAAAAGGTTAATTTTATCACTAATAATTCAAAAGATTGATACAAATATATGGGAATTAGCGGTCTTCAATTAGCGGAACCAAAAAATAGCGGAACTTTTTAATTCGCTGAATCAATCAAAATTTAGCGGCATCTTCAAACCGCTAACAAAAAGTTAGCGGACTAACTAGCGAATAGCGGATTAGCGCTTTTGTGTCGAACACTGGCTACATTATACGGCTAGTAGCATCATCCGTCGAACAAAACACCAGAAACATAATGTATGAGCATGTGTTAATTGTTTGAATTCTACAAACAGACCTAGATTATTTTGTTATTGCTTTGTTTGATGAATCTACGCCTCACCGTTTAGTGCAAAATGCATCGATCATGAATGATAAATGAGAAACAAATCGCCTTGACCAGGAATCGAGCTCGAGTCTACTGATTACACTAGTTTACAAAATTTTAAAAAAATCGTGAACTTGATTAACTGACCAACATTTTTAATGTAAAATCGGGCGCTTAATCCGAAAATGAAATGCAAAAAAATCTCAGTAGAATTGTTTTTGAGTTATGCTCCAAATATGAAATTTCGAAAAAATTAAAAAAGTTCTTGTACTTAGATTAAAATATCTCGGACGGCATAACAGTAATTTGAAATCCCTCTTTTGCATATTGAAGGTGAAAAAGTTTTCTATCGATCATCTGAACACTGTTTTTGCGTTTGACCAACAGTATTGTTGATATCAGTGACTTTATGAGAAAAAAAATTATAAAAAACGCATTTTTTTAGAGAAAATTTGGTTTCAATGAAAGTTTTAGACTCGATGGTAGCATTTAAAAAATCTGATTTACTTTTGCGCTTGAATGTCAATTTAAAACAAAGATTTCAAGTGGTTATTTATCAAAATCGGTTGAAAATTGAAGAAGTTATGGCTACTTTACCATAACTTAAATTTTTGGAGTTTTTCATAATTTAACGAACCGCAGTACACTTATTATAGCATATGAAGAATGAAACATGATAAATCTCACTCGCTCCAAGTCAAAATTATTTATTAGCTGACCAGAAGGTCACATGCCAAGTTTCAGGAAGATCTGACCATAGGAAGGGGTTGCTTAAGTCTCAAACGTGAATAAAATTTTGAGGTATTTTGCCCGGAAGGAACGAAAAATACTGGTTTTTCATCAATGACTTTTTTCATCACTGGCTGATTGTTTTTTATGGTTGATTTTCTTAAAGCCTAAGTTGAGACAAATATTTCACCTGAAGACTGTAACTCGATTGGATTTGAAACAGAAAAGTTATTGCGGTTCAAAGGCCGCAAATTTTGTCCAACACGCAATGAGTACTTTTTACGCATTGCGTTTAATACGACAATTTGCGACCAAAATACAATCTTTGAACCGCAATAACTTTTCTGTTTCAAATCCAATCGAGTTACAGTCTTCGGGTGAAATATTTGTCTTAGCTTAAGCTTTAAGAAAATCAACCATAAAAAACAATCAGCTAGTGATGAAAAAAGTTATTGATGAAAAACCAGTATTTTTCGTTCCTTCCGGGCAAAATACCTCAAAATTTTATTCACGTTTGAGACTTAAGCAACCCCTTCCTATGGTCAGATTTTCCTGAAACTTGGCATGTGACCTTCTGGTCAGCTAATAAATAATTTTGACTTGGAGCGAGTGAGATTTATCATGTTTCATTCTTCATATGCTATGATAAGTGTACTGCGGTTCGTTAAATTATGAAAAACTCCAAAAATTTAAGTTATGGTAAAGTAGCCATAACTTCTTCAATTTTCAACCGATTTTGATAAATAACCACTTGAAATCTTTGTTTTAAATTGACATTCAAGCGCAAAAGTAAATCAGATTTTTTAAATGCTACCATCGAGTCTAAAACTTTCATTGAAACCAAATTTTCTCTAAAAAAATGCGTTTTTTATAATTTTTTTTCTCATAAAGTCACTGATATCAACAATACTGTTGGTCAAACGCAAAAACAGTGTTCAGATGATCGATAGAAAACTTTTTCACCTTCAATATGCAAAAGAGGGATTTCAAATTACTGTTATGCCGTCCGAGATATTTTAATCTAAGTACAAGAACTTTTTTAATTTTTTCGGAATTTCATATTTGGAGCATAACTCAAAAACGGTTCTACTGAGATTTTTTTGAATTTCATTTTCGGATTCAGCGCCCGATTTTACATTGGAAATGACCTTCAGTTTACTGAGTTCAAAAATGCTGTAAACTAGTGTTACCTCTCCGACACCTTACCAATAGGCCAAATCGTCGGATGAAAGTCAAGCTGTAGCTCTATTATTCAGTTGACTTCATCGAGTCGAATTCACTGCTAGATTCCTCGGCAGGAAACGCTCATCTTGCATTGATTAATGATGCTTATACTGCCCCAGGGGGGTTTTCATTATGCCCCTACAGTGACTGGTTTTCAGCTTTCGGCAAAAAATTTTAAAATGCATTTTTAAACGTTTTTATCTACTTTTTCAAGTTTCATCCAATTATGCAATAGACTATTTGAGTGTCACGAAACAATGATGTAATTCACATATTATAGCTGTTCTCTATGGTTAAATAAGCGTTTTCCTTAAGGTGGCCATTATGCCCTTATCTCCCCTAGATAATATTTTTCCGAATTGGAGAAAAAAACTGAAATCATTATGAGTTTCTGTTATATATTCAGATACGAAGTTCAATATTCAAACTCGAACTTTGAATAGATTACTCAGCGGACACGATTATTCACCATATTATTTGGGAATCATGAGAATTCGAGACACAAAATTATGCGAATTATGTAACGAAAACTTTACCACTGAACATGCACTACTAAAATGTATTCAATTCAATCATATTCGAAATCATTATGATTGGAATCGATATTCCAATCTGCTCGAAATGATCCAAGATTTTGATGAAGAAAAATTGAGAGAAATTCTCAATTTTCTCGAAAAAGCACGAATGAAAATCTAAGCAGTACAGAAAGGAAGTGGAAAACAAATGAAAAATAAGGAACATCCCTATTTCAACAAAATGCAACACGAATGACAAAGTTTTCGTAATAGTGGTGATATAGAGTACCAAACTCTCGGCCATCAACTCAAATACATACATACATAGATACGAAGTTCGTGAACTTTATTCTTAGCCACCAATTTTGTTCAAAGGTCAAATGAATGGTGTCTGGGACTGACAGCTCATTCACATTGCCCAAAACTGATGCTCTCTCTTTAACCATCAATAACGGCGCCTGCCACGTCCTAGCAGTCAATACATAGATTGGAAGAAAGAGAAAGGGATGAAAGAATGATTTCGTGCTTTAAGGCCCGAGGTCACCTCTGCATCCTAGCAAAATAATTTTGGTTTGGAGTATGGGTATAAGGATTTGATCAGGAGACACTTTTGACTAGTGCAATAGCTTTGGTTGTAAACCTTATCTTATATACTTCTGTTGTTTTATATAATTGAACAAATAACGAAATCTAGAACTTTTAATGCTTATTGTTTATTTATTTTGATAGAGCAAGATTTTATAGATATTTTTAACTCTGTTTAAGTTTGAAAAAATAATAAATTCAAACCTGATCGAATTCAATGAAACTTTTATTCAACTTAAGCTGAAGAATATTGAAATATTACGTTGCTTGATAAACCTTTCTAAACATTTTTAAAATAAAAACATACTTCAGAAAATTTTCTTATTTTTACTCTAACCAAATAAAATGCTATTTTTGCTGCTGCCTAATCTGCTTTACAGTGGAACACAATTTAGACTTGGAGTTCAAGCTGATCAAGAAAAATGAATAGAACAAATATTTCTAAGGTAAACCCGTAAGGGATCCTACAAACAATGAAAATAAAGCGAGCCTTGAGCCTGATTTTCCATGAACTAAATGAATTCTTACAAACCATGGAATAATAAAACCATCACAGTAATTCAACAAAACTCTCAGCTTAGGAAAAAAATATTTAAAATACAGATCCCACGCAGAGCTGGTAATGGTGATGGTTAACGACTGACATTTAATGAATATGCCAGCTAGATCGAAATCGTCATCATTTCTTGAATCAAAAGCATGCCATCATAACACGTGGTTGTCCAGTCTAGAGCATTTTCGTTGATAGCTTCGACCCATACCCAATCACTATGTTAATTGTAATGACAGAGCCAGTTGCTAGAATTGATAGTTAATTTGAATCAACGATTAAATTGAAGTTATTTCGTTCTGATGGTAAAGAAGGAGGAACTACATATATACAATGTGTTTCACAAACTTTGTAAGTTTGTGTTTTGCGTCAACACGTCCAACTAAGAAAAAAAATAAAAGGAACGACAGCGTCGGTGACCGTTTTTGGGCAGATTGCTTCGATTTCTTCAAGAGGAAAGCAAAATGCTGAGGAAGAAATTTAGTTCAACAAAGGAATCAGCTAAGTAGAACTTGAAGCATTTGTTTCATGTTTATATATTCATATCTATGTAGGGGAAATAAGGGCATGTTGACCACACGAGGCAAAATGGGCACTGTCAGTTTTGGAGAAATTGCATTTTTTGAGTCTTTTTATAAAGCACATCTTATTTTGGAGTTCATTTCTCATTCAAAGTCATATAAAACACTTGGATTTTCAATTGGTAAATAAATGATATTTTGGAAGTGAGCTCAAGGGGCTTGTCTTGCCCTTATTCCTCCTACATATGTATATTTTAAATCTAATTATATAAATAAATAGAATAGCTTAACTCTATCAAGGGGTGTTTAAGGGGGGTTGGACAGGACATCAGACGATCGGAAGACTGAAATACAATGGATTGTGGGTTCAAGCTAGCCGGAGTATCTCGGCAAATTTCGAATCATGGGTAGGGTACTCAGGTACCTTTTCAGGATTCTTTATTTTTTTTTTTTTTTTTTTTTTATTTTATTATTTATTTTTTCCTCGGACAGGGAAAGCCCGCTGGAGTTAAGCTTCTCTCAAGCCTCTTCTCCAACAGGCACAAAACCCTGTCAAAACAATTTTAACAATTCGTTTACAATATTAGGTATTCCAAAATATGTATGTATTTGTTTCGAACAGTTGGAAGGGAGTAAGATGAGTCAAACCTGTCCCAAACCAGTGGTAACGGACCCCTTGGTTGTGCTGCAATTATTGTTGATGAGTTAAGCATGAACAATATTTGAATGTGCGATCGAGACTTCCCGTACCGAGACTCGGGTCGAAAGACCTATCAGCCATACATACATACATACATATGTAGTGACAGAGCCAGTTGCTGAGATTTAGCGAGCAAACGAATGTCAACGTGCTACTGAGTTTGTGATCGACATTCTATGATCTTTAAAAATTACAGAAAATGGGTACTGTGATAATTAGCAAAATTCGGGTTTACATTAATGCACACGTGACTGTGCGTTAAAATTGAATGGGAAATAAAAAGGCGGGAAAATCCTATGTCTCTGAAACAGATCTCAGTTCGTTTTATGGGCTATCTAGTAAGCAGCTCGACTATATAACAATAATATGGAAATTTCGCTGTTGCCAGGTTAGAAATAACAAACTTTAAATATCAACAGCCGGCATGGGAAGGAAATTTTAGAAGGCCGTCGTCAATTCAATGAAAAACAATGATATCGAATATTTACCATGCTTACTATCATTGTGTTCTTGACGATGATGTTTATCAGCCTGCTAATGATCCCTGACTGCGGCTCGGTGCATGGTTGGAGTTTGGGAAAGTGATGATGATTGAAAAAAAACAGTAGCCATCTTAAACGCTGCCAATTTTCCCAGCTCTGATCCCACGTATGCGGATATAATATTTGTTGATAGGATTAAATTCCTTGTGTTTTCTGTTTCCCGATTTTTACTAAGTAGCAGAACATAAATCATAATTAACTCCAAGCAATAAAAAGCTTAAACTGAAATTCCGCGAAACAAATTTCAACAAAAAATCGCAACTAAGCAGGTTACGCAAATTAAAACATAACCCACTGAACGCCCATTCGAGACGGATTGCACACCGTGTGTGCAATGACTTTCCGAGGCTATAAGACCGATTGCACACCGTGTGTGCAATGGAAGTAGTTTTAACTTTTTCATGATTTTGAATAAACCTGTGGACCAATTTTCATGGTTCTTGAACCAATAGAATGTTAAAAGCATAGATAATCGTAATTTGGCATTGGTTTCACTGTGTATGAAAATGTCTTCAAAATATCTGAGGTTGAAAATGACTTATAAAATTAGGTAGCGCAGACAGAGTTTCGTTTCGTCGATACAGACAGTAGGTCATTTGCAGGTTATTTGTGCTGTTTTTCTGGAAGTGTGCGTCGGTGATTGTTAAGGTTATGGTGAGGGGAGAATAACTGAAATGTATATGCATCTAAGATCTGGTGTATAGCCTTTGTGTAAACTTCGTATTGTTAAGTCTTATTTTTAAATTATCAAGCTTTAGAGCGTGCTGTTGGGCTTTCCAGCCCTTGACGGAGTAATTTTAGTAAATTCCACTTTCACCCAGGTGAAATCTGTATCTTATAGTTGAAAACATTATTTACGGTAGCTTTTCAACTAAACGTATGATTGAATAAAAAAAAGAATTGGTGACTTTGAAACAATTTATCTAAAAAAACAAATGAAATAAACTTCAGCTCTATGGTAATTGCTAATAATATCATCATCATGGATTTTTTTCATGGAATGTATTCAAACAATCATAACATGATTTTCTTGTAACTTCTTGTTTTGTATTGTATTGAAATTTTTGAAATTTTAACGTTCCGTTCGATGTGCCTTCATGAAATATTTGGCAAATCACCCTCCTTTCAAGGTTCTATTCAGTAGAATATACGCAAGATTATGTGACGATCGTAAGATTTTTCAATGGAGATCTAAATTATTATAAGAGTTTGTTAGCCGGACTTAAACAGTTGAACAACTCAAATAGCTATCAGATAGAAAAAATCAATAGGAAGACACAAGAAAAGTTGGATTAAAACCGACAAATCATGCTCATGAATCACAAAAGTAAACACATTTTGGATAAAGTTTAAAAAAACTTATTGTTGGTTGAAACCACACTACATAATATTTTTTGCTTTATATTTTTTCCTTTATAACCGAACAAAAATTAAACGAATGATGAACATGTTAAAAATGGTGTATTTTTATTTTTCTACCCATTGCACACCGTGTGTGCAATGCGGCTCCTCGAAATAATTTTATTTCGAGGAGCGGACTGCACACACGGTGTGCAATGGACATTTTTTGTGAATTTACGATTAAATTTTGGGAATTTCATTGAATTCATGTTTTTCAGATAAAAATTGATCGAATCAAAGAATAAAAATTTTTCGCTTCTGGGGGACGCGTTCGAAAAAAGTCGCCGTCTCGAATGGGTTAAAACTGGTAAAATAAACATCCTACACAAATAAGTCGCATGGGAGCCGGACACTCAAACACGTCCTCGCACCATATGTGCCGGGCAGTGTTCGGCATCGCTAACTGAAAAATTAGCGGCGCTACTTAAACCGCTAACTCATTCAAAGTTAGCAACCGCTAATTAAATACGCTAAATGTGCCGAAAAAGTTATCGCTTTAAGCTTAAAGCGCTAATCGCTAATCGCTAACTGTTGACCAACATTAAGGCCGAAACAAATATTGTCGCCGAACTCCCAAACCGGAGTTTTCGTCAACATCAGCGACGGCGATATCATTGACGACATTGCATGTTGACCAGACATCTATCAAACATCTTCACGTGTTGGAACCAAACAAAAGAAAGGGTTGCCGATTTCCGAGGTGTTTGGTGAATCGCTGGTTGGCAAGGTTGCCAATCACCCGCGTGAAAACTTCATATATCAACTGCATTGACAATATCAAATTCATCATTTGTCACACCCTTTCCCTCTTCGATTTAACCCACTTCCCAAGGGGGAATAAATGAAGTTTCAGGTATTTCATTTAAAATTCAATAAGTTGATCGAATTTTCATACAACCATATGAGCGAAACGAAACTGTCAAAGATGAGAATTTTATCACCTCTCTGTGTTCTACGAAAAAAAAACTAATTCTAAAAAAGTTTTATGTGGAAGATGAAAGCTATACCTATTTTTGTTAATTTTAGTTAAAAATTTACTCGTTTTATCGGTTTTGTGCAAAGTATATGCTTGGCATCGCTCCTCAGATTTGCCCGTTCAGAGTAAGAGCGTGTATTTTTTTCGATGTGCTCTTCCCAAACGGAGAATCTTTAAAAAATGCTCCGTTACCTTCAGAGCGACCAAGCGTCCACCCGAGTGTGGGCAAGAGAAGCAAGCAAACTGATGAAGTGCGTTCTCGGTGCAGATAAATTCGTTCGCACTCGGGCGAAAGAGAAGCTTTACAGAATACTCGGTTTGTCTTCATCGGTTGCGTCTGGATCGATGTTTGGAAGTGCGTCAGAATTTACAATGCAGAACATAAATCTAACGGAACTAAATTAATAACGCCAAAGGTAGTTAAGATAGAATACTGGTGTTTTCGACAACATTGCTCTGTATAATAAAGCGCATATTTTGATATGAAATATAAAGTTTAGAAGTCCATCAATAGCGAGATATAAATCATAACTTTCTTGTTTAGCATTTTAGAGCTTAAGTTTCTTCTACAAAGTTCTTTATCTCAACAAAATACACAACTTTGCTTAACAAATCAAAGTTCTACAATCTTAACCCAAGGAGATACGGTTGAATTAAAAAAAAATACTTTAAAAATGCTCTACAAAAAGTTATTGTTATTATCGCGCTATTTTTAAATCTCTCGCCTTTAAATTTTATATAAAAATATGCAAATTAACAACTTTGCCCAAAACACCTATCTTTTCATTCCTGAGCGAGTTCCTCTAGATTGATGTTCTGCACTAGGACAAATGATTAGCTACGATAGCTTTCTTCGGTCGAAAAATATCAAAAGCGTAGCGGTTAAGGAAGATAAATCCTAAATTTTACTATTTGTAAAAGTTTTGAAGTTTTATTACTTAAATTTGTCCCAGATTCTTGCGTAATGTTCACAGTTTGTTTAAAAGGCAAAGATTTTTGGATAATTTTAGTAATGTTACTTTTCGAATTGCTGCTTTTGTAAAATAATGCTTCCCACGTACGATATTAAAAGGACATAAACCTAAGTATACAGCAATTTGCGGATGCCCGGATATTGTGAAAAAACTACTTGGATTTTGCCCAGTTTTATCCACATTATTTGGAAAATGAAACAAGAAAATCGAATTCAGTTTAAAATTGTTTGTCAAAAATTGGATTTGTGAAAGTTTATTTCATC
This sequence comes from Uranotaenia lowii, assembly GCF_029784155.1. NCBI lineage: Eukaryota > Metazoa > Arthropoda > Insecta > Diptera > Culicidae > Uranotaenia > Uranotaenia lowii. The sequence goes on along the minus strand of NC_073692.1, from coordinate 237,876,830 downwards.
AAATATCAAACCAAACTTTCCTTCGTATGCTTTAAACATAAATTTGACACTGCTGATGTGTTGCGACAAAAAAAATTTAAGTCGTTTTTCCTTAATTTCCTTAATTTCCTCTGATCTGGCCGGATATTGCTCGGTTTATGGAATGGAGAATTTCAGATTATTTACCCGGTTTTCACCATGTTTTTCAAATAATTTGCCAGGAAGTGCCCGGCCCGGCTACGTACAAAAATAGTTCATACATAAAGCTACATTGGACCTCTTCAACTGATGCACTGTCCCGCACTGCATAGCGGCTTTTTTTGTAGAAAACATTCCTGCATTGAAATCTTTCTGGCTTGATACACTGAGCGACACAGCAGCGTCGCTAGAGCACAATTTTCTAGCCAGCTCTTTCTCTTTTCTTTAGAGCGAGCGACGTCCACCCGACCGTCAGAGCAACCGCAATCGGGCGCACTCGGCAAAAAGATAAGTGAACGTTGATCGGCTGAGCAGTGCACTCGGAAACCGAAATGATAAAAGTGTAATTCGTTCTCTGCTCTGTTCTGTTTGCGAGGTGTTGGACAAGCATAGATAGTATGCAATTTCGTTGCAAACAATCGTTTGTGCAATTTATTCTACTTTGTTGCCTTTTGCCTACTTGTACATAATCCTCATGTAAAATCTCTAACCAGTTTTCCCCTCTTTCAAACTGGCAGAAGCATTGTCGAACGTAAACATTTATACAATTTATATTTTAATTTTAAACGAAAGCTACAATGAATTATTCACAACTTAACAAGGTCAATTCATTCTATGGTGATTTTATCTTATTTTATATGAACTGTTCTGTAAAATCTCTAGAAACTGTATTGTGAAAAGTGAATGTTTCAACCACTTTAAAAACAAAAAGCTGATCAAGAGATATTAAAAAAAATATTATCATGTATAACACGAGGCGTTATCTTTTTCTGGAAACGTTGCGAAAAATGTGCAAAAAAAGATAAAAATGACAATAACTACATTTTCTTATAACTCCAGTACGCGTTCCTCCAATAAATCCAACTAAGCAGTCAGAATGATGCCCGATGTCACCTTTACTTGATTAATACCAAAAAGTTAATTCTATCACTAATAATTCGAGACATTGATACAAATATATGGGACTTAGCGATCTTCAATTAGCGGAACAAAAGGATAGCGGAACTTTTTATTTCGCTAGATCAATAAAAATTTAGCGGCAAAATTAAACCGCTAACAAAAAATAAGCGGACTAACTAGCGATTAGCGGATTAGCGCTTAAGTGCCGAACACTGGTGCCGGGTGAACCCGAACTACTTAATTTTTTTTAAATAACTGCAATTATAAAAATAAAACTCAAAATGTTGAAATAAAATAGAGAACATTAAGATTGTTATCAAAGTATGTTTCCAGATGCGTAAATGAAATGCCGCAAACACATCGAGCTGGTCCGCCGTCTTTTAAGAAAAACTCTAATAAAACTATATTCAGGTGTTTGTTTCATTTTCTCCACACACAAAGTGTACAGTTTAAGTTAATGAAAAGAGAGAGTGAAATTGAAAAATTCCATTATTGGTTTAAAATCCCTGAGAAAAAAGAGAAAAAAATGCCATCATCGAATATCCTCACCGGGTTTTTTCCGTATTCGTCAGAGATGTTGCCTTTTCTCCACCCAGCGGCGCATGCAAAAAGTTACTCCTGATCTAGGTGCGAGGCGCGAGGTATACTTCTGCCACAGTCACATACATCACTTCAACACAACACGAAAAATCCCCGATCAGCCAAACAAAACTATATTTTTTCTAAAAAACACATTACGACAGGACCAAAAACGAGACCGACAGAAAACGTGACCGTTCTCGAGCACAGCTTGCTGCGAGTCCCGAAGTTCGTGAACTTTATGCAAAAGTCAAACATAACAAAGCTTCCAAATGGTGATAGAGATTCATCATTCGAAATTTTTATTTTCATTTAGATTTACAGGTCGGATTAGAAAAGGCGCGGGTCGAGAGCAATGACCGGTTGGAGTTCAAAGCCTGCCGATTATAACGTCCCGCCATTTTGCTCTCGCCGATAAACCTCGTTACTAATGTTTGGACCCTAAATTTAGGACCCCGCTATTTTTGGATAGAATCCCAACCCTGATCCATCGCCGTCAATTCGATTTGAATCCACCATTACACCCGTCTGTACGCCGCTGCTTTGAGGTTACCCCTCGGCGGCCTTGGAGATTCAATAAATCTTTCGACATTCGGATTTGAATCAGCAGTTGAACTTGCGCATCGCATCCGTCGCTGGTTTGGGTTGAATTGCCACCGGCAAACTTCGGATCAGGCCAACAGCAACTCCGTGCCTGGTTGAGCGCCCAAGGTGGGGCCAGGTACACAGCTCACCGTACGATCTCTACGCCTCTACAAGAGTCGTTTCACCAAGGACGCCATTACCAAATCGCCATGTCGGTGCAAGGCTCCGACCTCTTCGAACCCGAGGTTGAATCGCAACGAGGATTGGATCCAGGTGGTAGCAGCAAACAGGTCAGATACAATTCTGTTTTGTTAAGTGATAAAAGTGTGGTGGGCGAAAAACCAAGCTTGGAATGTACAACTCTACAAATAATGTGTTAAGCTGGAGGGTAGAGTTGTTTCTTCCTCCGAATATTCTCTACATTTTGCATTAGATTCAGTAAGCTTGCCGACCCTAGGGATTGTTTAGGGTATCTCTGGGACGCCTGCCGCCTGACTAGTCTTACAGAATCCCGGTATCGACGCACCTCAGGAGCCTGACCGGTCGCGTAGGCTGCCTTGAATTCTAATAGTTTTCAATTTTTTTCCCTTCTCCTTGGCCTTCATTTCAAAAGAAAATTTAATTAAAATAATAAAAAAATTGTTCATTGAATCATGGCACGAATTTTTGATTACAAGTACAGTGCATTAATTTGAATTTTTTAACATTTACTTATAATAATTTTCTTTTCTTTTGATAAACACAGTTTTTAAATCTAAGAAATAGAATTTAGATTTTAAGATTACTAGAATCTTGATTTGAAGGAGTAGTTTTTTGTTTCAATGGTACAAGTTTTCTCTGTGTGTAGTCTTACAATCGTTCCATTCTTCTGACAAGTTCTGTTATGATGAATGACTCATCACGATGTCGTGTAATTGATCTCATAATTGGAACGAGAAAGTGGGGCTTGATGATAAATAGACATGCATGCGGTACTGAGTGTAAAGAATGTTGAAGTTTAATCTTTGTTTATTTTAAAGGAAAAAGAAACCTGACAAGTTGACTGCACCTGGATTTTAATATGAGGGAGCTTTTAGCATGTCTTACCATCTATCACGAGTTATATTACACTGGCCGTTCACTTACCAATTGATGGCGCTGCAGAACATTTCGTGTGCATATTTTGATTGAACTAAACAAACTGTACCGTACTCTACTCTGCTCCTAAGACTGACCAAATGAGCCGTGAAACGAATAGTCGTGATCAATCCATATCCATTATGGTAATTAGTACTTTACCTCAGTAACAAATATTAGAGCCTATTTGGCGGGCCTAACGATCAGCATAAATCATTTGATTATTATGTTTAGCTTTGGGTGATAAACGATATAAGGCTTTAGAACAAACTTGTTGGGCGTAATCAATTTTATTTTTTACAACCCGATAATCTCAAACTTTACTGCCAAGGTGGTTTCGAAAATTGGCTTGTGATATTCAATCAGTGTTCGATTCTTCGTTTAGACTTTTGTTTGTTATTTATTAGGAAAGAAATTTCTATTAACATCATGTTTAAAGTGAATTGTTTCAACTAATGTGGAGTGCGCGCGTGTGATATGAGCATGCAAAAGCATTGTATAACCATAAATTGACTGTTTCAAAAAGCGCCACTTTTCTCTTTCGAAGACTTATCATTTGTTTTGTTTTTACTTCTACGTAGGATGCACGTTAGAGTTGACTCGGATCTTAAATACCATCTACTCATTTCAGCTAAGCCTTATTGCACTAACCTCACTTATTGCACGAAGTAATTGTGTATAAATTAGACTAGGTGTTAGTTGGCTCTAGATTTCAGCCTAGTTAGTTTTAAGCCTCATATTGCGTTGTACTCTGGAATCTGACGAGACGTTGGCCAAAGCCGGAACTATTCGCATGTAGCCGTAGACGAAAATCATATGGACAAAAAATGTGTAGAGATAGTAAAGAACGACACCGTAGTAGCGAGGAGTGTATCCGACTGCAATCCACTTGGCGGCCATCATGGCCAAGGTCAATGGGACACTACGCTTCCAGTTTAACGAGGTTGTCCTGCGGAGAGAAAATTACGCTATAAAATTAAGTTAGGTAATAACTTTTCTTTTCTGAAAATAACTTAAATTGATATACGAGTGATAAACTCTATTCATTATCCATCCGCTTTTACTTCAAGTTGTAGACTCGGGGCGAACAGAGCACCATCGATCGGGGCACGATGAGCAAGTGTCGAAGAATCTAGCAGGAAATTCAACTCGATGAAGTCAACTGAATTAACAGCTTGGCTAGTTTACATCTGATGATTTTTTTTTTTTTTTTTTATTTATTGCCATTATGTAACGTAACATACAATCTTATAACTTGTTACAATGTGTTATACTGATGTGTTTTCCTAGCTAAATTTTTATTCGCTCGTTTCTTAAAGATTATGTCGTTCTTAATCTGCAAGTCCTGCTAATAAACCCCTCTTGAACTCTGACCTAGATCTAATAGATTTTACATGGAAAGGAATAACGTTCCAGTTAACGATACCTCTCACGAAAAACGAGTTACTATAGTAAACAGAACTGTGTCGGGGAATAACGAAACATCCTGTACGAGAACTACGTAGCGGTACAAGGAGAGATCTTAGATACTCCGGTTTGCCTGAGGAAAGAATCCTATGAATAACAGTAACGGATCTGAAGGCATAAAATCTCTCGAAGCGACATCCTAATAAATCTTTTTGAAGATGTGAGACGTGTGAGAATCTTGTAAGATTAAAAACATATCTGACGCAAGAATTCAGCGCAGTGCGAAGTCTTCTCATAGATCTCTCCGAAGCGTTTTGATAAAGAAAATCACCGTAGATGAATAAAGGATAAATAAACGACTTAAATAGGCGGAGTTTCGTTGAGGTATCCAAATGTTTAGTTGTCAAGTAGAGCTTTTTCAAAGATCCATATATTTTACCACATTGGGAGATTATTTGGCGGTCCCAAGAGAAACTTTTTTCAAAAATAACACCAAGGTTTTCAGCGTGGTCTACAAACGAAATTTCTTGTCCATCATAATAAAGTTTAGGAGGTAGGACAGATGGAGTTAACTTGTTGATGAAAAGTGCTTTTGTTTTTGCTGGATTAATAGGCAGAAGGTTATCATCAGTACTTGCGTATATCTGAACATCATCAGCAAAAAGATGCACTGAGCAAAACTTCAGAACCAAAGGAAGATCGTTTATGAATAGCGAGAACAGAATAGGGCCCAAAATAGAACCTTGAGGAACCCCCGAATCAATTTCTGAGAATTCCGAAAAAACACCATTGAAATAAACGGATTGCGTGCGCCCTTGAAGGTACGAGAAAATCAATTCAGCCGCATGTTTGGAAAAATTGTAATTATGTACTAGTTTTTGAACAAGTTTGTTGTGCGCTACCCTATCCAAAGCTTTCGAGAAGTCAATTAACAGAAGTAATGCGCTTCCTCTTTTATCCAAGGCAAGGGCTATATCATTGTGCACTTTCATTAACGCTGTTTCAGTGCTATGATTAGGTCTGAAACCGGACTGGAACTCACTGAGAAAGTTATGTTCACCAATATGATCATATATTTGTTGTTTAATAAGCTTTTCAAATACTTTAGATAATGAGCTCAAAATGCTGATTGGTCTAAAATTGGTAATATCTGATACGTTTGATTTTTTTGGAATAGGTATAACTTTCACCCGTTTCCACAAAACGGGAAACTTCGAAATTAAAATAATGGTGTTGAAGAGATGAGTTAATAATGGTAATAAAGAGTGCAGGAGAATTTTTATAAGTTTTATCGGAATATTATCTATGCCCACAGCATCGGATTTGATTTGAGATACAGAATTGACAACTTCATATTCTTCCACAATCCTAAAACGGAACCCTCTAGAGTTCTCAGGTAGTCGCAGAGCTGCGTTGTTATTAATGGTAAAATTCGAAGTGAAAAAAGAATTGATTTCAGTTGGAACACTCAAATTTATAGAACGCTTTTCTTGATTAAGTTTGGCATCCGAAATCAATGAGGTCACTTTGTTTCTTAAAACTTTATAACGGTTTCGATCGACTAAACTCCGAGAACGCTTCCATGTTCTGTATGCCAGATCCCTATTAATCATTGCAACTTGTATGTCCTTATTGAACCAGCTATGATTACGGAACTTTTTGAATTTTAAGGGAAAGAATAGATCGTGTATTTCTGTTAGGAAATTATTCAGTAATTCCACTAACATATCGGAATCATTTATGCTAAAAAATGAATCCTATTTCAAATTGGAGAGATTTGCAAAAAGCTCACTTGCGTTATAACACAGAAAAGTTATAATGCTTGTAGTCGCGATACCAGTAGCCCATTTGCTCTTCATTTTTTTCAAAGTTAAGAGATGCAAAAATCATGTCGTGATGTGAAACACCTGGATTTGAAATTTGGCTAAAACGATTAATTTTATCAGGTGTATCAGTGAGAATCAGATCCAATTGCGAACAACCATTATTGTGAAAAAAAGTTGGTTCTGAGTTTATGCAATGAAATGAAAAACTTGAAATTGTATCTTTAAAACAATCTATTGTAATAAAGGCTTTGCCGTAGACGGAGCTACGAAATGAATAACGCTCGAAAACTTCAAATTTTAGTTTAGTTTATAATTCTTGCAACATTTTTCACCCACATTTCCCCCATAGCATTTTCATTCATATTCTATCACACTTACGGCATCGTCCGTGAAGGCGCAGCGGCGCATTGAGTGGCCACGAAGCTTTTCATTCTCCGCCTTGGTGTGGGCAAACCTCCTCTCGCCGCCTCCGGCATCATGCCCCAAATTATTTTACCGATGCCTCCGCTAGTACGCCGACCACAGATGCAGTCGAGCAGTGCCGTTGATGATAAATGGCCCAATGCCACCGTTGATTCGATGATGGCAGGTGCAGTCGAAGATTGCAGTCGAAACTGCCGATGATGATACGTGGCCAAATGCCACAGTTGATTCGGCGACCACCGATGCAATCGGAAAGTGCACTCGCAACTGCCGGTGATGGTGGATGGCCCAAGGCCACAGTTGATTCGGCGACCGCAGATGCAGCCGAAAAGTGCAGTCGAGACTGCCGACGGTAGTGAATGGTCAAATGCCACAGTCGATTCCACGATCGCAGGTCCAGCCGAAAAGTGCAGTCGAGGCTGCCTACACACAAAATTTCTGAGGCCGGAATTTAGCAAAATTTTGCTCAAATTTGACCAGCTAGAAACATAGCAATCAATTTAGCAATTTTTTTTTACTAAAATTTCAGCAAACGAGGGGAAAAGTTAGCCGCCGCAATTTTTACTCAAATTTTTAGCAAAAACCGGAGAAAAAGATTGCTGGGACCCGTAATTTCATGTTTTGTTATTTTTTCTCTGGAAAATCAGGGGAATATTTGATTATTGAATAGAATACACAAATTACATTCACTTATAATTTATTTTTCACATTTTTTAAATTTTTTTCACACTTTTCGTTAAACGGAAGGTTCGATCCTGGGAACGCACCTACTGGCGAGCAAAATGCCATGCCATCTTCATCAAAGAAAACACCGGGGTGTTTTCCGGATGCAGCTCGTTGAAATTCCAGTTGTGGTCCTTCTTCATTGCCGGACTGTTGCGGGTTTCGTGTTGCACTTTCAACCTGGTTGAAAAAAAACAAACACACAAATTTCAAATTAAAATATTGGAGAATCAAAACACTTTAAGATTGGACCTTACCTGTAAGCATCCGGTGTCGATTTAGCTACCGTTTCTCCGTGAAGTTGCCCACCAACAAAAACCACCAGCGACGAACATCCGGAACCGCACTTAATCGCGACAGCTTTTTAATTTTCTCCCTACTGGCGCGGCGGCTGGAGTCTGTGAACATAGCGGCTGAAAAACGTTCGTTTTACTAAAATCAAGTAAAATGACCTTTTTCATTACTAAAATCAAGTAAATTTAGCTTTTTGCTAACTCAACAGTAAAAAAATATTTTTGCTAACGGAAAGTAACAGCGAAATTTTGCTAAGTGGAGCCCCGAAAGTTTTGTGTGTATGATGCTGAGTGGCCAAATGCCACAGTTGATTGCACCACTGCAGGTACAGCCGAAAGGTGCAGTCGAAGCTGCCGATGATGATATGTGGCCCGATGTTGTTGTTTTCTGCTGCTGAAGGTGTTGTGGTTCCGCTGCTGGTGTTCTTGTTGTTCTGCTGCTGGTTCAGCAATTCCCAAGCAGCTGAAGGTGGTCGAAAGCTAGGCCAACCAGTTGTTCCGGATTCGTTTGCCGACGACATTTCTCCTCGCGCTGCTTCACACCAGCTTAGTGTCGCTTTGACAAGCCACCAGGGGAAAGAAGCGGAACCTGCGGCTTCTACTGGCGTACGCACAGTGTGCGAAAAGGCACGAACAACAATTTCCTCCGGTTTGGCACAGGCGGTAAATAAAAAAAGCCGCTTTGCGCGACCTTTGGTGGAGTTTCTTCTCGCCCCGGCTGAGCGATGTTCCGCATGGGTGCACTTGACGAATGATCGTCCTGAGATCGGCGTTTGTCCTTTCAATTTGCCGTTAATGTCCAGCGTTTTCTTCCGCTTCGTGTCGTGAAAACGGCGCGATAAAACTTTTGCGGCCGACCCGAACTGTTAAAATTTTCCGTCTCCCGGAAATTGCAGTGACAGCTTCTTTCACGGTTAGCTGATTTTACTTCGCTCAGAGTATTTTTTAATACACGCTTATTATCATTAAGACAACTATGTCAGATGGTTTTTAAAACAATAAACAAATAAACAAATTATTTTTGCGTTTGAATGGGTGAATCTTTATCACGCTTATTTTCTCTGCGTGGGGATGGGTTTTTATACAAAGTTGCCAATATCGCTGATATCATATCAAATAAAAATATTGTTATAAAACTCGAACGTAACACTATTCTACGCGATTTTCTCATAATGTCTGTATTAAAGTCTCCTATAAGAAAACTATTGTTGCAAGTTAAGGAGTACTGCTGTAAATGATATTGCAATGTTTCAGAGCAGTCAACATCCGGAGGATTATAGTAGACTCCAAAGAATAATTTGTTTGCTCCCAAGTGTAGTTTAGTTAAGATAAATTCAGTTGGATAACCATGAGATAAGCCGTTGCTATTATCAGATTTTTCAATTATTTCAATACGAAGAGATTTTTTAATATAGATGCATATTCCACCACCATTCCTATTACGATCATTACGAATTATATTAAAGCCATCAATAGATATCATTGTGTCACTAACAACATCACTCAACCATGTTTCAGTCATAAAAATAATGTCGACCTTACTTTGAGTAAATATGTTTTTTAGCTCGAGGAATTTGCTTAATCGCCGGGCGCATAAACTTTGAACATTCATGTGGCATATGTTAAGTTTATCACTCAAAAGGACGCTTTGTAAAACTGTTCTGGTAACAGAGAAGTTCGTGGAGGCATCATCCCTCAAAACGTTATCCATCAAAAAGAATAAAAATTTCTAAGTCTGAGTTCAAAAAGGATTCAAGAGCAGACCCTACATTTAGAACGACAAAAATCAGCAAACCACTTAATCTAATCACTACACCCATAGAAGAGGTTGCAAAAATCCAATGCCTATTTAGCACATCTCTGTGCCGATAATGCGCTGAAATGTGCACTGTGCCGAAGATGATATGTTTGAAAAACCGTAACTGGCATAAGGACTCGGCTCCCAACTAAAATGATGCATGACCACTACATTCAAGCAAAACAAGAAAAAGATTTTATGGGATTTCGTTCCTATTGGATAATTCATCCCAGAAACAAGAAAATAAAAATATAAACCACAGCGCCCGTAGGGAGAATCGAACTCAAATCACTAACCAAATAGTCTTGCCAGACCGACATCTTAACCAGTGTACTATTTGAGCTTCATGCAGGAAGTGGGATATTTGTCATAGGCATTCTGCCACCGATCAATCACAAAAGAAACGCACGACAGTGGCTTCCCGGCGTTTGGCCTCCTTTCATGGTATTCGTTTGTCTTGCGATGGAAACGGGAAAGGGAACGGGAGTGGAGGAAACGGGAAACCCATTGAATGAGAACTGTGCTTTGCTTACTGCCTGCTATAACATACACACGCTACATATACACAGCTGCTAAAGCCGGGCAGCTTGGCCGGTGCTTGTTTGCCGGTGAATTGAAGGAATATATTCTTGTTGCTTTTGCTACATACACACGCACAGCTTAGCCGTGGTTGTTTGCCGGCGAATTGAATTGAAGGAATGTTTTTTTCTGTTGTTGCTTTTAGGCTGATGTCATGCTGAAGCATCTAGTAACGCGACCTACAACGCAACGTTCACACGACAAACCAGCTCTCATTTGATCTCCATGGAAATCGCGCAGACCTGTCATACTGGTCGCTTTGTATAGCGCGACCAATCTGATGCCAATGTGTTTTGTAGCGCGACTAGTAGGAAATCCAATAGGAATATTGTTTTTTCTCGATTTGAAGCAGTGATTCCGGGTTTTAAGCACAATAGTACGAAGATCTGTCCGAACTTGTGATAATAAACTAAAAAATATCTTAATCGGCGAGAAAATTTTCATGAATTCTTAGTTCCGGCAAAAAAAACAAGGAATTTTGTCGGTTCAAATTTTGGCATTCTTGCAATCCGGGTCGTGATTTGATGAGTTTTTGATGGCTCCCGAAAGAAAGGAGACGATTCAAAGCATTATCAGATGTAGAGAAGTGATGATTTGTAGGGAATTTCAAAGTCACAGGTCGCGCCAGCATGACATACCAATGCGTTGCAACGCAATCTTATTGGAACGTTGCGTTGCGTTGCGTTGCTAGTTGCTTCAGCATGACATCAGCCTTACTGCATACACACGCACAGCTCGGCCGTGGTTGTTTGCCGGTGGATTGAAGGGATTGAATTAGAAGGATGTTTTTGTTGTTGCTTTTGCTACATTCACACGCACAGTGCTCGGTTCGCTGGCTGCCTGGTGGTGGCCGGTATTTATTTCCATCCTTCTTCGTCTTGTGATGCGATAGGGGGGGACGTGAAAGCGTTTTTATTTTGTTTCTTTCAGACATACGCAATTCGGTTAACTTGGGAGATTAATGCCGGTGGGAGCAAATCGAATCAGCACCGATCGCGTTATCTTCTTGTACCAATGATGCTATGTAATTGACTACACGCCATTGGCACAGAGGCTGAATTTTGGGTGTATATTTTTTGGCAATTTCATTCTGCTACTATCAATGGGCCTCTAGTTCAATTCGACTTGGATCAAATACGACGATTCGTGTAACCAACAGAATAAGGGCTAGTTTTCTTACAAGTATTATTTTCAACAACAAAAAAATGCGTTTAAAAACAAAAAGAAACCATAGCAGGTTAGCATAGATTGTTGCTGGTAACGAATAGGTTGGCCAAGAGGGAAAAAAAACTATGTAGGGGAGGAGCGGGCTATATGCGCCTATTAAGCAGAACCCTGATTTAATCAAATATCACCTCGAATGTGTGTACAAAAACTATATACACGTGTGCAGGCATCTGTTTTCTATACATTGGAGTATTTTTTATGTTAAAACTTTCTTCTGTTTCCAAGAAAACGATTTTATTATAAGTGTTGTCTAAAATGCCGAACCTCAAACCGTGCGGGCTAAATGCGCCTATTTATGATTTGAACCAAACTTCTGTTTTTGGGCAATATTTCCGTAAAATTTCATTGAAACTGCTAGAAAGTAATAATTTCCGTACGATAAAGCTGAAGTTTTATAAAAATCTTTGTAAACTATAATTTTATGGAATAAAACAAAAGTTAGGGTTGCCATACTATGGAGGCAGTTCATCCATGAGGAAAACTTTATCAAATCTGTTTTTAGATCTCCAATTCTCTCTTACGATGTTATTCAGAGCTTAGATTTGAAGATTCAATGATCAAAATCAATTATTTATTCTATTTAGCCTGTTATTTTAGGATGGAGGCATTTTACAAACATGATGGGGGCATACAAAAACACTCTATTATTTTACTACATAATCATTATTTAACCTCCACAAAAGCTGAAATATGTTTTATTTCTTAAGTTCATTTGAGTTAGAAACAAAAACCATCCTAGTTTTTGTTTTAAGCTTCTTTACGTATAGTTTTTAAAAGTCGAAATATTACATCAAAATGTATCAAAACCTTGTATGATTTTTTAAATTTTTTTGAGTTTGTAAATTCATAAAATTCTTTCTTGCCTTATGTTCTAAGCGTATCACCCTCAAAATGCATAGATCAGATAAGCTGTCTAGTCAGCCATTTCATCAAACAGCCGTAGGGTCATTTAACCCGATAGGCCCATTTAGGAAACCTTTCCCCTAACTCACAGTCATCGCGTATATCACCTCCACACAGCGGTCATCTCGTAGAAGTAGCATGAGCGTCCTTATATCGACTTCGGAATCGATCGGCACCAGCAGTGAGTGTATGTGTTCGCATCCCATCGTAAAGCCCGTCAAAAGAAGTAGGTTGCCTGCACGTCTCCGTATCTTTCCCAGATTATGGTTGATGAATGACCAAGGTACCCACTGCTGATCGAATCCGACGCACTTCCATCGCATTGTCAGTGAATGCTTGGGGCGGACTACGTGGACTCCGTACACCATTGGGACGCCGAATCGATGAGGGCACCAAACAGCGGTCAACGTTCTAGGATTACGCCTGGATGTCTACATCACATTCCCAGCGAGCATGGGTACCATTGACGCCAGGATGTAGATTGCGATTGAAGTCATGTTAGAGAATGACTTCGGATGGACTAGGAATCATGGATAGCTAAGGATGGGAGTCACGGGATAACGCGGGAAGGAATGCAGATTATAACGAGGAGAGGGTTTTTTTTGTTGGTTTTTGTGTTTTTTTTTTTGAAGTCATGAAGAAATGACTTCGGAAGGACAAGGAATCACGGATAGCTCAGGATGGGAGTCACGGGATGAAGGGGGAGGAATGTAGATTATAACAAGGAGAGGGTTATTTTTGTTGATTTATTTTTTTTGGTTTTTTTTTTGGTTTTTTTTTTTGGTTTTTTTTTTTTGGTTTTTTTTTTTGAAGTCATCCTGGGAAATGACTTCGGAAGGAGTAGGAATCATGGATAGCTGAGGATAGGAGTCACGGGAAGAGGGGGAAAGGAAGCAGATTATAACGCGGAGAAGGTTTTTTTTGTTTTGTTTTTGAAGCCATGGTAGGATATGACTTCGGAAGGACCAGGAATCACGGATATTTATAGGATTGGATACATGGGAAAAATGAAAGGAAGTAGATTTTTGCATGGATAGGTTAAGTTGACTTTTAGGAGCGGTAAAGGGAACTGGGGAGGAATAGAGTAACTTTTTAGGAGGGGGTTTCGTTGAGAATAGAGCTTAGCTGATCGATATTTTTAATTGCTATCATCTCTGGTTGGTCGTGCTTTTTAACGTAGACGACACCATCACGGGTGCTAATTTTTTCCAACTTGTTGTTTTTTTTTAACTTTATCGCCTCAGCCCGTATTTTCCTGGTACTTATCGAAAGGTTGTCGTTAATATAGATGCGTTCTTCCGACTCAAACCCCACATGACGAAGTGATAGCGAGCGAAATTGTATGTACCGTCGATAAAACTCGGATTTAGCTCCCTTCAATGCAAATTCGCACAATATGGGGGGGCGAGAGCCAGCCAAAACAGGAAATTTGGCTAGACGCTGTAGATTGACTACCGGGCAATGAGTGAAACCGAGTGTGTTGGAAATCGTTTCGAACAAGCCGGGTAGATTTTCTTGGGGGACAAACGGGATACCTGAGATGATGACTTCTCGAGACTTTGCCAGCAGCTCACTTGACTCGGTTATTTCCGAACGAATTTCACCAACAGCTGCATCCAGGAGTGAAGATATTTGCTGCTCTACTGAATCGATCCGCTGGCTAAGTTGGGTATTGAAGCTGTCGATTTTGGCTTCTATCTTCTCCCAAAGCTGCTGCAAATTGGATACCTCCTCGGGACCAACGTCGGTCAAATCTTCACGCGAACGTTTTGTTGCCGATTTTAGTGAATCAGCCACTAGCAATGACGAAGCAGATCTTGTTGTTTTCGACATTACTACTCTTCCTCCGTTCGTAAAACAAGAGTTGAACAATGCGGTGATTTGCAGACTAGAGTAACTGCAAGAACTTATTTGGTAGTTTTTCGATTTAAGAGATGTTTTTCACAAATAACTTTATGCACAGTTTGTTACACAAGCATCTATGCACACTTTGTGCTGATCGCAGATAATTTTAGTTATGAAAAACAGGCAATAAAGTCGGAATGAACCGGAGCACTTAAAAAATTAGGCTAGGCACATCTCTTCTTCTTCTTTATATTTAGCGGACAGGTAATCAGAAAACTCGAGTTCGATTCCTGGTCGAAGCTATTTTTTTCATTAACCATTCATGATCGATTATCTTTATCTATGCATTATACGGCTAGTAGCATCATCCGCCAAACAAACCACCAGAAACATAAAGTATTAGTCTTGACACGAATGCCAGAAACGTTGGTAAAGTATTGCAAAAAAAAAGTATGAGTGTGTGTGAATTGTTTGTATTCTACATTCAGACTTACATTATTTTGTTATTGCTTTGTTTGATGGATTTACGACTCACCATTTAGTGCAAAATGCATCTATCATGATTGTTAATTAAAAAAAAAAATTGACCAGGAATCGAGCTCGAGTCCTCTGATTATCTCTCCGACACCTTATCAATAGGCTAAATCGTTTGATGAAACAAGTCAAATTGTAGCTCTATAATTCATTTGACTTTATCTAGTTGAAGTCGCTGCAAGATTCTACGACAGGAAATGCTCATTGTGCCCCAATTAATGGTGTCTATACTGTTCCAGGGAGGGTTCTCATTATGCCCTTACAGTTACTGATTATCAGCTTCCGGCAAAACACATTAAAATGCATTTTTAAACGTTTTTATCTACTGAATCAGAGCAATCGAAATATTCCCTTTAATTCAGCCACGGTATACCGTAGTAGTTGAATGAAAGGGAATCTTTCTTGTGGTTTCATCATTGTTTCGTGTTCAGCCACTAAAAAAAATCATTTTATAACTGGCAGAAACTTGAAAAAATAAATAAAACTAGTATTATGTGTTGTGAGCCTACTTGGTTGAATAATTCTACTGAACAAAGCAATCGAAAGATTCAACCACGGTATAGTTTTGCACTGAACCCAAATTCACTCTTAAAATACACATGATTTTTCACTTAAAAACAAGGATCCAGTGATTTTCTTCCATTCAAATGCGACATATACATTTCACTTGGCAGTCACTTAAATTTCAAGTGAATTCATCCACATTCACTTCAGTCGTCACTTGAATTTGAAGTGAGAAAAAATATTCACTTCCCCATCACTTGAATTTCAAGTGAATGTCGGGATGTAATTGAGTTTATTTTCAGAATTCAAAATGGCAAATTCTAAAGAGCAGCGTTTAAAGCTTATGCTGGATTTGGATTTTCCCAATTCTTTACAAGGCGATTTTGGCCGTAGTTTGTGTTAAATGTGATGTAAGAAAAAGTTATTTAAAGGTTTTAACATGTTTCAGCTTGTGGGTTGAACTGGACAGATTTTCTGGTTTGCAGCAGGGAAGATTTAGAAGTCGCACTATTCGCAGTAACCGATCTGCCTTGGGATTACGATGGAATTTTTCCAATCAATAAATTTATGGCGAAAGCGTAATGTTAGTATTTGAAATCGAAGTGGTGTTCTATAAATGTTCTTTTATTTAAAATGCGAGAGATAATTAACCAGAAACTTACTTAGAAATTCAGATAAATTCCATTCGAACGTCATAGTGTAATTCACTTGACCGGTCACTTAAGCGAATTCACTTGACTCATCACTTAAAATTAAAAAAAAATTACGTATGGCGAGAATTTACTACAGATGTCACTTATTTTTTAAGTGAAAATTATTTTGCGGGTGAGTTAGAACACCGAAAATCGGCATTGCAAATTTAGGTTATTTAGTACTTTTGAATTAGCGAAAGAGTTATGTTCAATTTGGTTCAACATAGTTTTATTGTTTCAAAAAAGGTTTTCAATGCTATATCTAAAGCAAAACATCCTTGCCGATCTGAACTTTTAAAACCCTCCCATTACATGCGACGCTTTGAAGGCGTCATTTTATATCTTTATTTCAATTCAAACTATTTGATATTACATAGCATCAATCGAAATAATGTTTTGGGAAAACTCATAAACTTAGCATGTTATTTGGTCAGTTTTGATGAGGTCGCCCATAATTCCAACAATTTTCCAAAAATCTCTAAAAAATCCTATTTTTAAAACAATCAGAACACTGATAGGCATTCGCACGGTTTGGACGACACTCGATTTCGGTTTGTTTGATATTTTTCCAGCAGTACCTAACTCAATGTCGATTCAAAAGTGCGCATCGATCACTTCTGATGAAATGCTATCCTACCCAATTACTTCAAAACATGGGTAAATGTTTATAAAAATTTCATACATAAGTAGGGAGAATGGGGATACTTGATCCTCTTTTCTTATTCACACCATATCTTTTTGGAAAAATTTACTAACTAGCATCGTTTTACATTTTCTGACCGCGTGTAACTTCAAGTTTCTATGCTTTAAAAGTTGGAACGATATTTGAACCCGTAGATAAACTAGAAGCAATTTGGTGGGAGTAAAAAAATTGCGAAAATTTTAAGTTTAGGGAGACTTGAACCTCTATTGAAGACTTGATTGATCCTTTATTCATGAAGCTCTAATCCTTGGAAAAAAAAAATCAAACAAAACTTCAAGATACAATGTCTACTGACTATTTTGGTCATGTTTGTTCTCAATTCACAATTTATAACTGTCAGATGAAAAAAATTCTATAACTTTGTCTCAACCATCAAGACATTGCATACTTAAAGGCGCTATTTTCTATAATAAGGAGAAAATTAATTATTTTAACCCTTTTCTTCAGACAATTGTTGGATAAATATTATTAATTGGATAAATATTATTAATATCGTAATCAGCAATAATCACGATCTATTCAAAAGAAGAATATACCGTTTCGAACCCTAGGGATCAAATGTACCCATAATCAACATTTTAGAAAACTTTTTCTCAAAAAAGGTAGGAGTTTTCCATTGCTTTGAAAATAAGGTATTATGAAGTTTAACTTAAACTCAAACGATTGATATATTGGAAAACATATTTTTATTATAATTTTTCCATGTAAGGAATTTAAAAAAAATGAAAAAAGATCTTCAAGTCACATTTTGTGAAAGTTTTCGAACAAAGTTCAATAACCCACACAATTAGTTTGTTAAAATTTTTTGAGCTTTAAGCATTGATGTTTTGCTTCATTTAGCACATTTTTCTAGAATATTTGATCTTTGTAAGACATTCCAGTTTCGAGATATAGCTAAGGAATCAAGTATCCCCAGGGATCAAGTATCCTCATTCTCCCCTATATTTGTTTATACTTTTCATAAAATCGGAATTCTCCTTTATAGGAAAAAAAAGAATGCCTCCAACTAAACTTTTTTCAATCGCCAAGTTGATTATACACTAGGATGGGTTGAATTGCAACTTTTTTCGAATTTCAAAACGCCTGTAGTAGGCTTATCTTTTTTGTCAAAACGAAGAAACGAGAATTTTCGAAGATTTTCAATATAACCATATAACTAAGAATAAAAGTACCCGGGTTTTGATTTAAATATCCAAGTTTTGTATGGAAAGATGCCAAAATTTGTTTGGAGAATGTTACTTTTTGAATTTTTCTATTATAATATTTTGTTCTCACGCGATGCAAATGAAACGCCAATATACGGAAAATTCTCTGCATATGGCTACAACTTTGTCGAAAACTGCGAAGCGGTAGGAGTAGTGAAAAAATAGTCAAAGCGTCTCAAATAGAGCATTTCTTTTATTTTTTTCATGAAAAGAATCTAGCAACACTGCCAGATTTTCAGTCCAATTTTCAGAAATATTGTTTTATCAAGAAAGTGAATTGATTTTAGATTTTAAGACTCTGACTTCTCTGACTTCTGATGAAAAGTTCTAAATTAAATTTTCTAACATTTGCAAGAAGAAAATATAGGAATACCTGAAATTTCGAGTCACCAGATGCAATGGTTTTTTTTTCATAATTAAACTTAAATCAGGATTAATTGCCTTTTTTTTAATAAGCGAAAGTCTGCCGTTCGTTTTGATGTAAAACGTAACTTTTCATTCTACATGCGTTTTTTAATTTGAAAAAAGTTGCAATTCAACCCACCCATGAAGAAATTGGGTCTGCCACGTGATAACTTCTTACAATACAGGATTGAACCCGGGAAAATCACTCCTGTTGAACAACAGTGACTGCTCTAAAATATATTTCTAAACGACTAAAAACGGTCAAAATTCAACTTCGTCACAAGAAGTAGGTTAAGGATCCTGTATAAAATTAAAACTCTTGGGATCAAAAGGGAATGTTTTTTTCCAATTCATCATTGAAAAGATGAAAAAAAATTCTATAAGATGGATGAGTATTGATTTCATTTCATCAATGCTTAAGGCCTTAAAATTCCAAAAACGAAGAAAACAACATTGGTATACGATCAATTGTGATTGCCTCTATCTTTTTACGTTCATAAGTACCTATTGAAGAAAAATTTTTGAATAATAACTAAATTGTTTAAGTTCTGTCACTTACGTCCTGATTGAGGACACATCAAAATTTGATTAAAATGTGATACGAGAGAACAACGAGTGAAAAGTTGCGAATTATCTGTTTGTTACCTCAGTACTGGTCCAACGATGGCAAAGGCAAACAATGCTCCGGACAGCCGAATAATGCTGAACACTAGTGTTGTGCTGGGATCCAAAAAGAATGGATCTTCACACCACTTGAAAGCCATCTTGACCGACCATTGTGGATCAACTCCGAACAGTTTTTGACCCCAGTAGACTCCCAGCAGCAGCAAGCAAGTCAGGAAGACGTAGGCTAATCGCCGCTTACGGCTCAGCTTGGAGAGGTACTTTTCAAAACTCAACGACATGGTGAACTTGGTGAAAAGAACCCCAAACAGGATGCCAAAGATGCACTGATGGAGGAAATGGCATCCGAAGTACATGCGGGAAATCGAAATCAAACACAATGCTAGGTAGTAGCAGGCACGAAGAACGATGACAACTGCTTTGCCATGTTGAAGACCAGCGTCTTCCAGCACAGAAAATATCACGTATAGGAATGTAGTTGACGTCATGAGGTGGCCGGACGGATTGCCCGGACTTGGTTCACAGGTCAGCTCATTCTGGTACAACTTTGGACGGTTTAGGGAGCTGAACTCTTTCGTTTCTCGGACCCACCAGAAGGGACGATCTTCGGCAAGTATCCTGCAAAAATAAATATTCTTTTGTTACTTACGAAAGATGCGAGAAGCTACTTAGACCTATCGGTACCATTTCAATATAGTGTTGAGATATTCCGTTAGCAGTACACTGAGGAGGAGCCGCGAGTAGAGCCTGGTGCTGAAGGCCGCCACCAGCGGGATGACCGTGAGCGATAAAACTTTTGGATCGAAAGCTTTGGTGACGATGGTCAGGAAGTCTTCATACCGCGAAAAGCTGGAAGCATCACATTGAGAAAAGGAGAAACCATCGGCCCCACAAGCCCCAGAATCAGTTTCCCGCATCGTGTACTTTTGTTGATGTTGGTTTTTTGTGTACTAGAGCGACACGCGTAAAAATTGGCAAGCGTCTCTTACTTACACATCCTGCACGTACAGAATCTGATAAATCTCGCTCTTGAGCACGTAACCGTACATCTTCGTTACCATCACTAAAACTAGACTCAGTAGACGGGAGCACGAAATTTGGATCACAGTATCGATGAAAAGGGTCAAATTGCTTAAATGGTGTCACTGAAAAGCATCGATGACTAGATTGCGGCACATTCGGCTTTTGTGGTTGCTGCACTTCCGTTTGCCAAAGGTACGTGTGGGGCAGATAGGTGAAAAATTTTCAACCCAAAAATCAGCAACTTACACACGAACAGAAACTTTAGGGAATGAGACTGGGAGAAAGCACGGGTTCTGAGGACCGGGGCACAGCAATTTGATTGGAACGAAAAGGGAACACTGTGAATATTAGGGGAAAGTGTCAGGATCAGCTGATAGGATCAGGGAAAAACGAGAGGAATATGACAGCGGTTCGGTGCTGCTTTTGAATATGCTAATAAATTGACGGAAAATCAATAAAAAGGCATGGCAAAAAATGATACAGCGCATGCGTTTTCGTTTGTCATATGCTTCCGCTTCTATACCAAAGTATTAAAAGTATGTTTTGGCGCCATTTGTGTGCAGTGTGACTTTTAGCACGTGGAAAAACTTTTTTGATAATTAAACATAATAACAATCAATGTTCATTCGCTCATCTGTTTTAGAGGAGTAGTTCCTTATAGATTTTTGTTGCTTTTGGTACCAATGCCATAAAACCTGAATTTGGAAGAATTGATTCAGTAAAATCAATCTGCCATAATTATTGAACGAAAAACAATTTCATCAATATAAATAGAAATTTTCATATCTTACCGATCATGAAAAAACAACGATAAAGTTGATTCTTGCTTTCAATTCGTTTATTTTAATTTTTTTATTATTTATTTAGATAAAAATTTGACCATGTTTTACTATGAAAGCTTTGTAAGTTTTTGGTTGGGATTAGTAACAAAGTTTATAGAATTCATATTGGCCGGAAAAAAATTCAAATCCTTCTTTTGCCACTCGGAGTTGTAACATAGCAAGGGGGGAGGGGATAGTAAAGGGTGATACAGTCAAAATTTGGTAAAAATCAGATTAAATTTCTTTTTCAAGTTTTATTAGTATAAAATTCAGGAAAAATATTCAGTTAGGCTTCCGCTTTTCCAAATCCAAATCCCCGCCGCCGCCGGTGGCGTAGTGGACAGTCTTCAAGTCTTCTAAGCCAGGGGGTATGAGATCGAGTCCCGGTCACGGCATACATAGTACACTTTCGGTAGGTTGGTGGTTTTAGCATTTGTAAGATGCTAGCCATCATATCCTCGAAAGATGTACGCTTAGAGTAAGGAAAAAAAGAATCTCTTCGAGGAAACATGATGTTTCATTGAGATCCTGATGTGTTTGTGAATTGCCGGCCCTTACGCTTAATCCCTGCCATCAGATTTTGTACAGCCACCTTGTCCACCTTCTTCGCCGCAGAAAGCCAGTTTGCCTTGAACTGCTGCTCGTCCTTAGCAGTTTTTTTGGTCTTCTTTAGGTTCCGCTTGACAATAGCCCAGTATTTCTCAATTGGGCGGAGCTCTGGCGTGTTGGGAGGGTTCTTGTCCTTGGGAACCACCTGCATGTTGTTGGCGGCGTACCACTCCATGGCCTTTTTACCGCAATGGCAAGATGCCAAATCCGGCCAAAATAGTACGGAACAATCGTGTTTCTTCAGGAAAGGAAGCAGACGTTTATTCAAACACTCTTTCACGTAAATTTTTTGGTTGACAGTCCCGGAAGCTATGAAAATGCTGCTTTTCAAGCCACAGGTACAGATGGCTTGCCAAACCAGATATTTCTTAGCGAACTTTGACAGTTTCATGTGCTTGAAAATATCTGCTACCTTTCCCCTACCTTTTGCCGTATAAAACTCCTGTCCCGGAAGCTGCTTGTAGTCGGCTTTGACGTAGGTTTCGTCGTCCATTACCACGCAGTCAAACTTCGTCAGCATCGTCGTGTACAGCCTCCCGGATCTCGCTTTGGCCGTCGTATTTTGTTAATCATCGCGATTTGGAGTCATTACCTTCTTGTAAGTCGATAGTCCGGCTCGTTTTTTAGCTCGATGCACGGTTGTAGACGATACACCCAGCTTATTTGCGGCATCTCGGAGAGAGAGGTTAGGGTTTCGCTTGAAACCACCGGCAACTTTCTTTGTCGTCTCAGCGGCTTCCTGTTTTCGATTTCCCCCCGATCCAGACTTCCTGGCTGTCGACAAACGTTCCTCAAACACTTTAATTACATTTGTAACGGTTGAT
This sequence comes from Uranotaenia lowii, assembly GCF_029784155.1. Lineage (NCBI taxonomy): Eukaryota > Metazoa > Arthropoda > Insecta > Diptera > Culicidae > Uranotaenia > Uranotaenia lowii. The sequence continues at coordinate 237,854,505 of NC_073692.1, read as the reverse complement.
TTGGCAACTTTTAGCGATTTTGCCAGCCTTGCGTGCAAGTAGCTCGAATTTTTGCGATGCGCGAGCAAAATTTTGATACGCTGCTCTTCTTTCTTGGACGGCATTTTGACAACTGAAGAGTGAATTCAAAAATCAAAATAGGAGCAACATTCTACACACACACACCTTCACAATGAGGGGTGTTCAGGTTTTTTTAAATGCAAAATTGAAAGAAATACGTCAAGTTGATATTAACCGGATTTGACCGTATCACCCTTTAGTTGGCAGTGTTTAAATGGCTTTAGTATCCCGGTTTCTCCCGTTTCACCTATATATGATTTCGATGTACTCTTTTTACATTGCAGGATGTGGTAATCCTACTATGCACCTCCTGAAGGGTTTTTTCATGTTTATAAATGTTTTAAAAATTACCATGATGTCGAGCATCTTGTTTGGTCTTGTGAGGGCCACCTTATCGCCAGAGCGAACTTAATATACTCCCTTCGGGCCCGAGGGAAACCACCTAACGTTCCAGTGAGGGATGTGTTGGCTGCGGTAGACCTAGATTACATGTTCGAATTATACCTTTACCTTAAATCTATAGATCTTCGTGTATAAATTCCTTTTCTCTTTTCTTTATTCTTTTTTCTTCAACTATACTAGATTTAAATAATGAATTGTAAAAACAAAAACAAGAGTTTGGCTCAGTAAAACTTACGGTAGGAGCCGTTTCAAATAAACAAAAAAAAGTGTTTTAAAAACGCTACATAAAACTTGGTGTTGATTTATCATTGAGTTGTTAAGGCCTATGTAGATTATTAAAGAATTGAGTCTGTTACTTGGGTTACATTTCACAGTGATTTATAAGATTGTGTCTTAAATTGCAATCTATATATATAAAAATGAATTTCTGTCTGTCTGTCTGTCTGTCTGTCTGTTCCCTATAGACTCAGAAACTACTGAACCGATTTGCGTGAAACTTGGCAGGTGGGGGTATTGGAGGCCGGGGAAGGTTCCTATTATGGTTTAAGATCCCTCCCCCTTACAGGAAGGGGGGGAGGGGCCTCCCGAACAATAGACAATTTTTTGCATGACTCGAGAACCAATCAAGCAAATGATATCCAATTTGGAATGGGGTGGTATTTGGGGACGGGGAATATTTCTATGAATATTAGGTACCCCTACCTCCTCTCAGTGGGGTGATAGGAAGGAGGGAGGGGGGCTACCTTACAATTTTTCGTATAACTCGAAAACTAATCAAGATATTGGAACCAAATTTGGCATGGAAAGGTATTTTGATACGAAAAATATTTCAATGATTATTTGAGACCCCTCCCTCTTTCCAGTAGAATGGGGGAGGGGGCCTCTTTCATATTTTTACACATAACTCAAGAACTAATAAAGCAAATGGAACCAAATTTGACATGGGAGGGTATTTGGATACGAAAAATATTTCTATGATTATCTGGGACCCCTACGTCTTTCCAGTAGAAAGATATATAGGGGGAGGGGGCTTTGTATATTTTTTTACATAACTCAATAGCTAATTAAGCAAATGGAACCAAATTTGGCATGGGCGGGTGTTTGGGAACGTGACATATTCTTATGATTGTTTGAGACCCCTTCCTTTTTCCAGCGGGGAAAAAAGAAAGAGAAAGGGAAGTTTCATACTGTTATTACTGCAACACTCAAGAGCTACAACAGCAAATGGAACCAAATTTGGCATGGAACGATATTTGGGTACGAGAAATGCTTCTATGAATATTTGGTATCCCTCACTCCTTCAAAGAGGTGGATGAAAAGGGGGAGGGGTCTCCCTTACAATTTTCAGTATAACTGGAGAGTTGATCGATCAAATTGAACCATATTTGGCATGTGAGGGTATTTGGATACGAGAAATGTTTCTATTATAAATTGAGGCGCCATCTTTTTTAGCGGAAAGATATACAGGGGGAAAGAGGGGCTTCCATACAATTTTTTTGCATAACTCGAGAATTAATAGAGCAAATGAAACCAAATTTAGGCTCAAAAAGTATTTGAGTATGAAAAATATTTTTTTCTATGTGAAACCATTCCTTCCTTGCACTAGGATGATAGAATTGGGAATATAGGAAGAGAAGAGGAGACTTACATTTAACTTTTTTTTTTTTACAAAATCCGAGAAATCGTCAATACTTAACATAGAAAATCATTTTGGTATGATTCTATGATTATCTGACACACTTCCAGTGAGTAGGTACAAAGCAGGAGGGAGGTGATCCCAATACAATTTTGTTAGCATAAGTTCTCAATTTATGCTAACGAAGTCAACAAATGGAAACAAATATGACATGGAAAAGTACTTGGTTACGAGATATGTTTCTACGATTGTTATAGACCCTTACGCTTTACAGTGTAGAGAGGAGAAGAATTTAATATAAGAGGATTTTTTGGAACGAAAAAAATGGGTATGATTATTAAAGATCACGACCTCCATTCAGCAGGAGGTGAAGGGAAGAACAGGGGAGGGGGCTCTCTTATCAGTTTTTTAGCATAAATCCAGAACATATCAAGCAAAAACAGCCATATTTTATAAGTAAGATTGTTTGCGTACGATTAATTTGAGACCTTCCAGACAGATTAACATTATCAGATCTTTAACACAAATTAGAGCAAGATTCAGAATATTAGTTTAAGTTATCTTTGTGTTGCAATTCGAATCTCCAGCTGCAGCTCTCATTTTATAGCGGTTGCTTATGAATTATGTTATAATTTGATTCAAAATAATGCCAACAAACCAATAAAAATTTGAATAATTATTGAAAATATAATTTGATTTTGAAAGGTGTAGCAAAGCACACCGGGTCAGCTAGTGATAAATAAAAACAACAAACAAAAAAACAAACATTTCACAGTCAAATTAGTTTGTTGGTTGTCGTTGAAATATTCCGAAAAATATTATATTTCATTGCTAAACATAACCGTTGATTCGTTTACATAGCTTTATCCACAGATGGACTTTATCTATCTCCTATCGCTGAAAAGTAATCTGAAAATCAGCATATGTCAAGCGTCCCCCATGAATGAATGTTTTAGCCAGTAATCGCACATAAGCCCATTGAATAATTTTCCACCAGTAGTCAATAATCATTATACTAAATCAATAGAGCAATCAACCTATTAATGGAAACTTAACACGTTCCGAGTGTCTCTGGTGTTTATTATCGTTTGCAAACAACAGATTATGATTTATGATGCTAACTCTACTCTGAGCAGCTCATATGGTTGTAAAGTTCTAATACCAGTCCATAGTTTTTCCATGTACGTTAATCCGATAGATGCGTGCTACTTTATGATTATAGCTTTATGAGTAAGGCCCCCCCTCTCGAGTAAATCTGCCAATAACATGTTGATTATTTAATGGAATATAGATTTATCTTTATTACTATTGTCAATCGATATAAAGAGTCTCTCGCTCGGGACCAATCGGCGGCATAACTCCAATATTTTATCTACGGTGCTTTCCTAGTAGACGATCGTTTGACTAAATCTTGACCCGATCGACCAACTACTGGTGTATGTGCACACCTACGCTCACGCATTAGCTCGAGCCTATAGGTAGTTTGTTATCGAAAAGTTTGGGCGTCGACAAGGCATGACTTTACGAATTAAATAACTGACGCGTCATCTGAAGCAGACGTAAAAACAAAACTGGTGGAGCAGCGTCGTCACCCGATCAACCGTTGATCGTCGCCGATCCAGTCCTGATTGGTTTAGCACTAGCAAGTTCATCGATATAGGTATTACGAGTTTGGTCTGCGGTCGCGTTGCGGGGGCAAGGTCTGACTGGACCCTGTACCTTCTACTATTACCGCGAATTTGCAGGAAACAGAAAAAGTTGCTCACTCCCAGAATGAAAAAAAAATACTTGCTCCCTCTGCGTCTTTCCTATACAAATAACTCTACCTAGACGCGAAACAAGACAAAGGCTGATCGCGCGCCCCAATATGATACGGGGAAGTTTTATGTCGTGTGAACTAACATTGGCAATGATCTTATTTATGGTTGCAACTCGTTGGCCACTGGTTCTCTCTAAATCACAGTTCGGTTGGCCGCCTCAGAACAGTGGTCTCAGGTTTAACAGTACTGGAAAGGAGCAATACCTATACATTTTTGGACATATTAGGGGGATTTGTCTAAGGCCGGACAACATTGATTTTTCGAAAACACATTATCCTATTAATATTTTAACACCATGGAAATAAAGTAAATAAATAGCAGCCTGATGTAGTGTTTGAAATATTTATGGTAATCCAATCTGTAAAAGTAAACTATTAATGGTAGCCAAAATGCCTTGTAATAATGGAAGTGTTCCTAAATGCGCATATTAGGTAATATGCGCACTAGGGTTTCCCAAAGTTGCATAATTTCTGGAAATCTGGGGGTTCACCCTCCAAATGGTAGAGTAAGATATGGGGAACAAACTTTTGGTGCCATGATTTTTTTTAAGTTGGCACCATACAAAAGTTTGTTCTACACGTCCTACTCTACCATTTGGAAGGTGTGCTCCCAGATTTCCAGACTTTATGTAATTTTGGGACAACCTAATGCGCATACAGCCAATTTACGAAATGGCTGATAGATCAACATATGATTTAGTTCATCTGGAAATTCAACAAATTAAAGCTTTTAGCAAAGTTTTAAATGTTAAGACATTGAAATAACAGAAAGGTTTTGAATGTCCAAATCAGGAAGGTTTAATGCATCTATCTAGAAAAAATATATTAGGTAGTCATATTTTTTTTTACTTTTAATCACTGAAACATCTAATCTACGCTCTAATTACAATCATACAGTGAAAATAGAAGAGCTTAATACTTATATGATTAAAATATGATATGAAAATATTACCATGAAATATAGCCATATGGCATCCCTAACTACAGTGTCGGACAATAGAATAGGACCACAGCTCAATCCAAAACAGAAAGTGACAAAACTTTAAGAAAAAAAATTCCATTTAAGTGTATCAAACCATTTACAATTTGTAAATTCCATTCTTCAAAGAAATTAAAATCATCCGTAGTTAAAACAATTGTCCTTTTAAAAATGCGTTTTAAGCATACTTACTGACTAAAATAACGCGCTAGGGCCGCTTTAGAATTCATGGTAAAAAAAAAAATTAAAAAAAAAGGAAATTCATACCGTGATCGATTTGCAGGGTTAGTACTTGGTGGTATAACCCTTATTACGCATCACTTCTCGCACCCGGTTTGGCATCGACTCCACCAGCTTTTGGCATGTTCTCACCGGGATAGCGTACCACACCGCCTGGATTCTCTCCCACAGCTACTGCTTGTTTTTTGATTTTTCGGTGTACACCTTACGTTTAACTATTTCCCATAGGTTCTCTATGGGATTGAGATCAGGGGCCTGTGCTGGCCACTCCATAACGTCTACCTTATTATCCTGGAACCACTTTTTAACCGATTTAGCGGTATGTTTGGGGTCGTTGTCCTGCTGGAACTGCCACTTTAGGGGCATCTCCCACTCGGCGTGTGGCAGCATTACTTCCCGAAGTATCTGGGCGTAGAGATGCTGGTCCATAATCCTGTCGATCCAGTACAAGGGTCCCACCCCGTACCAAGAAAAGCACCCCCACACCATGATGCTACCTCCTCCATGTTTGAATGTTTTATTTGTATACTGGGGCATATACGCACAGCCGAGTGGGCGATGTACCCAACTTTTTACGTCCGAGTCGATGAGGTTCACTTTTGTCTCATCCGACCACAGCACATTTCTCCATAGTTTCTCCTTTTCCGGACCGACCCAATCGAAGTGGTCCTTCGCATACTTCAGCCGCGCCTTCAAGTGCTTCGGCGTCAGCATCGGCACCTTCCGGGGACTTTTTCCTCCTAGTCCCTTCTCCGCCAACCGTCACTGAACCGTCCGGGAACTCACAGATAAGATCAGCTCGTCTCTGATCTGCTTGGACGCTTTGAAAAGGTCCTTTTGCGAGGCCCGCTTGATTGCCGAACCGTCCTCCGGCGTCGTTTTGCGGGGGCGGCCTGTCAGTTCCCGTTTGCCGGTGCTGTGAAGCGCGTTGAAAACGAAAGTTTTCGACCTTCCTAAGGAGTCGGCAATCTCGCGTTGGCTTTTGCCAGCCTTGTACAGATTCCGGATGATCGCTCGCTGGACCTTCGTGCAGTGCTGTGCCCGACCCATCGCTTTTTTCGCTGAAAACAGAGTAGGAGGAAGGAAATCTTTATTTTTTGTTTGTTTTCATGATTTACATGATTAATTTTATGAGAAATACTTACCAGGACACGAAAATGGACAAACAACACTGAAAACAACACCTTTTCTTCAAATCTAGAGCGCTGAAAATGCCGGAACAGCCGAACCGATGAGCTGGTCTTATTTTATGACGCGACTTTTTTCACCCTCTGACAGCTTTCTGGTCGAGTAGAACAAACGGGTTGCTTTGATTGCAACAAACCTGCAGTCTGGGTTGCCAGGTGCCCAGATTTGTCTGTAAAACCAAGACTTTTGACCCTTTGTCCAGATATTGATCAGACACAGATTTTGCCCAGATTTTTGCTAAGAGTGCCCAGATTTTACAGACTTTCAAAATTGACAGATAAAATCAATATTAATGTATCAGATTTGATATGTAAGTGGCAGACTTGACTAAAATCTGACTTGTATTCTTTGATATGACCAATCAATCGTTTTTTAAATAAGATCGGCATGGTACGTGGTAGGAAAAAGTGTTTGTTATGTAGTTATCAACACGAAAATAACCCGTACACCATAGCACAAACACACCTCAAACCCCCCCCCCCCCCCCGCTCACACACGATTCACCAAATTTAATTTCTTGTTTAGTACCAAATTTGTGATTTTCCTTATGCACAGACACACACAGACTTTTTTTCAAAATTGCCCAGATTTTTCATCCTCAACACCTGGCATCCCTGCCTGCAGTATACAAAGTTGGCATACTACAATAAGTGCTTGCCGCTAGGTGTCGCATATTATTATATTTGAATTGGTAGTTTAAAGGTGATTTGAATATTTTGCATTAGAGTGGTCCTATTCTATTGTCCGACACTGTATGTTCTATGCAAAAGAGCTAGTGATATCTAAAATTCCTCCAAATTTTCAGCTTTGCCGTATGTTTAAGATCAGTCTCTACCATTTTCAATTAAATTATACGAAAATGTTGCAAGTGGAACTCGTTTTGTCATGTGAGACCCACCTGGCCGCTAGAGCGAATTTAATAGATTTTCTTCAGGCCCGAGGAAAACCACCCTGTACCCCAGTAAGAGATATACTAGCTGCGATAGACATTAATTACATGTTCGAAATATACCTTTTCCTAAAGCTATTGATCTTCATCTATAATTCTTTTTATTTTCATATTTCCCTATCTATGTATTTCCTGTTCTCTTCAAAAAGTGATGATCTAGACCTAGACCTAAGTAAACAATTGTAAACATATAAAACGAGTTCATCTCCTTAAAGCCTCAAGGTATGAGCCGTTTTAAATAAAGAAATGACAAAAAAAACAGGGGTGAGCAACCTTTTGATCCAACGGGCCACTTTGAATTTGAAATTTTGTCGGCGAATCGCATTCAAAATAAAATTTATAAATTAACTAGCTGATCCCATACGAACTCCGTTTCGCTTTGAACTTGGAATATGTCATTAACAGTTTGTATGAAAGTCAACTGCCAAGCATTTTCCAGATGTATTCCGAATTCATTGTTAAGTAATAATTTCAGACATATTGGACGATCACTTTTTATGTCGTCTGCTACTAAATTTGAAATCAGGAATCAATTGACCGTGACAAAAATCCTCGTCAATAAATTTCGATTCAATCATTGCATAACAACGCAATTAATAAAAAAAATTTAAACCTCTTATACAATCTTTGATATCTGAAATCGATAGCCCGTCTCTAAAAACTTCCGTGTGCCAATTTTCAAAGCTATCCATTGCATAGTAACGTGAATATTGCTAAAAACAATTAGAAATTTTTAAATATGGACGACCCTTTTCGACGACCCCTGGCTAAACATTTGACATCTGAAATCGATTGCCCGTCTCCGGAAACTACGGTGTGCAAATTTTCATCCCAATCCGATGTCAAATAACGACAAAATTACAAAAATATTGAAAGGTTAATATGGACGACCCCCTTTGCCGGCCCCTTACACCGAATTTATTACCTGAAATCCATTGCTCGTCCCTCAAAACTCTCGTGTACCAATTTTCATCTAAATCCGATGTATAATAACGACAATATCGCATTAACAGTGAACAGTTAATATGAACGACCCCTTTTGCCGACTCCTTCTACAAAATTTGATAACTGGAATCGATTGTCCGTTCATTAAAATCTCCGTCTGCAAATTTTCAACTCAATACAATGCATAATAACGCCAATATCGTAAAAACATTAAAAAGTTGATATGAATGACCCCTTTGGCCGACCCCTGACCCTGAATTTAATACCTGTAATTGATTGCTCGTTCCTCAAAACATTCATGTGCAAATTTTCATATCAATCCAATGCGTAATAACGTCAATATAGTAAAAACACTGAATAGTTCATATGGACGACCCCTTTTGCCGACCCCTGACACGAAATTCAATACCTGGAATCAATTGCCCATCTCTCAAAACCCCTATGTGCAAATTTATGTCACAATCCGACGAAAACTAACATCAATATCGCGAAAACAATATTTGTCTTGTATGGACGACCCCCTTTAGAAGGGGTCATCCAAAAATCAGAAAACATTTTTCATCATTCCTGGTCCTAATGAGTATCCATGCCAAATTTCAGCTCTCTAGCTCTTAAGATGGCTGAGCCTATAAGGGTATATACGGACGATAGTATTGGCGAAAAGTTGACCTCAGCCATAACCTCAAATTTTGATTTGTTGGCGGCCTCACCAGTGATGCTAGTGCGTTACTAAAATCAACATTTGCTTGTTTAAAACTAGAGATGTACCGAATATTCGGTCAGCCGAATATTCGGCGCCGAATATCGCCAAAAAACCGTTAAGCCGAATATTCGGCTCACCGAATAGTTGAGCTAAGTATTCGGCCGAATAGGCCGAATAGGACGAATATTTAATATTTTAATTTATACAATAACAGATTTGTCAATTTTTTAAAATGATTTTGGATAATTTATGAAATATCCTCAAGTAATGTTGAAAAAGCTACACAATAATCAAAAATTTATGGTTCAGCAAAACATTCAAGGGGTATCTGAATACTTTTCACTGTAGATCGTACAGGAAAATGCTGACGAATATCGTGTTATACTATGATTATCGTTTATTCCAGATTTTCTTTATAAATCCAGGTTGCCCGTAAATCCGAGATAAGTTAAATCTGGCCGGGATGCCCTGATATTGTTTAAAATTTTCCGGATTTTACCCGGGTTTATTCAGATTATGAAATAAATAAAAAAAACCCAACTTTCTTTTTGAAAATTTTAGGATTTTGTAAGCAAAATCGATTTTTAATAAATTCCAAAATGAACATTAGTTTTTGTTTATTCCTTCGATACGATTTTTACACTGATGATGTGATTCTATGAAAACTTTTAATATTAAGTGTATTCTTCTTTTGCCTCTTTGATGTTTAAAAATAAAACCTAGATTTCGTTAAGATTTGCCATTTTTTCAAAAATCGTCCGCAATTTCCCGACCATATGGATACGTTGTTTTTAACAACTGTTTCGAAAATATCTTACTCAAAATTGAATAAGCAAATCAGCAATTTAAAATTTCTTGGCACCTTCAACATGTTGTATCCCAGATTTCACAGGAACCCAATCTCCTTGTTGATAAACGTGCTAGAAGCGACAAGTCATCTGACGACCTTTCAGCTAATGGTGGCATTTTGAAAATCAAAAAGACCTCTACTTAAAAAAGATCTGATACATCTGTTTGGATATAATCGACTTAAAACATGAGAGATATGTGAATGGCAGAAACAGAAGATATCTATTATAAATACCAGTAGAAATAGAAGAAATACTATTGGAAACTCAACAGAATATTTGACCGAATATTCGGCCGAATATTCGGCCGAATATTCGTTTGGCCGAATAGTTGAAAAGGTCAATATTCGGTATTCGGCCGTTCGCCGAATACCACTATTCGGTACATCTCTATTTAAAACTAATTATAATATTTCTGAATTGATTAATTTTTTTCACTATCAACAACTAAACGTTTCAATTCATTACGGGGCGTCCCTAAATGGATGAAGATAAGTAATTTTTGGCTAATGAATTTTCAAGGTGAATTCAAAACATCTGAAATATATTTTCATGTACTGCTTGATAGATTAAAAAAGAATTGTTTCTAAATTATAAACGAATGCAAAATCAAACATGTAAATTAATCAATGCCCCGTCTATGTTGACTTTGAAAAAAATCGCCTACATGCTCTGATTATTTTAAACATATCCACATAATTCGCTACATCTTTTAAGTGTACGATACAGTAAGTTGTCATTTCGTTCAGATAAATGATGCGTTTAATTTCACATTCGAATAGAAATCTACGGGAAAGTTGCAAATTCTCAGTACACTCATGAAAAGGTTTTTCAATAACAATGCAATTAAAAAAATAAACATTTTACAAATATCAATGCACTTGGCCCCCCTTAACACCCAAAAAAAGTAAAACACGAACGCTTTTCCACAGGGCGAATTTGTCGATATTAGTACCGGAAAATCGCGTTCATCGTGCGCCCTTCTCAAAAATCGATTGTGTTCTCCCATGGTTTAAGGTTAGGGCTGAGGTCTCCTGCTAAGGTGGTGTTCGTGTAGAACTGTCAATATATCCTAATAGTGGACAAACAAACAAACAAACAAACAAACAAACCCACAACAAACCCACCCACCCACATATATAGATATAGATTAGCAGAGCTTTTTTTGAAACTTCAGTTTTTACAAAACAAATCTGGAAAAGGATAGATAAAACTAATTGATGTTTTTGAAGAAACCCGAAATTTATCACCGTATTTATCACTCGATACATCGTTATCATTTTATAATAATTATAAACTTTTAATTGGTTTGAACTTCTTCGCAAACATTCTTCCAAATAGATACATGATTTGCTTCCCTCTGTTATTGCAAACGAATTTTTTTTTACAGTTTTCTGAGAAAAATCCTTTTTTTTTGCTCAAACCTATGATACGATTTGTCATTACTGTCATTTAAAGTATAAATCCCAGGAAAAAATACTAGTTAAAATATTTTATTTTAGGAAATCACTCTCTTCTCTGCTTTGGATGTTGAATTGTTATTGAAATTTATTGACTTTGATTTCTTTTTTCTTGGAGTATTTACGGAAATTTTTCCACAATTGAAATTAGTCTTCAAAGCCCCGACTTTTTTTTCCTACAAACGGAGAAAAGCTCTTTTTTATTTGAAGTTCTATATGAGATCATCTTTATTCTGGATTTTTTCAACCGATTTCAAGGATTTTTTTTAAATTTACTATAGATGAATTTTCTTAACTTAATTTACTTCTAGCATAAGAATCTTTAACTGATTTATGATAATGTTAATGCCAATCTTCAAGTGTAATTAGTCAATTCTCTATGTTTTGCACAATATTTCCTCAGAGAACAGACGTACAAGCTAGCCTTCGAAACTTGTGTAAAATTTCCAACTACCGTTTGAACCAATTTCAACTAAACACAGACGATTCGTCATCTGACGATAACCGTCCAAGAAGTGCGAAAACTTATTCCAAAACTGTTAGTTATTTTGACTGTCTAAGTAGTGCAAAATTAATGGAAGTAAAATTCTATCCAGCCAAAGGTAACTCTTATTGGATTTATCTAACAATAAATTGAACCCGTCTATTTTAGAGTGGCATTAGTTTAATCATTAATGAATTCATTACGATTACGCCTTTTCGAAAACTGGAGACCTGAAAATTTGATTTGTAACTTTTGAACGGCGCAATAGATGGCACTGTTTCAAGTCAATTTTCAACGTATTTTTGGATGTCAGCATTTGAAATTTTACACACTTTTTGGTAGATTTTTTGTTCGAGCTGTTCTCTGTGGTATTTCTTCAAAATTTCTGAAAAATGCATCACGGATAATCCTGATGGACTAGTTTGGTTAAACCACAGAACTACAGCTATTTTTTTCAAAAAATCAGAAATTTTGTCGTCGACTTTAATGCTCATTCGTGTCGTTAAGAAATCCAAAATTATTCACCCAAGCGCTATTATAAAACTTTCCTTATTTCAGTCAATATTTAAAAACGAAAAGATTTCACTTTTTTACGGTTTTTTTATTATCAGTAATTTAGTGCTAACAAAACTAGCTTTATCGCCAAACTTTGCATTTGTATTGTGGTCAGTTTTTTTGGCTTGTAAAATGTGAATTGCACATAAAAGTCATCATTGGTTGGTTATCTTTTGACTACAGTGGATATAAGATAACATAACGATAGTTTGAACGAAATATTAGGAAATCAATTTGGAAAAGCAGACGAGTCAAAATGCAAAAACTGCATCTCCTTCACCCAAGGTGCGTAGAGGTTCCATATTGATGCCGTATGGAACTTGAAGGATTAATATGTAAAGGTTTATTTGAAATTCCGGTTTTTTTTTCAAAAACGCTATTGCTCGTTTTGTATTGTCGAAAGTTTTGACCTTTCAAGGTTTGTATGAAGTTTATTACAATTGTCTCGGATTCCAGCCCATTACTCGACCAGCCAAATGTGCATTTTGAAGTGTTTAAGTAGTTTTGTGTCTTTTGATTATTTAAGTGGTTTGAAGGGCAATGAGAAGGCAGACTCTCTGGCAAAGGTGGGGGCGATGGAAGGCGACACGTATCCACGTGAAATCGTCTTCAACGAATTTTACTATTTGGTTCGAAGAAACTCTCTTGTCAACTGGCAGCTCAAATGGGACGAGGATAAGTTGGGTCTGTGGCTCCACTCGATTATCCCAACGGTAAGCCTTAAACCCTGGTTTAATAGATTGGACCTGAGTCGGGATTTTATTCGTATATTTTCCCGTCTCATGTCCAATCATTATTCCTTAGACGCGGTACTCTATCGTTTTGACATTGCTGGCAGCAATTTGTGTGGTTGCGGTCAAGGTTACCATGACATCGAGCATATTGTTTGGTAGTGCGAGGTTCATCTTCTCGCTAGAACGAATTTCATAGACTCCCTTCGGGCCCGAGGAAAACTACCCTATGTTCCAGTGAGAGATGTGCTGGCCGTAATAGACTTGGACTACATGTTCGAAATATACCTTTCCCTAAAAGCTATTTAGCTTCATCTATAATTCTATTTATTTTCATATTTCCCTATCTATTTTCTTTTCTATTCTAATAAAAAGTGATGAACTAGATTTAAGCACACAATTGTAAACAAACAAAACGAGTTTGGCTCCTTAAAGCCTAAAGGTATGAGCCGTTTCAAATAACGATGTTTAAAAAAAAAAATAAATAAGTGGTTTGAATCGAATTTACTCTTAAACTACCTAAATTAAAAAAAAAGTTTTTCTTATCTGCTTGACATTGTCTTAGTTATGACTAAAATGTCAAAAATAACCAAATGACAAAAACGAAAAAATGACAAAAATGACAGAAAGGAAAAAAAATTCAAAAATGACAAAAAAGTCAAAAACGACAAAAACGAAAAAAATTAAAAAAACTACAAATATGACAATAATATAATCTTTTGAAATAATGTACCAAGTGCAGTTTTGTCCAATTATTTGCACCAGGACAAGTGTAGACGTGATGTTCCTAAACTTGCCGGTTGAAAATATGATCCAAAAATGGATTTGATCTTGAATCCACTGCTAAAAAGTGAGAGGCCAACGAAAAACAAAACCGAACAAATTCCGATCCAGATTTCGTCTAAAATATCTGAAGTAAGTAATTTGAGAACACCGGTTGATGTAGGGATATGATCAAGATTGCCGAAAGGTTAGCGGCGGGTGATGAAGTTGCGAATCAGATGTACGTATGAATGTGCGCCATAAAACCTGTCCTCTTATGTTAATGATCTTTCAAACCAACAGGCAGTGTAACACCAGTTGATCGCGTCTGTTACTGTTCGGTTTGCCGGTTATTGGCAGCCTATAGGTTGCTAGCGAAAGATTTTGATTTCCTGGTGGGTCCGTCCGTCGCATATGCTTCTGACAACGCCCTGTTCTGACGGAATGAGGACACTAGGAAGAGTAACGAGAGGGTTGTAATCGATATTATTTTTCAGATTTTTGCAATGACGACAAAATTATTTCTTCAATAGATGAACAAATCATGACTAGGACCTGTCTGTTTCTAAAGTGTGAACACTAATTTAGTCTTATTTAGGAATAGGAAATCGCTCGCAAAGCCAGCAATCACGACACCTTCAAATCAAACTCAAATCTCACATCTCTTGAAAGATTTGCGCGCGGGTGGTAATTAAGTCGGCGTTCTGTCCTACAGAGATCAGTCTCGGCATTTGTCGGCACTTCTAAATAGCCACGCGCCTTTTGTTGAAGCCATAACAACTTTTAAAGTGCCAAATTAAAATCCATTACGACACTCCTTGTCGAGTTGTATGCACGAGATTTATGCGATTTATTAGAACAATGATATCATCAGTATGGTTCTTTATAGTTTTTTCGTGGGCTAGAATACCTACTCTGTTTTGCTCTGAGCAAAAAATAAAATGAAAATAAAACCAAATTCTATCGGCCAGGTGCCACAACTTTGAGAATGGCGTCCCGCAGGAAGATTATGTTTGATGGTTCGACGAAGCAGTCGTTTGACAGCGGCTTGACAATGCGGTCCTGTTGGGCCGGTTCAATTTGCAATCCACAGCAGAACGGAATGGCGGCTACAATCGCAGCTGCCAGTATGAGCTTGTTGGCTTTGAATCTTACGAACATTTCGTCGGACTTCATAAGCGGTTTCAGGCTGTTGATGGTTTCAAATTTTTAATGTTTACTGATCAAGTATTTTTGTTGCATGTCTTCGTACCTGGCGTATATTTCCAGTTTGCAGGCATAAACGGTCCGAATCAATTTAGCACCAACGCGTCCGATGTGGTGTTTCCTTGCGAGGCCCAATGTTAGTATGTAGTCTTTAGTGAATCGCTCGACTGCGCCTAGCAGCAGGGAAGAAGTTATCTGGAATGATGAGACACAATCAGAGTTATAGGGACATTATTACAACCCATAAATCATCCAAATTGAATCAACTATTCGACTTAACGAAATTTTGACACTGCTTTAAATTAATCGTCTTAATGCAGTATTTGAATTTTGGAACCGAATTTTAAGTTCTGAATCTGGATTATGAATCTGAACTTGGAGGCTGAATTCTGAATCTAAACATGAATTTTCAGTAACAGTATCTTTTTTTTCTAGATAATGAATATATTTTACCTTATGGTTCAACGCCTTCAGCACGTCAAACTCCATTGTCAACATTGCATGGTTAGACAAGTCGAAGTAGGGGTTATGTTTTTTAAGTAATGACGTCATCAAACTTCGATCCATACCAGTACGAGAATCAAAATGTTTACTAACCAAGCTCAATACGGTCATCAGGTTGGGAACAATGTTGTTCAGGAACTTTTTAGCTAGCTCCGATTCTTCTCCGTTCTTGATTACCTTTATGAGCAGCTGCTCAAACGTGTCTATGGTTGAGAATTCGATACTGTGAGACAGCTGGAAGTGGTCACAAAGATTCGAGACTGTTTTCGTTATCCAAGCCAGGATAGAGTCGGTCCCATAATCGGAATTGAGGATGGCGTTTTCTGTATCTTGGCGATACTCATGTTTCCAATCCTTGTAGAACTCTGAATCCGTTGTGAGGTTAAGTTGCGTACTGACCGGTTGACTTGAAGAATCGCTGTCCATTTCTGCCTCTAATACCACGTGTTACGAACTAAAGAGCTGTCACTTCCATCTAAAAATATTTACCAACATCCAAGTAAACGGGAACTCAAACTAGTGTGGATTGAACTTTTATCTGGTGTTCAGAACGGCCGTGAAGGAAACGCAAATTTTCAAAGCAGACGCTGAAAAGCTGAAATTATATTTTCAACGTTAGATTATGCTTATTTAATCTTTCCAATGTAATAAATTAGACCGCTTCAAGCTTTATATGGAAATTTCAAATTCTTAAATTTTTATACAGGTCGGACTCGATTATTCGGAGTATCGATATATTTTTCACTCCGGATAATCGAATCTTCCGGATAATCGAATCATAAAAAAAGTTTTTTTTTCAGTCTGAGGACATTAAATTGTAATTTTTTTTTGCATTATTTTTGTAAAATGCAGTGGCGTATAGCCAGAAATCATTTTTATAGGAAAAAGGGGTAAAGTCGTGATAAGAAAAAAAAAACAATATGTAATATTAAACAATTACTGGTTTCACTTTACCTTGAACTGACACATGGGGATTTTTTTTTATTATCTGACGGGTTTGCGCCGGGGATCTTCAGATTTTCCCCAAAATTGAAAATTTGATTCATTTTTGCGACTTAAAAACACATGTATTTTTTCAGATTTCTAACATTTTTATTTTTTGAGTTAGCTTCGGTTAGATTTTTTTGTCAATAAAAAATAACCATTTTTCAAAGCTACATAACTCTGTTATTTCTCAACGGAAATTATAAAATAGCACATCAAAATGCATTGAAATTTTATCAGCTTTCCAAATAAAATAGTTGAGAAAAAATAAATAAAGACCTTCAATATGAAAAGTTGTAAATAAACTTTAAATGGCGTCTAAAAGTACCGTCTGCACCACCGAATATTTTGCAAAAAATACCATTGAACAGCTCAATGTATGATACAACTTTTATCTGAAGACACCAAAGTGGGCCATCAACTCCTTGAAGAGTTATGAAAGAAATAATGACAATAAATCTCTTTTTTTGCGACGAAAACAAACAATGGTCGAGCAACTGCACTCACATATGGAGATAGCGCGCACTTCTAACAACATGAAAACAAAAGAACTTATCAAAGCAGGTAAAAAACACTACTTTTTCGTGCTTTGTAAACTGCCCCTACTCACATATCAGTCCCATATGAATTTTCGTCATTTTAGGGATTCAAAATAAAACACTAAAAAAGAGGTTTTGTCCTACGAATTTCGAAAAAAATATCAATTTGTGGCTGTCCTATATGAAATATACCCGAATAATAGTTCCATATGTGAAATACTGCGGATTTGGTTACTTTTCAATGCTTTTTTCGGCGAAATAGTCTTTGATTTATTGCTTTGAATCATTTAAAAAAAATTAACTCACTTGATGTCGATGCACACGAGTTTTCGGAGGCAGGTCTGACTTCCTTAGAAATGACTTCCTGAGCGAAAAACTATCGGATGCAATCAAAAATCGTAAAAAGATTCAGCTTTCAATGTGGAATTTACGATATTTTGTATGTATCTTTTTCCGAAATTTGCATTTAGAAGTTCAAAATGATCAAATTTAAGTTTTAGAAAGTAGCTTTTTTTTTCCTGTTGGGGAGAGAGTCCACTGCGACCATTAAGTTGATCTATTGTGGTTTACCCCGCGTTATTATTTTTACTTTGCTATGCTACTTGATACCCCTGCACTATTGGTTGAAGATGCAGTTGTTTACCGGTAGCACTACGAGCACACACATAACTAGGAAGGATCTCCAAGTGCAATCTCAGTTCCCTTGAAAAGATCCATCCACATGCATGTGCTGCATCATTGGGGCGTACAATTCCAGGGTATACACGGCTAGCATTTCACTTATGCTAAAACCGCCAACCTTCATCATACTATGTGTGCCTGGTTATGTCACGACCGGGATTCGATCTCATGATCGTTGGCTTAGAAGACAAGGATGCTATCCTCTAGGCTGCTGGCGAAAGTAGCTTGGTGAGGAAAAAAATATTCTGTATGGGACTGTTATGCGAGTCGATTTGAAAATGGTTTCAAATATGGTCGATTAACAGTCTTATAATCAATAAAAATGGTGCTCTCGACCTTACCAATAACCCAATTTCGAAAATTTCAGGTCTTACGATTTATTATGACAACCTAGAAACGATTTTCATGTATGCCGAAAGTGGTGATCACAACAGGAAAAGCTGATTTTCTCGCTTGCTTGCTTTTGCATATCGGACTGTTATGAAAGTAAGGGCGGTAGAGTGTTGCAGCTAAACTGACTTCATGTTATATCCAATAATCTAATAACGTATTCGATTATATCCAGTTTGCACCAGGTCACAAGAAGTTTTGCAAATATTGTTGTCATTTTTAGAAGTTTATGCGCTCTGTTTTGCATCCGAAATTCTCCAGATTTGATTCAAAATGGACAGTGGAACACTGAAGATTCGTTTGTGAGCGATCGAGGTAGCAAAACACTGACGACGAATTATGTTCGTTCTAGTATGGTAAACCTCAAAACTGGGCTAATGGAGAAAACGAATTCGGTAAAAGTATCATATTTTCAATGTCATATTAGCTACAATGGGAATGATGCTTTCTACAGCTTGGGCTGGCCATACTGAGCTCTTCGATTATTTCTACATTTGTGCCACACTCTTTGTTTTTGATCAATGGGAAAGAATTTTGGTGTCCGGTGCTTAGCTCCCGATATAAAAACTATGTAAAGCACGTCTATATTTCATTTTTTAATCACATTTTTGCGATCCCAAACACAGGGACTGAACCTTCTACTATTGGCATTGATTATGCTTCACAATGATCTTTGATCGAAAAGTTAATAAGTTATATAGCATATAACCAGGTTGTAAAAGCAATATTTCCATTATTTGTTATATCACATTAACAATACGATACTAAGAATTTTGGTTTAAATTTAAAGTCAGTTATGCTGCAAACACTCTATAAAGCACGAAAAAGTAGTGTTTTTACCTGCTTTGATAAGTTCTTTTGTTTTCATGTTGTTAGAAGTGCGCGCTATCTCCATATGTGAGTGCAGTTCCTCGACCATTGTTTGTTTTCGTCGCAAAAAAAGAGATTTATCGTCATTATTTCTTTCATAACTCTTCAAGGAGTTGATGGCCCACTTTGGTGTCTTCAGATGAAAGTTGCATCATAAATTGAGCTGTTCAATGATATTTTTTGCAAAATATTCGGTGGTGCAGACGGTACTTTTAGACGCCATTTAAAGTTTATTTACAACTTTTCATATTGAAGGTCTTTATTTATTTTTTCTCAACTATTTTATTTGGAAAGCTGATAAAATTTCAATGCATTTTGAAGTGCAATTTTATAATTTCCGTTGAGAAATAACAGAGTTATGTAGCTTTGAAAAATGGTTATTTTTTATTGACAAAAAAATCTAACCGAAGCTAACTCAAAAAATAAAAATGTTAGAAAACTGAAAAAATACATGTGTTTTAAAGTCGCAAAAATGAACCAAATTTTCAATTTTGGGGAAAATCTGAAGACCCCCGGCGCAAATTGTCAGATAATAAAAAAAAATCCCCACATCTCGGAAGTGAATTTTGTTCTCATGCTTCGTTATTCAATGAATGAATTTTTTTAAAGCTTAAATAAACGAGAAGTTTCCTGACAAGAAATGGGAATTTTATTTAACCAAAATGAGAATGAAACAAAAAAGAATATCAAAAGGGGAACATACTGAAATGACACCCTAGCTTGAGTCCCTTTTTTTCTTAGTACTTTCACGTTTGTACATTTGATCATACTTTGTAAATAAACTAAAATACATGTGAATCGCCGAAGAATGAATGAAGAGTCCTTGTCCGAGTTTTTAATAAACAGTGTATTAAAAATTTCCTGCAATTATTCTAGATATAACTTTTGTTGTTGTTTTTACAATATGTTTTACTTACGTTTACTAATTTTTCCTCTTCTAAATTAATCCTTCTTCAATTCAGTTCAACGTACTAACTTCGGACGTTCCTGGAGTGTTTGTACAATAATATTGGGTAAGTATTTTGTTTATATAAAAGTTTCAGGTAACCTCACTTTTCAACGGTGGATAGGTAAGTATGTTAACCTTTTACGAACCGGCGCAAAGATGCCGTTTGGGCCCTACGGGATGCTCAACTTGCAACTGTTCTACGCGTTGGATGTCTGTTGTAATTTTACATGTTAGAAATAGTTTGCATTCTACTATGACATTTAACGTGCTTAACAACTTACATGCACAGCTCGAGAATTCTCAACGAGACGTTGTGGTGATATCACTACGGCGTTGAAGTGTTTCAGTTTCCTAATAATATAAAAATTAACTGGTTTACTAATTCTCTTTTTTTTTTTCTTTTCAGATGCGGTTACCTGATAACTTCCACTTAGTTATAAGTTTAATAAATTTTAGACTTCACAATGTGCCACGCTTTTCAATAAATTCCTAGATGGCTTCTCCTAACTATTCTTCTTTTCTTTTTCTGAAATGTTTTCTCCAAACTATTTCCTCACACAAGTAAAAGGTCTTTTTCAGTTGGCCTTTATATGTTGATTCAAAATTTCCCTTCCTACTCTACAAATTTTTGAAAATGATTTTGATGGAGGCGCGCCGTCACACTCCCCCGGGTACACCAGTTCCTGGTTTACTTATACATCGCGTCGAACATCGAGTACAGCAAGCTTCACTGCGGGTCGCTCATAAATTCCTTTCGCAGTTTGAACTACCACCTCTCTGACTTCACCGTCTTTGCCTGGGATAGCCGAAATTACTCTACCGAGTGGCCAGCAGTTTCGCGGAAGGTTGGGGTCAACAATCACAGCAACATCATCTACCTTGATCGATGCGTTTGGAGTGATCCATTTCGATCGCTTAGTGAGGTCGGGAAGATAATCACGAATCCATCGTTTCCAAAATACGTTTGCTTCGATTTGAGAAGTTCGCCATGTATTTCTCAAAGCTTGATTGCTATCATTGAATAAAGTCGTTGGCTTCAGTCCGTTTGAAGAACCCAATAGAAAATGGTTGGGAGTCAAAACAGGAGACGATTCGGCTTCCAAAGCCAAGTGTGTCAATGGTCTGGAGTTTACGACGTTTTCTATCTCAATTAAAAGATTCTGAAGAACTTCATCAGTAAGTTGATGACGTGGTTTAATTTGATTGAGATTTCTTTTCACTGTCTGAATCATCCTTTCCCATGAACCACCCATATGCGGCGAAGTTGGAGGGATGAATGACCAGGTAGTATTAGGACTTGCTATCTCTTTAATGACGGTGTTTTGATCCATTGACTTCAAAGCCGCTAAAAGTTCTTTACTAGCCCCCACCATGTTAGTACCACGATCGCTGTATATTTCTATGGGAACGCCTCTTCTTGCCATGAAATTTCTTAAGGCCATGATGCAAGATTGTGCTGATAGTGAATATGCTATTTCGATATGGATCGCCCGCACCGTTAGACAAGTTATTAATACCCCCCATCGCTTCTCTGAGCTGCGTCTTACCGTCACGTTTATTGGTCCGAAATAATCAATCCCAACAAATGAGAATGGTCTTGAAAAGGCTGCTAATCTTGCCGAAGGAAGTTCGCTAATCGGAGGGGGTAATGGAACTGTTCGCTGATTTTTACAAATTTGACATTCTTTACGTACCTGCCAGAGGAGGCTGGCAAGGCGGGGTACTATGCAAAAACGTTGTCTAATTTCGTTCAACACGGTGCGATGGTTTCGATGGTAAAATCTTACATGGTAATGTTGAACAATGAGGATCGATATGTGACTGGTTTTCGGTAATATAATTGGGTTTTTGGCGTCCATACTAGTCATCACGCAAGCGCCAATACGAGTTTTTTCTCTTAATACTCTTTCGTTATCTATGAACGGCCAGAGTTTGTAGATAGAGCTAGATTTGGGTAACAGTTTGTGAGAAGCATTATCGTCTGATAGAATTTCAATTTCCGCTGCAAACCTTTCGTTTTGTGCCTGGCGAAACAAGACCATTTCTGCTCGGTGGATTTCTTGACCAGAAAGCGGACCTCTAACAAATGGTTTTCTCTGCCATCGGTTTCTAAAGTTAGTACAGTATCGTTGAACCCAAGCTGATGTTCTTCTTAGATGATTCCAACTCCTAAATCTCTTTGTGTCAAACAAAACGACTGGCGCCCGGTGGACGAGTTTGTGGTAATAAACAGTTGCCCTGAGTTCTTCGTTTGTCGGTTTTAAGATCACTCGCTCGATTGGCCATGTCACCTCGTCTTCTTTAAGAAATTCAGGTCCGTTTAGCCAGCGACTGTTGTTCGTCAGTACCGATGATCTATGCCATTTGGTGCCTTCGTCCGCAACATTTTCGTCGGTTGGTATCCACCTCCACTCCGGAATTTGAGTTAGCGCAAGGATCTCACTAACGCGATGTCCTACGTAGTGTGAGTAGCGGCGATGATCTGACCGGATCCAACAAAGGACATCTCTAGAGTCGCTCCAAAAAAATCGCTGATCAACATTTAGGCTCCATGCTTGGCATACTGAATTTGCAAGTCTTGCTCCAATTAATGCAGCCTCAAGTTCCATTCTCGGAATTGACAAGAACTTAAGTGGGGCTACTCGAGATTTTGCAACAACAATCATACATTCAACCCTCTCATACTGCTTAAAACGTAAATATAATACTGCTGCGTAACCAAGCTCACTTGCGTCGACAAACGTGTGCAATTGAACATTTGTATTTGGTCCAATTGATACATCTGAGCGGAAACATCTCGGGATTTGTACGTCTTTGACTTTTGGTAGAACAGCTACCCACTCTAGCCAACGATCGAAGATACCTTTTGGGATTTGTTCATCCCATCCTAGCGAAGTTCTCCATATTTCTTGTAGAATAATTTTCAATTGTATCAGCAAATTCGATAAAAATCCTAGGGGATCGAAAACGGACATGAGTGTTCGAAGCACCTCTCTTTTCGTCGGAATACGCCTCCCTGCTAAAAGATCATCGTCGTGCCTTTGGGATAGCCGGTAAGTAAAGCTGTCGGTTGCAGTACACCACCACATGCCTAAAACCTTCTCGGTGGAAAGCTCTGAATCAAGGTTTAGACTTTTTTCTGCGATGTTTGGTTGATTTAAAGCGGCCAACACTTCTGTAGAGTTGGAAATCCAATTTCGCATTTCGAATCCAGCTCTTCCGTGAATAAAACGCACCTCTTCAGCCAAGCGAATGGCTTCCGCCTCGCTCTCAACGCTCAGCAACATATCGTCAACGTAATGGTTGTTGATGATTGCTGCTGCTGCTTTTGGGAACCGTCCTGCGTAGTCTCTTGCGTTCATGTTTTTTGCGTACTGTGCAATGCTCGGAGAGCAGCATGCGCCGAAGGTGAGAACCTGCATCACATAGGTGCTAGGTGTTTGATCGCTACGATTTTCCTTCCACAAAAATCTCTGGTAGTGTTGATCCTCTTCAGAAACCATAACCTGGTGGAACATTTCCCGCAAATCACCACAAACTGCAATCCTGAATTCCCGAAATCTGATAAGAACGTCAATTAGTGGAGTATTTTGGTCCGGACCCTTCAGGAGGAGTGAGTTGAGTGCTATTCCGTGACTTTTTGCTGCCGCGTCCCATACGATGCGAATTTTGTTGGGTTTGTTCGGATTGACTACTGGGAAAATCGGAAGATACCACGCTCGTTGACTGTTCTTTTCAATTTCGTCATCATCCAGTTTTCGTATGTATCCTTTCGATATATAATCCTGCATTTTTGTATGAAGAACGATTGCTAGTGAGTTGTCCTTCCTCATTCTGGCTTCTAAGCATTCATACCGGCGCATAGCATGCGGTTTACTATTTGGAAGCCGAAACTTGTCGTATTTCCAGAGTAGTCGACCTTCGAAGCGTCCGTCATCTCTTCGCCTGAAACGTTCAAGGATCTCCCGAGCTCGACGATCATCGTTAGATTCCAAAAGCGCTGTGGATTTAGTGATGCCTAGCCCGTCTATTGAGAAATACTCGTGCATCGCCTGATGAAGCGCGTCATCTTGAGTGCCGTTGCAATTGCACTTATGAACACCGTGATAGCTTGAGAATTGTTGGTTATGTAAATTGCATCCACCGTAGACGATCCAACCAAGACGAGTCTTAGTCGCTACTGGCTCGTGTATTTTTCCCTCGCGGCCTTTAAGGACATACCCTAGGTTTGCATAGTTACATCCAATCAATATACGAGGTTGTACATTATGGTATGACTCGACAGGGATCCCTTTCAAATGACTGTATTTTTCAGTTAAATTCTGCATATCCAGTGATTGATGAAATAGTCCAAGGTTGGCTACGGTGTGCACTTCCGGTAAACAATACCTTTTATGTCCAGCCCCTGTTCCGGAGATATCGACTGCCAGGTTTTGTGAATCGAGTTCATTGCGAGTGTTGTGGCCGGTCCATCGAAGACACAATGGTTCCGCCTTTCCGCTCACTCCTAATTCTTCCGCTAGAGCACTTTCCATTAATGTCAATGATGAGCCGTCATCCAGGAACGCGTAGGTTTTTACCGTCTTGCTTGGTCCGTACAGAAATATGGGTATCACACGAAAAACAGCTTGGTTCGAGTTTTGATAATGTGCGTTGCAATCCGCAGTGACTACCTGACCATCTTCTCCATCAACGCGACTGTCGCTTCGAAATTTATGGACTAGCGGATGGTGTTTATATGAGCATCCGTTTTGACCACAAAGCTTTTGTGACTTGCATGGTGTTCTGGGGTGTCTCCCCAAACATCTCTTACATAAACCATACTCGTTGATAACAGCCCAGCGACCGTTATATGTGAGCTCTCCGAAACGCTTACACCTCTCCAGCGAAGTGCAGTTGCCTTTGCAAACTTTACACGGTCTGTTCACCTCAGCAGGTGCCTGAAAGTGTTGTTTCTGCTTCTCCTTCAGCTCGGTATTCTGATGATAATGTAGCATGTGATCCTTAGAATCTATCCATTGATCATCGTCGTATTCGGAATGAGTATTCAAAAATGCTGGTCCTTTCCTCGAAGATTTAACCGTTTTGGATTCGGCTTCTGTGAAAGATGTTATCGGTAAAATAGTCTCCGCGAAATCGTACAACCAATCCGAAAATGTTGTGAGTTTCGCTTCGCCTATCGATCTCCGATATTTAGCCCATTCAACCCTACATTGCATAGGTAACTTCGCAACTAATTCTCGAATCAAAGCAACGTTATACGTATATTCATCCAATCTGCATGCATAAATGGTGGCACACAAATTTTTCACCTTAAGTGCAAATTCTACCATAGTTTCCAATCGATCTTCTCTTGGGGAAGGGGTGGAATGAATTTTCGAAATCAAATTATGCACTATCACCTCGGGACTGCCAAATAGCATCTTCAGTGTTGATATTATACATGCTACATTCGATGGGTGCATCAACATGCATTTTACAGCTTCATATGCTTTCCCTCGTAAGCATTTCTGAAGCCTTATCAAATTTTCTTCCGGCGTGAACCTACACATAGTTGTTGTAGTGTCGTATGTCGACAAGAATAACGGCCATTCTTCCGGCACACCACTGAAGGTCGGCAATTCTTGGGACACTGCTTTTCGGGCGGCTACTTGACTGTTAGTCAGATCACTTTCGAAATCAGCTTCACCATAAACGTTTCCTGTCATAAAGCGATGTGCAGGATACTGCGGCGTAGATCGATGTCTGGGAGTGAATTGTCCATGAACGGAATACACTGGTGGTCGAAAATCATCCTGTTTACTTTGACAATCGGCTACGGCTGGATTAAGACCTGAATCCCCTGCGATCCTACGTGGATGTCTTCTCTCGAAAGGTGGCTGAGAAAAGTGAGACTGCGATTGAGGCAAATGACTACTTATTGTTGGTTGAGTTGTGGGGTAACGTTTTTCTACAGCATCGAGTTGGTACATTTGACGATCGTTCGATGGGTTTCGTAGCCCTACGCCCGATTCCATACGACGCAGTCGTCCTCTCGCCCTAGTGTCAGGTTCGATATCAACTTGCTCTTCCTCCATTTCTAGCATCAATTGGTAGCGCCTCTGAAGTAGTTCCTTCTTCCTAGCATATTCTTCTTCGTTCAACCGTTGTTCTTCTTCTAATTTCTGCAATTCCAATCGTACGTTTCGTTTCACCGGAGGCCGTGGGAAAACAGGTACGTCCAGCTTTCTCGGTTGATCCACAACTTCAAAATGTTGATGACTGTGACGATCTAATGAGGGCATTGCGCGAAAGTTTTTCATGGTGGCGATGGTGTGAACAGGTTGGGTTGTGGCTGCAGCCTCTGCTCGAAAGGAAGTAGGAGAGCCTGCCAGAGGCACAGCGCGTTCGCGCACTTCACTGAACACAGCACTCGGGAGCGAGCTATTTACCTGGTAAGCATTTGTCGCACTAGACAAATAGCTTTGAGAATTCATAGTAACCAAGGGAGCGAGCGTATAAGTCAAAGCGAGGGTGGATGCAGGGGTAACCGATAGTGGAAGCTTTGCATGAGGGTTTGTATTTGTTGGAAAAACCGTCGAATTTGCGGTAGTAGTTTGATCGCCGATTGACAACAATGAAACTCTAGCTTCTAATTGAGGATTTGATTGGGGTACAACGAATTCACTTCTAGTACTTACAATATGTTCCGTAATATTCTCATGTTGACAACCAGCGCACTTCCAACTCATGTTAGCAATTTCCTCTGAGACACCTACGCATTGAAAATGGTACCAGAGGTCGCAAAAATCGCATTGCACCATTTCTTCCGTTTCCGGACCACCGCAGGCTTGACACTGGCTTGATAATGCATCCCTAATTAGTGCAGATAGATTTCCAGGCGCCGCAAAGACGGTACGAACGCAGGACTTGCACGTCCAGGCTCTCTTGATAGCATCATTCGAAGCCCCGACACATTTCAGATGAAACCAGATTGAACATTTGTTGCACTGTAACATTTCGGCGGTTGAACCGGGGAAACTGCAGGAAGCACCGATGCACGATAGGTTTGAAGCACCTTGGACTACCTTCGGAGTTGTTCCAGTTTTTCGATTGGCATCTTTTGCAGTAGTTGCAGCTTCCGACATCATCGTGATAAACGAAATTTTTAATGTGAATCGCCGAAGAATGAATGAAGAGTCCTTGTCCGAGTTTTTAATAAACAGTGTATTAAAAATTTCCTGCAATTATTCTAGATATAACTTTTGTTGTTGTTTTTACAATATGTTTTACTTACGTTTACTAATTTTTCCTCTTCTAAATTAATCCTTCTTCAATTCAGTTCAACGTACTAACTTCGGACGTTCCTGGAGTGTTTGTACAATAATATTGGGTAAGTATTTTGTTTATATAAAAGTTTCAGGTAACCTCACTTTTCAACGGTGGATAGGTAAGTATGTTAACCTTTTACGAACCGGCGCAAAGATGCCGTTTGGGCCCTACGGGATGCTCAACTTGCAACTGTTCTACGCGTTGGATGTATGCACAGCTCGAGAATTCTCAACGAGACGTTGTGGTGATATCACTACGGCGTTGAAGTGTTTCAGTTTCCTGATAACTTCCACTTAGTTATAAGTTTAATAAATTTTAGACTTCACAATGTGCCACGCTTTTCAATAAATTCCTAGATGGCTTCTCCTAACTATTCTTCTTTTCTTTTTCTGAAATGTTCTCTCCAAACTATTTCCTCACACAAGTAAAAGGTCTTTTTCAGTTGGCCTTTATATGTTGATTCAAAATTTCCCTTCCTACTCTACAAATTTTTGAAAATGATTTTGATGGAGGCGCGCCGTCACAATACATTTCAAAATCCACTCATTTTCAACCGAAGGCAATCGATAATTAATTAAACAAGATAATAAATAATTAACCCGTTACTTCCCACGATTTTTTTTAAATATTTGAACAACAAAAAAGCTTTTGTAAGGAAAGAGCTTGAACAAAAGTTGTTCCCCATGGCCTCAAAAGTTGTAATTCGTTGAAAAAAGTTTTTGATTGTTTCAATAGTTTCTAGATTGTTTTTCAATAGTTACTATATCTAAATTTCAAGAAAGCTTATAGACAAGCACAATGAGTACACAAGGAAGTTTATACAATTATTGACTAAATCATAGTAGATTTACAAACTTGAAAAAGACGCAAATGTTGTGGATCACTTGTGCTACCATGGGATGTAGAGAGTTAAACACATTGACAACTCTTATTCTTACCCCTCCTGTTCCTTGCTACGTTCTTGCTTAACCACATATTTATATTATGTATTATAGAGTTAATGAGTTTGATCTTGAATAATACACTGTGGATAACCGAGTTTTAATATAAAGTACAACTACTATACTAGTCCCTGGCCCCCCTAACTCCGTCCAAAGCTGATAAAAATATTATTTTGTAAATTATAGTACTAAACTATTTAAAAAATCAAAATGAAAATTAAAAAAAAAAATTTCTTTTTTTAAATTCCGGATAATCGAGTCTAAAATTCCGGATAATCGAACTCCGGATAATCGAGCCTCCGGATAATCGAGTCTCCGGATAATCGAGTCCGACCTGTACCTCCCATCACTTTTTTTAGTTGTTTTTGCTGCCAGAAATAGCAATAAATTTTTGAAGCGATCCATTGAGTCCTGAATTGGCGCAACGAGTTTTAATTTTGTATGGAAATTTGTATGGGAAAACAAAATTTTTCATTCAAAAATCACCAGAGATTTACTGAAAGTTCCAAAAAATTCAACTTTGGATGAAAAATATTCCTTGATTCTTGGAGAACAATTCATGTGAACAACGCACAAACCTAACTTGTATCCCAGAAAAGTTATATGATGTTGTATAAAATTTTTGGTTTTCAAAATTATTTTTTAAATTTTGACGTTTCTGTCTGCTTATTTGAAAGCTAGTCGTGGGATGAGTACAAAAAAATCTCAAAAAACTGCTTTGCATTGCCAGAGAATTTATTGATTCAAAAAACATTTAATTTTTTGCGGAAACATTTCATGCAATTATTAACTGCTCTAGCAAGCAAAGTCTGCCATTTTTTAAAACTTTTCAATTGATTCAGATTTTTTATCTTCAAATGGTTATAACTTTATTCATGAAATTCTTAGCTGCTTGTCATGTTAGCAAAAAATTAAGCTTTAGAATAATTAAAACCAAAAATCAAAGACTGACTTCATTTCAAGCTTATTTGAATTTTCTGTATAACTTAATGTGCAAAAATTTCTTCTTCCATACAAAATTGAAACGCGTTGCGCTAACTCAGGAATCAACCAAATCATCTCAAATTTTATACTGATGCTTGGTGACTCAAAAGGCATCGAAAAAACATATGGGAGCAAAAAGTCATTTTTTGCAGCGGTCTAGTAATACATACTATTTGTGCTCCTTCTAATGCTATTTCAAGCACGTTCTGACACTCGTTAGCACCAGCTATTGATGTCTGTTGAATTATAGTAGGTTTTGTTTATTGATAGTGGGATGTAATTACTCTAACTAAACTAGTAGGCACTATCACTTACGTTAC
Source organism: Uranotaenia lowii (assembly GCF_029784155.1). Classification (NCBI taxonomy): domain Eukaryota; kingdom Metazoa; phylum Arthropoda; class Insecta; order Diptera; family Culicidae; genus Uranotaenia; species Uranotaenia lowii. The sequence goes on along the minus strand of NC_073692.1, from coordinate 237,825,065 downwards.
CGGACTAATTCCCAAGGGTAAGATTAGTTCCTATGGCGATATCAACTAACTAGTCGAGCAATCTAGTAAATTTAATTTCAGTTAGGGTACAAGAAACGAATTAACTTCTTATTGTGAACACTCTCTTACCGATAAGCTATTTAGCACTTTCTGTAAAGTACTGCGAGGGTGCCACTCGGCAATTGTTAACTGGACTAGTGCGATGCTAATAAACAGAACCATTTATGCAAGCTTGGGAGGACTTACAATCAAAGCCACACCAACGAAGGGATGTCCCCAAGGCGGGGTTCTATCACCGTTGTTGTGGTCCTTGATAGTGGACGATCTCCTAAACAAACTTGTATCCATGGGATTCGAAGTTATTGGCTTTGCAGACGACGTAGTTATTATAGTTCGGGGAAAACGTGAGAATGTGCTGTCTAATAGAATGCAAACTGCACTCAACTACGCACTATTTTGGTGCAGGGAAGAGGGACTAAACATAAACCCTACTGTGATAGCCTTCACTAGGAGACGAAAAATTACACTAAAACCTCTAACATTAGATGGGGAAGTGTTAAATCTCGAATCACAAGTGAAATATTTAGGCATAGTACTAGACTCAAAGCTATCATGGAACCCACAGATAGAGCATGTAATCGCTAAGGCTACAACAGCTCTATGGGTCTGCCTCAAAGGAGTAGGGAAAAAATGGGGACTACAGCCGAAAATTATCTACTGGATATTTGCAGCTATTATAAGACCCAAAATCTCTTATGCCTCCTTAGTATGGTGGACCAAAACTATGCAAATTACGGTCCAGAAAAATCTAGCGAAGCTCCAAAGACTAGCAACGCTAGCTATAACTGGCGCAAAGCGAAGCACACCGAATGAGGCTCTAAATGCACTACTAAATATTCTGCCTCTACATCAATTCATTGAGTTAGAGGCGGAACGTAGTGCCTTGAGACTCTCCAAACACAAAACTCTCTATGAAGGAGATCTTACAGGACACCTCAAAATCCTAAAGAAATTTAAATTAAACTCACTTATTGTGAAAAATGATGACTGGATGGAGCCCATTTTCAACCTAGACATACCATACAATGTAACTATCAATGATAAAGACGTGTGGGAGTCAGGTGGACCTGCGGTTCCTTCCAGATCGATCCTATTCTTCACTGATGGGTCAAAAATGGATAAAAGAACTGGGGCAGGGGTTTTCGGACCTAGACTCAGGATCTCAATTCCTATGGGAAACTGGCCAACAGTATTCCAAGCTGAAATTCAAGCAATTCTAGACTGCACTTTAGCCTGTTTGAAAAGGGGATACAGGTACACAAGTATCTGCATGTTCTCTGACAGCCAGGCTGCTCTCCGAGCACTAAGTACGTTCACATATTACTCCAAACTAGTTTGGGAGTGTATAGTTGCACTAAGAAACCTGGCCATAAGGAACAGAGTATCTTTATTCTGGGTACCAGGCCACTGCGGTATCCTAGGGAACGAAGAAGCAGACCAACTAGCTAGGGAAGGATCTCAGGGACTGTTGATTGGACCTGAACCTTTCTGCGGAGTATCGAGAAGTGCCTTGACTATGGAGCTCAAGAACTGGGAAAGCACCACTATTGTTTCCAACTGGAAAACAGCGGAGGGAGCAACTCAGGCAAAAAGATTCATTGAACCAAGCGCACGACTCTCAAAAAACATGTTGAACTTAAGTAAGCACGAACTAAGTACTTACACAGGTATCTTGACCTTACATTGTCCAACAAAACAGCATCTCAAAAGGATAAACATTATTCAAAACGACGACTGTCGGTTCTGCGGGTTCGAAAAAGAAACTGCAGAGCATCTTCTATGCAACTGCTGCGCCCTCCTAAATAGGAGAGAGCGTGTACTTGAGGCAAAGTTAATAAGCGCACAAGACATATGGTTGCATATCAGCCCTAAGAAGGTTATATCATACATCTTTGATATCATACCCGATTGGGATAAAATGCTTAGTCAGCAATCAACTGTCACTCCAATCAATAGTGCAGGTGAACCTGACAGCATATAGTAACGCGGGGTAAACACCACAATAGATCAACTACTGGTCGCAGTGGGCTCTCCCCTACAGGAAAAAAAAGTACTGCAAAACCTGCCAACAAGCGAGATAAATTCGTTTTCTAAACCAAACTGCGTCTAAAGGCTCAATGAAGGCTAATAAACTTCTCCAAACTATTCCGCTCAACAACGTGTTTCTACTGAACTCGAGATTTGTTTATGTTTTCATAAATTGTCTGTTGATCACCGCGAAACCACACTAATTCCGATGCTGAATCTCAAGGCTGCCAGCAACAGTAGGCTATGGGCGAAGAAATAGAAAAAATAATTCTTTCTCTCCTTAAGAAAAATCTGAACGATCTGTCAAAAGTTGGGTGATATTTCTAGAGTTTTCCGTCAAGAGCCAGCTAGTTATCGAGAAATTTGTGATTGAAAAAGATGCACACCAACTCCACATCGTAGTTAAAAATAGAAAATTAACAAAAAGTCACCGTAAACATCCGCAATTGTCGGAACTTTTACAGTTATTGGATAGATTTCAAGTAAATTCAACATTCTGCATTAAAAGTTTGAAAAAATAGTTCACAGTATTGTTTTAATAGCCATCGTCCCCACTTACCTCGCGTCCCCACTTACCCCGGTGTACCTCATGACAATTGTTGGCAAATGTATGTATCATACATCCTTAATCCCGACCAGTGTTCCGAAAATCACTCATTTTCAATGAATGTTCCTGATTGCACTTCGCAACTGAACGTACAGCGATCGGGTTTTGTTATTGAACAAAACAGTGCAGCACTATCATCAAATTGGAATCTCACCATTGAGCGATGCATACGGCGAATCATGTTGGGCTAGGATCAGGAGTGAATGGTTCAGGCAGTGAGCGAGTGATACATGTAACCGATCATTAGCAAATGTTGTTTGAGTTTAAACATAGCCAATTAATAAATTTATTTGATTTTACAGCTTTTTTTACTACAGTAAGAATAAAATCAAACTGTAGTTGTGTTTGTGATGGAAAGATGGTCACTTCCGCCGTCTTTTCAATTTCTAATCAGCCAGGCGGATACTGAGTGAATGACATTCAGAATGGATCAGTTGGTATCCCACTCATCTCCGATATGCGATGTTTGCAAACCCGATGATTCTGAATGATGGGACTCGGTTCCCAAGTAACAATTTTAGCTTTATTATGGTCAGCAAAATTTCGTTTGGACTATAGAATTAATCTTTATAAAAAGCTAAAGAGCATTCTATAACATCACCTGGACTCTAATAAAGCCAAAATTAGGCTGTTTGGCCCTACCCTAGAAACGTCATAAAGACATATCATTGTTGGTCATCAATGTTGGTCACCAAAGCTTTTAAAAAGCTATTATTAAACATGTTAGAAATGTTTGTTTTTTTTTTCGATTCTGTGAGTTCTCGGAGTTTTTTTTTTATTTTTTCCAGCAACCATAATGGTTGATGAATGATGATTGCATTATTCAAATATGTTCTGGTAAAATTAATAGCTAAAAAACCAATGTTTTAATCATATAATGAGCGTCTTTTCTACTGCCAGTCAAGATTTTAGGTAAAATGTGTATAAAATAGTATCATAAAATAAATGCGCCTCGTCAAATCGGATGGTCAATCATGATGGAATTGATGGAAAAAAGGCCTATAAAAATATTTTCCAATGCTTGCATTGTGAATCCATCAACATGGCGTCATTTTGTGCCCTTCGATTTACTAGTTTTTGAATGAAAAGGGATTGGTTGTGAATGACCCGTGGAATAAATCATGAGTTGGAGGGAAATTTCGTAGTCTGACGCCATCTTGAAATCCAAGATGGCGGCTTCCGCTGAACTTTAAAATGGTGTAAATGACTTGAAATCGCATGAAACCCCAACAAAATGGGTATCGGGTGAAAGGGCTTAACGAGTAGAAGTCGAATTTCGCTATCAGACGCCATCTTGAAATCCAAGATGGCGGCATCCCCTCAACTTTTAATGCTTTAATGCTGACAAAATGTCGCATAGAACCACCACTATATGGGTATTGAATGGAAAGGCTAAACTAGATGTCGATTTTTTTTCTTTCCGACGCCATCTTGGAATCCAAGATGGCAGCTTCCACTGAGCTTTAAATTGCTGTTAATCAATAAAATCGCATGAAACTACCACAATACGGGTATTGGGTAAAAGGACCAAACGAGTAGAATTCGAAATTTACTATCAAACGCCATCTTGAAATCCAATATGGCGACTTCCCATGAACTTAAAAATGATTTAAATCACTGAAAACCGCATGAAATCACAACATTATTGAGTGAAACGACTCAACTAGAAGAAGTCGAATTTCGCTATCTGACGTCATCATCAATCCAAGATGGTGGTTTTTGCTATTCTTTTCAAAGCTGTAAATAACTGAAAATCTCATGATACATCCACAATACTGGGTATTGGGTGAAAGGGCTATACAAATAAAAGTCGAAAATCGTTGTCCGACGCCATCATGAAAGCCAAGATGGCGGCTGCCGCTCAACTTTAAAATACTATTAATGACAAATACTCGCGTAAAACCCCCACAATATGGGTATTACTTCAAAGCGATCAACGAGTAGAAGTCGAATTTAACTATCTGACGCCATCTTAAATGCGAAGATTGCGGTTTCCGCTGAACTTTAAAATGCTGTAGATGACTTTAAATCTCCACAATATTGGTATTGGGTAAAAGGGTGGAACCTAGAGAAGACAAATTTTGCTACCAAACTTCATCTTGAAATACAATATGGCGGCTTCCGCTTAGCTGTTAAGTACTGTTAATCGCTAAAAATCGCATGAAACGCCCACAATATTTTTTTTTGGGTTCAAGAGCGAAACCAGTTGAAGTTGAATTCCTCTTTTTTACTCTTGAAATTCAAGATGGCGGCTTCCACTGAACTGTCAATGACTAAAAATTGCTCGAAAGCTTTACAATAATGGTATTGAGTGAAAGGGCCAAACAAGAAGAACTAGACCCTGTTTATTTTTGGCAACACGCCCCAACTTTTTGTGTTGCCAAAATCGAACGATTTTTTATCAACTTTTTTTCACTTAATACTATATACATTAAAACCACTATTTTTAGACAATATAGATCATTTTAAATCACTTTTATTATTTTTTTCATTATGTTTCTAATGCATTTAGAACTTCTCTTGTTTTGTTTATAGTTTTTGATATTTTTTTGCCATTTATGTCATTCTATTATTCCTATCGTGCTATTATCTCTAAATTGTATTGGTCTTATTCTAGCGAAACCTATAAGGTTATGGTGTTTCTGTTAACCGTTTGATTTAGGCACATGTGCCAAATTCGATGTTGCTAAAATCGAATGTTGCCAAAAACGAACTTGGTCTGTATTGTGGTGGTTTTTGTGGGATTTTCGTCACTTACAGATTTTCAGAGAAATGCGAAAAGAGTTATTTGACTTCTATCATTTAGCCTTAGCACCCAATACAATATTTTTGGGAGTTTCATGCTATTTTCATTAATTTACAGTATTTTTAAGTTCAGCTGAAGCCACCATCCTGGATTTCAAGATAGCGTCAGAATGCAAAAATAAACTTTCTATAGCTTATCCCAATTGACAAATACCCATATTTTGGAGGTTTCATGCCATATTCAATGATTTAGAGCATTTTTAAAGTTTATCGAATGCTGCCATCTTGGATTTCAAGATGGCGTACGATAGCAATATTCGACTTCTACTCGTTAAGCCCTTTCACCAAATACCAATTTCGGTTTCATGTCATTTTAAGTCATTTACTACATTTTAGAGTTTAGCGGAAGCCGCCATCTTGGATTTCAAGATGGCGTTAGATAGCGAAATTCAACTTCTACTGGTTGATCTCTTTCAACTTATACCACTATAATATGGGTTTTATGCGATTTTCAGTCATTTACAGTATTTTCAAGTTGAGTGGTAGCCGCCATCTTGGATTTAAGATAGCGACGGGCAACGAAATTTGACTTCTACTCGTTTATCACTTTCACCTAATAACCACCCAGACAACCATTTGGTGGGTATTTCGAATTTGCAACGCAAATATACATGCAAATATACCTGTAAACATATCGTATATAATGTAGCAAAACCAGTATATACGTATCATTTTGGAGGCCATATAGGTACATTAGCAAACATATTCTTGATTTGGATTGTATTAAATTACGATTTGCACGACTTGTCATGCGCATCATTTACGACTACCCTGATTCTTTTTGGAATATACTATGACAATTTACATTATCATATAGATGATTGAGGTTGTAATAACGACATTTTTCGTAACAATATGGAAAGTTTGACGACTTATTTGGTCGTCTTTTGCGACTTGAGTGCAGGGCTCTCATTTCACGTCAGTTGAATAAAAATAAGATTATTATTTTTTTTATACTTTAAACCAATCAGTTTATTCATCCATAAAAATAATAAAAATGAGATTATTTCAAAGAAATGCATTTTTGCTGTCAAATTCAAGTTTATATCGAACAAGTTTATTATTTACCAGATTGCTGATTTTATTGTTAATACCTGGACTTGATCCCCTGACCATACGATCTGCAGCTCATGATGGTTCCTCGAAGCTATCTGCACACTACCAAAAAAATCTGTGAAATTACATCACATATGATGTAAATAAAAAGAAGCATCATATATGACGGAATTTTCAGTGCAAGTTGGATATTACACGCCTGTAAAATTTGCCGACGTGTAATTTAAAAGTGATGTAATGTTTACACTTCCAATTGGATTTTTTTGTTTACTTTTTAGTAATATGATTCAAAGAAGATCTCTCAATAAAAAAAACAATCTTTTTGTACACACCAGATTACATTTATTTTAAACCACTTTTGCCACTTTTTTTGATCTGCCACTTTTTCCAACCATGGCTACGATCGTCGCCATTTCCATCTGGCGGAGCCTTTCCCGGAACGTACTTTGCGAATCTGTTAGAATTAAAACAAATTGTTTAAAGCATATTTAGCTTTTTCTAACTACTTATTCTAAAAACTTACCATTCCACAATGAACGCACAATCAAACAACACGGCAGCGCAAACACCCGACAGGTCAAAAAACTTACAACTTGCTTTCGTGTTTGTTTTTTTTTTTTTTCATTTTCAGTGCTGTCAAGGATTCAATCATATCTAATTTACAATAGAAAATCGTGTTCCGTGTCATGTAAGATTCAATTCTTCAATCTTCAGAGTTGTTAAGGATTCAGTTTTTGCAATTTTCTGTGACATGTAATTTTCTGTGTTCGCACTACGAAACAATCTTTAAAATTACATCACATATGATGTAAATAAAAAGAAGCATCATAAGTGACAGAAATTTGCAGTATGAAATCGCGTTCTATGTCATGTAATATTAAGGGTTTTCAATTTCAGTGCTTTTAAGGATTCAGATTTTTTTTCTGTGTGGGATATATAAATTCAAGCGGATTTGCTTCAAAGGCATTAAACCAAAAGCAAATCGTATATTTCTATAACTTAAATCTTTTAAATCGTAGAACACGTCATCGATGATCTAAAAATAGACCAACATTTTGAAGCCACCTTTAATTCGATTCCAATCATCGATGTCCCATTATCATAAACGATTTTATTGAACTTTTTTGTATTCTTTTACGATTGTCAGCAAATACGTTTTACGAAAATCAGACATGCGAATTAATTTGCAAAGGTATACGATTGCATGCACATTATTACGAATCAATGCGTTTATATACGTTTTTTATTTCGAATTATTTTATGCATAGTCAAAATCTCTCAGTCACGGCTGATCACCGTATATCGGTCGTTTCACGGATTTTTTGCGAATTGTCGCAAACAAAGGTCGAGTTCATATGTAAATAAATACGAGTCTCTCTTCTTGTCGTAATAAAATCATGCAATGCTCTTAAATACGATAAAGAATATGCATGAACCGCACATTGTAGGTGCAGATATACGAAAATGAGTATAAATAACATTCTATACGATGTTATCTGTAAAAATACGACTTCTGGTTGTCTGGGCATATTGTGAAGGTTTCACGATATTTTCAGTAATTTACGGCTTTGAAAATAAAAGCGGAAGCCGCCATCTTGAATTAATGATGGCGTCAAGCATCAATTTTTTTCCTACTATTTGGGCCCTTTCACTCAATACTCATGTTGTTAAGATATTCGTACCACTTTCGGTGATTTCAAGTTTTCAAAGATGTATTTTTTCAATTTTAACTCAAAACCAACACGCATAACTTACCAAAAATGTGTAAAAATGGGATTCCAATTCAAATATGTGCTATCTTATCTGAGCGTGTCCTGTTTTGACATCTTGATCGAGAACTGTCACTAAGTTTTATGGCGGTTTAATAATCATGCACTGAGTGCTATTATAAAACATGCAAAAGAAAGCTTGGAGCAAACTTCTAAGTTTGTGGTTTATTATAGTTTAAAAAGAGCATTCATAACTCTTTCAAAATAACTAAAACAGTATGTTTAATAAAAGTTTTATTAGCGTTTCAAAAACCATCTGAAAACATCCCAACAAACATTTTTTGCTGAAAAAGGGCTGAAAAAATATCTTGGTTACTTTTTAAATCAGCAATCTGGCTGAAAGAAGGCCAGCAAAATTCACAAAAAAGCGTGCTTTCAGCCCTTAATCATCTGGATTTGGAGAAATTATCCAGCCAACGTCATCAAACGTCAATTGACAGTGTGACCGAAAAAAAAAATTAAAAAAATAAAATCCCAACAAACATTTTTGCTGATTAAAAACGCCAATTCTCTGATCGTATGCTGTGTTAAGGTGCTTCTTGCTGTTTCAGCTTGCTGGCTGAAGGAAGCAATACTTCAGCGCTGTTTCATCGTGTAAGGAAGTTTTATTTCAGCCAATAGAAAGTAGGGGAAAATTGGTTGAAGAATAACTCGTTCAGCCTTTGTCCAACCATTTTTGACACTATTCAAATTTGACAGGCGTCAGCTGTACAAGGGTAGTTTCGAAAGCGCCTTTCAGCCATATCAACTTTTCTGTTGTTCAGTTATTGATCAATATGCATGATAGCGAATTAATCGAAATAAGATTTTTTTTATTCTTTTAATCATTTGAAATTTCTCACTTTGCTTGGTAAAATGGCCTAACTGGGAAATTTACTTTTTTCTCGAAACATTTCAATTCCAATTTCTTCATATGAAATTGGACTTGGTTGGGAGATACTTTGGTCGCTTAAGAACGACACTTTTCTGACCCTTCGCAGAATGCATGATTGGTTCTGCGTACTGCGGCATGAGACCATAACAAGGCGTAGGTTCAAAATTCGAGAAATGAAGAAAAAAATAACACGAGAGGGGAAAGATAGCTGGCAAACATCGGACCTACATCGGTCATCATTCTTTTTGTTTTTTTTTTTTTTTTGTTGATCCGTCAATTGACGTTTCATGTCATCTTCGCTGATTAATTTCTCCAGATCTCGATGTTTAAGGGTTGAACAGCAGCTTCTCCCTGAATGTTGGTTGCCTTCTTTCAGCAAGTTAGCTGATTTAAAATAAGAACTAAATAATGCTTCAGCGGTTGTTCAGCCAAAAATGTTTGTTGGGATGATCGATGTCTGCCCGATGTTTGGCACTCACTTTACCCTCTATTTTTTTGTTTTGTTTTTAACCTGTCCTGAACTTTAAATCTCCGGCTTACTGGTCGCAAGCCGCAGTACGCAGAACCAACCATGAAGTCTTCGGAGCGACGAAAATTTGTCGTTCTTAAACAACCAAAATGCCACTCTGCGGAAAGGGAATGATTAATGTTGGAATGGTATTTTTTCATCTATTCGAATCGAGCATGAAATCCTCCCAGTAAACCATTCTACTTTTCACAATTAAGGTAGTGAGAAATTATGAAAAATGGTTTTCATAAGAAAAACAAAAATAATTTCAGGTCAAAAAATCCGCCATCACACATTGCAGTTTTACCACAGTTCATATCAGTCTGTCAAATTTCAAAGGTAGCAGGAATGGTTGAACAAAGGCTGAAAAAATGATACGTAAACTACTCTTCAACTTCTCCCATTAGCTGCACTAAAACTTCTTTTCACGCTGAAAAAACACTTCGGTTTACCTTTATTCAGCCAGCAAGCTGAAACAGCAATAACGCTTTACCTCAGCTTTTGTTCAGCGAGTTGGCGTTTTTAATCAGCCAAAATCTTTGTTGGGCTTTTCAGATCGGTTATTAGTTATAACTGAATTATTGTATCATTTCGAGCATGAAACGAATCATAGTGTACGATAAATTTTGATTTAAAAAAATAATGATAAATCTTACATTAAGAACATTTGAAAGTTTTTGTTAGGAATTGAACCTGTTAGGATAATTTTCCTCGAGCTGGGGAGAACAATTATGAAGTATTTCGGATTAAACGATTGAAGGTGGATGTGAGTAGCTAATTAAGCTAAGCTAAGGTATTTCGGGAATCAAACGATAGTTAGGTATATATTTTTTGCTTCATTCGAATTTTCAAATTGAATAATGTTCAAACATAAATTTCAACTGGTTTTCAATCCCTTAACTCTTAAGTATCATACAATACTTGACATCCTGTTCAATTGAAGTTGGTTGATAAATACTCTTCGTTGATATCTGACATAGAAGAATGAGAAATGAATGGCCGACCCCACTTCGCTGAAACTGACACCACGAATAATGACTTAATTTCGAGCGGAAATTGATACAAATGACATCCAGGGCTTTGCTCTCATTCATTGTACCGGAGCGTTGAAGTGCAATCATTGTGTCAATTAAGGATACTTAGCTTTGAGAATGGATAAATAACTGCCATGCCAGTGTGGCTTGGAACGTCGATTTGTTCAAAATACGTTCAATATTCATAATCCGGCTACAATTGTTCAGTTAGGCTGGAACAAATGTGAAATTATTTTTTGGTCATGCCACCCCCTCCTCCAAAGTCAAACGTTGGGGATAGAAATTGTATTACCTATTATGTTCGTGGTGTTTCCAAATTTTCAATCTTAAACAATTCGATTTTCCAGTTTCTTCATGGTAGATTGTATGCAAGTTTGTTGATTCCAATTTTTCAATTTTGGATTATTTTTTTTGATAATGCTCCCTCTCCCCCTCCTCGTGATGTTTCAACTCCAAGTGACAAAAGAAGAATTTCAAATTTGATCTGGCCTTAATGGAGTTGGAATATCACGAGGGGGGAAGGATCATAAAAAATATCCAAGTTTTCAATGAATTGGGAAAAATATTGGACACATTGCATGCAACAACTAAAAAATTGAGTTGTTTTAGATTTTTTTTGAAAAAAAAAACTCGATATAAGAGGCGATACGTGATACTATTCCCATCCTTAACATTTGACTTTCGTTCTTTAAAATGTTTGAATTTTCAAAAATTCATCTTTAAAAAAAACCTTAAACTTGATTAATTCCCCCTTTCGGTATTCTTGAAAAATCAAAGGGGGGTCGTTGACAAAAGAAGAATTTAATATTTGTTCCGGCCTAATTATATTCCTATAATTATATTTCTTTTCCATAGGTGCAGAAAACTGCATTCCTCAACTAAGCTCATAAAAAAGTGGAAAGAGCAAACAAAAACTGGATTACATAAATATCCAATAAAATTATTTGAATGTGATTTTCAACAATTGATTATTTTTGATCCCCGGAGCCCCGAAAAGTCGTTAAACGGACTATCAAATCACCCAAATTAAGAGCAGACTTATGAGTTAGGACCGATTCGTGCAGAGCTGGGACCGTTCGGTGATAGGAATGAGTTTTTTTTCTTCAATTTATTCAATAAATCAAAACTGTTGAGAACGAAAAGCTACCGTATAGATTAAATTTTCAAGTTCAATGTTTTGTTGCTGCTACAACTATTTATTCGAATCAAACTACATTCACCTACATATAGGTACCTAGTTGCTTATTGCTCAAAAGCGTAGCTTGTTCTTTTTTTGTGATGATAACTGCTGCTGTTTATGGATAGCCGGGTAGCAAGTTTGTAAGCCATGAAGACAATCGCTTTCGGAATGCTTCCGTAATTGAGAGCTACGAGTTTTTTTTTTAAATAAACGGATGCCAATTAAATTACATCAGAAGTGGCGAGATGCAGGTGTAAGTTGAAGAATTTATTTAATAATAAATAACTTATGCGATATTATTAATTTGGGGACAGAAATCCGGGCTTCTCTTCGGTGTTTCGGATCGCCCTTACGGGAATCAAAGTACACCCGCTGCAACTCCCTGCCCGAGTAGGTGTATCTGAAACGATGGAATATTGTTTTACTCAAAAAAAAACAACTTGAAAAAAAATATTTTTTTTGTAGAGAAATGAATCCAACTTAGATGAAATTTCAGGGACTAGATAAGGGAAAATTGATGTTGAAAAACATGCGAAAAAAATTCGCCTTGTCTCCCGGTGAGACTTGAACCCACATCTTGCGCCTCTCCGGGGCCCATGTATTAACATTCTACTACAGGAGACCAACCTGGCGTATGAATATTATACTGGTTGAGTGTCGATGTCTATCGGAATGAAGTGAATAGTTCTCCCATGTGATCATAATCATTTTCCTGGTCTATTTCTATTCCCATCTTTTCATCTTACGGTAGTTGGACTCAAATTTGGATATTTTAGGCACGGCAAGATTTGCATTGCCTTCTCATATACTGCACGGGTTGTCAGTTATGATGAGAAATGATGCGTTTGCCGTATTTGGATATCCAACCAAATTCGGTGTTTGGCACCGCCTTATTTTCTATTTTTAAACTGTGACCCAAAGATGGGTCTTGACTCAAACATTCAGTCAGCGAAAGGCAGACAAGGCGAATTTTTTTCGCATGTTTTTCAACATCAATTTTCCCTTATCTAGTCCCTGAAATTTCATCTAAGTTGGATTCATTTCTCTACAAAAAAAGTTTCGCTGACTGAATGTTTGAGTCAAGACCCATCTTTGGGTCACAGTTTAAAAATAGAAAATAAGGCGGTGCCAAACACCGAATTTGGTTGGATATCCAAATACGGCAAACGCATCATTTCTCATCATAACTGACAACCCGTGCAGTATATGAGAAGGCAATGCAAATCTTGCCGTGCCTAAAATATCCAAATTTGAGTCCAACTACCGTAAGATGAAAAGATGGGAATAGAAATAGACCAGGAAAATGATTATGATCACATGGGAGAACTATTCACTTCATTCCGATAGACATCGACACTCAACCAGTATAATATTCATACGCCAGGTTGGTCTCCTGTAGTAGAATGTTAATACATGGGCCCCGGAGAGGCGCAAGATGTGGGTTCAAGTCTCACCGGGAGACAAGGCGAATTTTTTTCGCATGTTTTTCAACATCAATTTTCTCTTATCTAGTCCCTGAAATTTCATCTAAGTTGGATTCATTTCTCTACAAAAAAAGTTTCGCTGACTGAATGTTTGAGTCAAGACCCATCTTTGGGTCACAGTTTAAAAATAGAAAAAAAAAAATAGTTTTATCTTTTCCAGAAAAAATTAAAACACCTCCTTATTCTTCTTAACGAGCCTATACCTAGTATCTTTAATTCTTCTACATTTCTTTACGTCTTGGTTATCAAAGTTGGCTGAACAATTTTCGATTCAGGTCTACACAGCAAAAAAAAAGAAACCATGCCGGATGTTATTTTTGAAGATGTGAGTCAATCAATGTAAATGTTTTCAAAGATTTCTGATTTAATATCAAATCGAAACTCTGTACGACTTGAACAGGTTACGTATTATAATATCACAACCTTATATCTAATATGCAATATTACATCAAGTAGCCGAATCAAAGCAATCGAAAGATTCCTTTTAATTCAACCACGGTAAATGAAAAGTTCATATACCAGTATTTCGATAGCAACTTACTACCTTCTTCAGTGAACGTTTTCGATTGATCTATCTATCTATCTATCAATCGAAAACGTTCACTGAAGAAGGTAGTAAGTTGCTATCGAAATACTGGTATATGAACTTTTCATTTACCGTGGTTGAATTAAAAGGAATCTTTCGATTGCTTTGATTCAGTTGAATCATTCAACCAAGTAGGCTCATACCACAACAGAATCAAGTAGCCATTGTTTATCTAGTTTGATGTATGTATGTATGTATGTATGTATGTATGTATGTATGTATGTATGTATGTATGTATGTATGAGAACCCACCTGATAGGTCTTTCGACCCGAGTCGGTTACCACTGGCTTGGGACATGTTTGGCTCATCTTACTCCCTTCCAACTGTTCGAAACAAATAGAGAATCCTGAAAGGGTACCGAAATATCCGCCTCATGATTCCCCATTTGCCGAGATACTCCGGCTGGCTTAACTCCACAATCCATTGTATATCAGTCTTCCGATCGTCTGATGTCCTGTCCAACCCCCTCTAACACCCCTTGATAGAGTCAAGCTATTTTACTTATTTATATAAGGCTGGAACAAATATCAATTTCTTCTTTTGTCACACCCCCCCCCCTTCGAAATTTCCCAAAACGCGAAGGGGGAAATAAATAAAGTTTGAAGTATTTAATGCAAATTTCGAAAAAAAATTAAGAATCCAAAAGATTACAAGACGAAAAAAACAAATTTTGGAAGATGGAAGTTATTTCGCCTTTTGTATTCTTGATTTTATTGAATTTTTCGATAAAAAATTACTTGTTTTTTAGGTTTCGTGCAATGATATTGTTTGCAACTTTGTTGCATACAAGCTTTTTATGAATTTAATTATAATTTATTTTTTATTGTCCCCCCGCCCCCCCTCGCGATGTTCACACTCCGAGTGACAAAAGAAGGATTTGAAATTTGTTCCGGCCTAATGAGGTCCAAAACATAAGTACATGTAGGAGGAATAAGGGAAAGACAGGCATCTTGAGCTAGCGCGTGGTTTAAAAAAGAAGTTAAGTAAAATCTTGAGACTTATTTGATAGATGGCTAGAATAGAATGGGGTGATGGCTTGAAAAACATGGTAAGTAGCAAAATTTCTCTAAAACTGACAGTGCACATTTTGCCTCGTGTGGCCAACAAGCCCTTATTTCCCCTACATATGAATACATAAGTAAGTTCTAATTAGCTGATACCTTTGTTGAACGAAATTTCTTCCTCAGCATTTTGCTGTCCTCTTGAAGAAATCAAAGCAATCTGCGTAAAAACTGTCACCGACGCACAGTGCGGTGACCAGTGGACAAAAGTCAAAAATTTTAGTTTATCAAACATTAAATTCAACTTTACCAAACGATTGGAAAGAGGTTGGAGTTTCATGAACGGACATGCTTTTGACATAATTTTGCTTCCTACACGCGCAGCATTGGTTCAAAGTCGATGCATCAAGAAGGCAAGAAACAATTTTTTTTTTCGGAAACATACACTTTTTTTGAAACTTTTGTTTACCGTTGACAAGTTTCGCAGCAAATTCAAATTCTTCGTTCTACAAGTTGAAGATTTAAACTCAACGCATGTCGTATTGTGTTTTTTGAGTGAGAAAAAATCGTTTTTGGTCTTTACAGCTACCTCTGAATCTACCATTATTTTTGTTAATTTCATCAACAAAAATTGCTCAACTTAAGCTAGACAGAACAAATTCGCGTCACAAGACGTCACTACCATTTTACACTCAAATGCTAGGGAATATCATCCTGAACACCCATTATGCCTGCTGAATTGCGTTTTTTTTGCGCTAACAGAGATATGAGTAGTTTACGGAGGGTCATTTTTACGCCTCAGGAATAATTTTTTTTCGAAAAAGAACCGCTGTGGTAAAACGAAAACCGAAATCAAGTGAATTTTTCCTCTTGAACTTATCAGTATTATATTTTAAAATATATTTTGAATATAAATGGATTTTTGATATGGTTGTGGCTTTGAAATCTCATTGAAAAATTATAAGATGCTTTGTGGTTTGAATTTTGAAATATTTTGACCTAAGATTAAGTATTCATCGGCCAAGTTCCCGTGAATACCATATTCGCTTGAAAAGGAAATTGTTGTATTCAGTTATTTTCTATGTGTAACAATATCAGTACCAAACTTCATCGTTCATGAAAGCAAATATCCAATGGATCTTTTATAAGAAAGATTGAAAATCTTCAAAATATGGGTTTTTGAGTCATGGATTTTAAGGCTTAAAAAATCAAAATTGAGACAAAACCTTCAAAACACAGTTTTTCTAACGTATTTTCAATTATTGAACATTTAAACAAATATTTTATAGAATTAAAACTGTTTACGACTTTTGTCCATCGGCTCTATGGGATCACCGCACTGTGCGACGCTGTCGTCCCTTGTATTGCTCTATCTTTGCTGGACGTGCTGACCAAAACACAAACTTATAAAGTTAATGAAACACATTGTATACATTAGACTAGTTCACTTATCGACTTTTTTCGCAGATCAAAACCGGACTCATATGGGTTGTTCCTCAGGCATTTTCAAGTATTTCTGCCAAATTTGAGATCTATTGAACTAATTTCTGTTCTGCGCAATGAGTTTTTGTGAAAAAAGTCAATTTTTCTTGAAAATTTTCTTATGAGAGTTCTAGAAAGCCCCTGTTGATATTAAATGATAATTTTAGAATGCATGGTGGTTGATATTATAAGCTGTTTTGTGGATCTGTTTTAGATAATCGTTCAAAACAAACCGAAAAAATTAAAAAAAATCATAAACTACCAACTTGTGCAGAAATTTTACTTACAAGTAGAAGGTTTAAAATCTACAGTAAATCCGAAAAAAATATTTTTAGCAAAAGCTTTTCTTGTAAAGCTAGCTCTTTTTATTACCTTTCTTTTGATGCAATAAACATACAAATTGGATATATAGCGGTCAAGTTATTTACAGATGTTTCCAAAAAATTTGAATTGATAAAATATTTTTCAATCAAGTTTTCTCCTCATCAACTTGTGCACAAGCAAAAATATTTTATTCAATCTAGTACCCCAAGAGTAGGCCAGGAGTAAAAAAAAGCGCGCGCTTTGATAAAGTTGTATGCAAGGTCTCTTGATGCCACGTTTTTAAGGTTGCATGAAGCTAAAACTTGAATAGGAATATAATTTTGATTTAAAAACTGATGCATTAATATTTGAATAACTTTGCTCCTATTCTTGCGATAATTAAACTTTATACATCAAATGATTGATAATAAACAGGGCTACATTAAAAAAAAAAGATTTTGTGAAAAATATTTTTTTCGGATTTACTGTAGATTTTAAACCTTCAATTTGTAAGTAAAATTTCTGTACAAGTTGGTAGTTTATGATTTTTTAAATTTTTTCGGTTTGTTTTGAACGATTATCTAAAACAGATCCATGAAACAGCTTATAATATCAACCACCATGCATTCTAAAATTATCATTTAATATCAACAGGGGCTTTCTAAAACTCTCATAAGAAAATTTTCAAGAAAAATGGACTTTTTTCACAAAAACTCATTGCGCAGAACAGAAATTAGTTCAATAGATCTCAAATTTGGCAGAAATACTTGAAAATGCCTGAGGAACAACCCATATGAGTCCGGTTTTGATCTGCGAAAAAAGTCGATAAGTGAACTAGTCTAGTATACATGCACTTCTTCCCTCTTCATCACCAAATCAAAATAACTTGAATTGAATCTTTGATTCACACCAATTATCAATTCTTCACAATTCACAAAATCTGCCTCTTCCTCTTGGCTTAGACAATTGCAAAAGTTGCATTTGCAAGTTGCTTATAGACAAATGCATCTTTTTATTCGAGCCAGTTTAACACGTTCGTTGTCACGGCACCCATATTCGGGTGACGGGTGTATTTCCTGGGAGGCCCCGTCACATCAAAAAGCGTGTGACGCTCTCTTACTTGAGTTTACCGCTCAGCTTCGCCACACGTTTCAAATATGGGAGTTCTCCCTCTTTGCTTTCTCTCTCTGAAAATTTGTTTGGGCCCGTCTAGTAAAACTACCAAAATGAGCGTGGCGACAAACGTGTAAAAAAAAACACTTTTCTTGACAATTTCAAATGTCTATGTTGTCCACAGATTAGCAGAACGCGACCGCGAAAAATATCTCCGGTCGAGGTTTTTTTTTTTTTAAGTTTTATTAGTGACACTTTACCATCTTCGTGGCATTCGTGTCATGTAAATTGCAGTTTACAGATCTTCATAAAGATTACATTCTTTCAGAAATTTAATTAGCGATTTTTCACATGGTTCATCATTTTTGAGGATTTCAAAAACACTTCCCCTAGGTCGAGGTTGATTTAATAAAACAATTCACAGCACTGTTTAATTTAGTACAACTTCTTTATCCCGAGGATTTGCGAAACCCCATTGTTTATATAGTTTGATGTTTATAATAATGTCAATATCAAATAGTTAGAATGAGATGGCGGAGCTCTCAGAAACTTTTTTAAGGATGGTATTCATCACTCTTGTGTCGAGGCGGTCGAACATATTGACGCCTCATTAACAGTGCTGAATACAACTTTTAGCAACCGTTTAAAAGTGCTCCGTATTCGGATAGCCACAACCCTGCGCTTAGGACAATCTCGAACAGAAAATTCAGATAATTGTGTAATATAATAAATTTAACAAAACATATAAAATTGAGTGTACAACGAGCTCGTGAATATTTTTTTTCGAAAAAATGATTTGCAGTTTTAATCTGATTAAATTTTCTCATCCCTATATCAACATGTAAAAAAATCTTTATTTCAAGTCTTTGATACCAATCCACTTGTCAAAAAATTTGATCACTTAATTAACAAAAGCAAACATTCAAATTGATAACGTGAATTAATTTATTTTTAACGGCTTATGATTTCATCTAAAGTTGCCCAAAAATAATTTTCGAGCTCGAATGAAGTAATATTAGATACCATTTGCGACTCAGGCTATCTGCACGTTTTCGATGTCATATCACAAACTAAAGTCAAGCATATCAGTGTCATAAGACTATCAAGAAGACTACCGTCAAACGGGGCATCATGGAAAAGCAGGGTTAGATCCAGCATATGTACGACGACTTAGTTTCTCACATCGTGAGATAGTCTAACACTTTCGACAGATAAATGTAAAAGTTAATTCGAACAAAACCAAAAATTACTTCAATTGGTGCTTTATGCGTTACGACATAACAAATATTTCAAAACTAAAAAATTTCAAACGTTTTCGTTTGATTTTTCATTAAAAACTAAATTTGTTGCAAATAACCCCTTTTTCTTAGTAGGGTGTAAATCGCATGTTTTGACAGAATTAAAAATAACTGGTGAAACCAATATTCTTTCTGACTTCGTCAATTTGATGTCCCATCTTCTTCTTCTTCTTCTTCTTCTTCTTCTTCTTCTTCTTCTTCTTCTTCTTCTTCTTCTTCTTCTTCTTCTTCTTCTTATTCTTACATCAACATGGCCAAAACATGCAAGACTTGCGTCTTTCATTTTTCTTTTCAGCGTATCTGTTACATCTTACCATGCATTGCAGATTCTACTACGGCCAGGCCAACCATGTGATGAAAACCGCGAAAGATACAGGAACAAGGGAGGAATGAAGCGTGGAGTTCCCTGCCAAACGCTTCATATGATATTTTGCTAAAATTTAACACTATTGACTGATTGGTAATTGGGAAAAATCTGGGACGAATTAGGGTTAAATGAGTAATTTTAAAAAGAAACGATCTCACCAAACTCCAAAGGTTCCCGCTGGTGCTACCTCCCTATTTTTCCTGGTTCCGGTCATCTTCAAATTGGTTGCATTCACATGTTCTCAACATCACTGTTCCCTTAGTTTCAACCGCCTAACATCAACCGCCAATTGATTGTTCGCGTTTACCTTAGGCTTTGTCAAGTACTTAAAAAAGCAAATACGAGCCGAAAGTAAATGTTCGTTTTTTCCGTTCTTCTATTCGGAGAAATCTACATTAGCATTTTACGAGAACAAAAATTTTAACGAAAATACACTCATCGATTGATGCACAATCACAAGATCATCAATATCCCTCCAACCGAAACTTAACTCATTTGATTTCAAGTATGAAAATCACGACGACCGAAAATAGAATTCCTTTTTCTGTAACCAACGATTGATTTTCTTCACGCACGATTCGTCAAGCACAACAGAACACCAAATTTAGAATTGAAAAGCATCTACTTCAATTGTTTGAATGCATTTCAATCACTTGTAATATGTATCTTTCTAAACAGAAATTTCCAAAACACCTAAAATTCACCAAAATTGATATTCGCGAAAATACAAACGAGAAAACGCGACGTTGGAAAAAAACACGACCGTTCTCGAGCACGGCTTGCTGCGATCTCACTACGTCAATTTGATGTCCATCAACCTTAAAACTTTGGATGTACAAGCAGTTTGATTATCTGTGGACATTCAGTTTTTAGAAGCCATTGAAGTTGAAAAGTGTTGTATGTTTCCCGGTCGACGGTATGAAAAAAAAGCCAAATCTACCAGCTGTTGTATAATTATAGCGATGGGCAGTTGAGAAATCCTGTACAGCCGATTCAACTTCACAACAACGCCAATTCGTTAGATCGATGTTGATTAAGAAAAATTGTGGATTCAATCAAAAATCTGTGATATGGAAGAGCTAACCATGCGAATTTTAATAAAACCTCGTAGAGTTTTTCATACGTGTGAAGACGTCTTGATTCAAGCTTTAAAAAATAACTATGATTGATTTTGAGATAAATTTCTTAAAAAATATTGAGATTTTGTTGAATAACTAGATTCGCTTGCAACTAATTTCAATTGTTAAAAATTTACATAAATCGTTTTCTCACCTTTGTACGTTCTTGAAAAAATTGTTTCCGCATATTTATCAGCTGACAACTTTGCAATGACATTCCTTCACAAAATTGCATCCGAGATTTTTAGCCGCATCTATAATACTAGACTGCAAAATATTTCGGTGGAATAATATATAGATGACTGGAAGAAATGATCTAAAACCGAATCAAGAAACAGAAATATTTTGGGCCAATTCAAGACCTTGGCGAAAACTTTTATCAGACGATGATACGTTTTCTGCCGTCCGTTTTTAGGCTAAACCCGTGTCCATTTTTAGCCATTTTTTGACCCGCCGCGATAAGAATTATGATGGGATTTGTGAAATATTGTCAAACATTTTGGTTTAGAAATTAAATAAGATTATTCCTCCAGTTCTTCAATTTCTTTATTTTCAATAACTACATGGCTTGTTGCTGACTCAAACACGGTCATAACCATAATTAGATCTAGAACACTCTTGAGTCGTCCTTGTCTCGAATTTCACAGTTGCACGATATTCAGTACTTGAAGGACTTTTGGCACAAATTCATTTTTACATACAACTTCTTCGAGGTAAATTTAAACGGTTCTACCTAGAAAAAAAAATTTTTCAATAAAAATATCATAATCGATTAATTTGAATAATTGAATTAGAGTAAGGTGGGGTAAAAGTACGAGTCGGGTAAAAGTACGTTTTGAGATTATCACAAACCGAGATCAGAAAAATTCAAAACTCTGGAGTGGATTGATAGTGATTTGGACCGCCTTAATCCTGACATAATTTTTATTTGGAAAAATTAAAAATACTCCGAAAAATGAGGTGAAGCAGCTTTTTTGCCCAAATGATGTAATATTTAAAATAACGGGAAACATGTTTGAGCAATTAAAATTCTGACTTTCAATGAAAATCTTAATGTGTCTGTTTAGTTATTTTCAACCACTAGCAAATGCCGAAGAAAGGATTTAATTAATGTGTCTCTGTTTTGCACAATAAACTGTGAATCACAAGAAATCTTGAAGGGGCAAAAGTACGAACTGCAAATGGGGCAAAAGTACGAATGATATACAGGGTCTACTGAAATAAATCTGTACGGAAAGTTTGAATTTCGTTCTAAAATTCACTGGGAACATCAGCGCATATTTTTGTTTCTACGAAGACTTGCTCGCGCGAAAAATTGCTCAAATACGATGAGAATTGGATTTCGAAAACTTGTTGAATTTGTACAATTAGTGAAGAACTCCAAATACGCGCAGGTTGTTCGCCCATGTAGAGGATTTGTATCAGAACAGAACAGAAATAACCAAAGATTGATATTGAATAATTTTCCTCTTGACTTCATGACATGTGGAATTCTGAATGGTCGTACTTTTACCCCACATCATTCGAACTTTTGCCCCAGAGGTGGGGTAAGAGTACGTTTCGATAACAGTTTGGCATTTTCACTACTGCTATCAAATGCGTTGATCGATTATCTTCGTAATTTTTTAGAAGAGAGATAAAAGTCTAAGGAATCCAATGCTGTTCTTAGTTTTTAGGAAAACAACTGCAAAATTTTCTAAAAACAGGATAGCACTAAGGTCGTACTTTTACCCCACCATTCTCTACCCTGAAATTTCGCTCGAAGTGAAGTTTCATGAATTTTTGTTTATTTTTGTTGTTAATTACATGATTGCTGTGATTAGTTAGTTCTCTTATTCAAGAGGTGTACTCATATTCGGTGAGAGAAAAAGTACGAAATCGTGGAGCGAAATTTGAGATTGACGAAATTTTTGTGTGAAAACTCTAGCGCAAGAATAAAATCGCAATATCATTTAAAATCATTCATTTTGAAGATCGTGGAAAAGTGAAAGAATATAATACTTCTGTTTTTATTTCAGCAGATAAAATTACTTGCGTTTTTTGATTAAGTTTATCTTAATTTAAAACCTTTATCTTGAATATATATTTAATAAATTCTATTAATTTGCCCATCGACTATAAAATTTTCAATTTTTATAGTTAATTCTTGGATCTTAAAAACTACAGCTGAATTAAATAAACCGGAGGCATATTTTATCATTTATTTTAATAGGTTATAAAAAAGGATTAACTTTGCAAATCAAAACTTTTATGAATGTCCAGTTTATGCAGAGCCCGTAGTGTTTTTTTCGGTTAAACATGGAATCTGTCTCAGTTCCATCAAAATAGAAGGCGCGAGAGGCACAAACTAAATGATAAATGGTTTTGATCTGCCGGAAAACATGTAAATCGTAATCGTACCAATATATTTATGAAACTAAAAGCGATACCTAAATTTCAGTTAACAATGCGACTACGCCCATCGAACGGTTTGAATGCAGTTGTTCACAATTGGACAATCAGTTAATCCTTCAATGAGCTCAATATTGTCGTCTGGCTGGCGGGTTTAGTTTATTGATATTGGAATAAAAATTGATTCCAACTTCCTTTCTGTTTCTCAATATCGCCAACGTGTAAGCCCGTAGACGACAATCCGAACAATGTATATCTGTCACAGCCGACAAAAAGGTACAAAAATAAGTAATGGTCCGTTGATGGGCTATCGCTGGAAGTCATCTACCCACCCAAACGACCCATACGATTCCTGCCGTGTGTTTTACCTATAGGAGGACAAGTTCCTGCTGATCGACAGAGTTTCTCAGAGAAGGAAGGTGGCGAACAAGAATTCGATCATGATTCGTAAGACCAACCTCAGCCAGTCAGAGCCTGCTACTACTGTACTTGTACATCGAGTCGAATTCTGATCATATGGCAATCCGTGTGCGGAACTAGTGGCCCGCAATCCGGTTCGAAGATCGAAGGTCCATCCGACCGTCAACGTGCGGGAAGAGGGAAAGGACCAGTTGGTAGTTCTAGAGAGGCACACTTGAGTATTGATTGGTCCATCAGAGCCTAGAGGTGAGGAGCACCAAAGTTAATGGACGATTGAAAGTGAATTGTATCAATTATTTATGCAGGTTCGCTGCCACCATTATTATTGTGGCGTGTGAAGGCGTGGTGTTGTGTGGGATTTATCACTGGAATCGACGATGGCATCAATTCCGATGGTGTTGAAATCCGCATTCATGAATCGGGGCAGTTAGAAGCTTATAAGTGAATCGGTAGTTTCACAATTCCAAATGTATTACGCTGATCGAAGTTCACAAATTATCTGTAAATATTTGTATATTTCTCACCGAATTAGGTTTAATTTTAGTTTGAGCATTGACAATATTTTTATTCCAACAGATATCACATTTTCGGGATTTTCATCCAGTAGGTAAACAAATGTCACACGACCTTAGGAATAAAAAACGTGATTAAGTTATAGCTGGAATATTTACAGTGAATGTTATGATTTCAATCGCGCCAAATATTAAGGTATTCAATTCATCCTATAGGCACATAGAATTCCGGAAATGTCTCCCAATAACCCAAAAGCGAGCTATGCTAATTATTTTCATGTTTTGACAACCGCTGCTCACCTTAAATATGGCAAGGGGTATAATCAACATTCCTAGACTTTTTTGCCAACTGACCGAAAGACCAACTCATAGATATAGCCTGAATTTGAAAGAACCTTGCCACGATCCATCATTTGGGCAGCTGACTGTTAGGTACCTATGTATTTAAGTGGCGTCCGTATGACAAGCTATCGGATATCGGCCGAACTGACCAGTAGTGTAGTGTGTAGAGTGGCACGACGCCGGGGAGTCGTCGCGTAATTTAACACACTTACTTACCGTCGACCAATCATCACGCTTATTATTTGTGTTTTTATTCGATAATCACTATTTCAGATAGGTTCAAATCAATAGCTACAAGGCACTAATAGCAGGGTACACGGAAGGTGCCGGGGTTCTGTCGACTTGGCTCCTCGCGTCTTATATATAGTTGGAAAAGTGCCAAGTGCCAACATTGTTACAATAGACTGGCCCAAATTTGTATGGGATTATTTTTACAACATTTTTTTTCAACGCGGCACCCCTTAGAATGGTGCATTCAGGTGAAAAAATGACTTTCTGAAAGTTTCAGGTCTTTTGACAGAAGCACGAGCTGGCGCAAAGGACTTGAAATTTGTATGGAGATTTTCGGAAAAATGTATGAAAAATCGACATACTTTCACTCTTTTTGTTCTAAAATATGTTTCCAGTATGCTAGAAAGCTCAGAATTTCAAGAATTATAGTTCAAACAATGACAAACAAGTTTGTAGAACATTCTGAAGCGGTACGAGTTGACTGTGATGAGTTATTTGCAATTGAATGTGTGATTTTTTTTCGCATTTCATCGATATATCTTCTTGAACGGTGTATAAGTGGATTATTAGTACTAACTTAACGCATTGTCACACAATGAGAATAACAGATAGAAAGTATTTGTCCTCGGCAAAGTTGTAGCTTATCTTAGAACAAATATCTTTGCAAAAAGTTGAAATAAAAGTTTGAAAAATTATGCGATCAAGTTAGTGCGATTATTAGCTGATACACCGTACACGATATATCAAAGAAAAGCGAAAAAAGCGCACATTCAATTGCAAATAACTCATCTCAGTCAACTCGTATCGCGTTACAATCTTCTACAAACTTGTTTGTCATTATTTGAACTACAATTCCTGAAATTCTGAGCTTTCTAGCATACTGGAAACATTTTTTTGAACAAAAAGAGTGAAAGTATGTTGATTTTTCATACATTTTTCCGAAAATCTCCATACAAATTTCAAGTACTTTGCGCCAGCTCGTGCTTCTGGCAAAAGACCTGAAACTTTCAGAAAGTCATTTTTTCACCTAAATGCACCAATCTAGGGGGTGCCGCGTGGAATATAATGATTTTTTTTGTTATTGGCCAGTCTATTGTTACAAGTCATGTAAGCTGGTAGGTGATTACAAAGGGAACTGATAATTTCAAATTATATCTACAAATGTCTGTACGTTCTTGTTTAAAAATGTATGCATAGGTTAATTCAATTAAGAATGTGCAATGGAAGAAGCTTTTTAACACTCAAAGACCCAACGTGTGTTTTGGTTACACTGAGGACCGTCGCTGAAATCCGCAGAGTTGACGAGAACCTTGGCTGGCAGCAAGTGAAGACGCTGGCTGCGGATTGCCAGCAGTGGAGATCTTTTATCTCAGTCTTATGCGTCGGTCAATCGGCGCCGGACTCTTAGGTAGGTAAGTAGGTGAGGACCGTCGAGAAAAATAGTGGGAATTTATCTTGTACAGAATGACCCCTTCAAGAGAGGTTATCCGAAATCCTGGTCCTAACGAGAATCCATGATCAGCTTCAGGAACTACTGAATCGATTTCTACAAACTTCACACCTTGGAATTACATGAAGTATCGAACAAAACTTTTTTTATTGGTTTCAGAATTTTGGATTAGATATTAAACTGTACACCCAGAATAATCTGCACGTAGCGGCTACGTGAAAAACTACATAGTTTTTATCTAATTTATTTTCACGTAGATGCTACGGTATGAAGATGTAAACGCGTTGCTATAAGAAGGTGCATAATGAACATCAAATACAATTTACGTGAATTTTTAGTGAGTACGACATGATGTGATAATGAAAGATTCGTGAGATTCGTTAGTATTGAAATGTAATTAAGATTGATTCGCTCGTGACTTTTGTTTTTCTTTTTATTTTCATTTAAAAAAACAAGAAGTTTCTTTAAAATTATATTTTTTTCAAAATTTCATTTTGCACAACACAAACCGAATTTTACACCAACACTTAATTACTAAAAAAGCAGCAACAATTCGCATTCCGTTCCTGGTTTGATTGTGTTATCCTGTAGAAAAAAAATAAAAAGTTGAATAAATAAAAATAAATTCTTTAAATTGTAAATAAGTTTCCTTTACCGGATCAGTCGAGGATTCGTTTTCTTATAATATATTCGGCCACGAATCCCTAATATTGTGTCAACTCACCTTACAAATAATTCTGAGACAATTGGCAGCAGTAGCGGTTTTCGGTGTAATACTAGCGAAAACTTAACACAACTTTCTCAGCTGTTTTTTTTCCAAAACGAACAAAGTCAGCAGCATGACCTTTTCTTATAAGTATTTGAGAAAAAAAACTCGAAACCGATTTAAAACATCCACTTAGATTTTACTTGAAATTCATAAGGCAATTATGTTGAAGTAAAGTCCCGAGCAGACTTTTATGGCAAAATTATACCTAATTTTGCTATCATGCCTTGAAAGTAAATTGAGGTATCATTTTGCCCGAATAAAGGTGGTACAATGCCAAAATTTGGGTCTCACTTTTCATATGCGGATACCTCGATTATACCAAGTGTAGGTTTCATTGAAACCTCAATGATGCTTCGTTTAGCCAACGTTTCAGAATGAATTTCGAGGGCATAATGATGCCACTTTAAGGTATAATTTAAGGCTTAAATTTGGCATCATCGTGCTTTCAAAATTTCTTCGAAAATGAATGGCTAAACGAGGTATCAAAAATCATTCTGCGAAACCAAAATTTGGTAGAACTGTGCTATCTGTATTTAGAAAACAAGCGCTATAGTTTGGTATTGTTCCACTATTATTCGGAACAATAATACCGAATTTCACTAAAAAGACATGATAGCAAAGGAACTTTAAACCATCGAATGGTTTACTACATAACAAAAGAAAATTGTATTGTATGCCTACATTCAGGCGTTACAATGAGCGCTATATGAATATCGTCTTTTCAAACGTAACTCCAAAAATAAACATTGCACTGTGTTATAAATAGCGACTGCACTTATGGTTGCATTAATTAAGACGATTTTGTTCAGCAGTAAAATTCATAATAGGTACAGTTTCATAAGCGTTTTAAGTATAGGCGAATCTATCAAGCAAGCCTTTCTAATAAAATTAATCAAATTAAGCGTTTTAATTCGAATTCAAACCTTCTCCCTATTCCAACCAGCTAAACGCCTGAATTTATTCCAATCCAAATGTTTAATCTCCTAATAAAGTCAGACAGTTAAGTTAGACAGCGGAGTTGAAATTACTGTTTTCAAAATCAAAGAAGAAAATACATATAATGTAGGTAGTATGCTTTTTACGTTGTCATTTTACTTTTTATTTAACGAAAATGATTCCTGCATACACAGTATAAAAAAAACTTGGTAAACATAACGTGTTTTAAGCTGCAAATATTTGGAACAATATTTTTGACGTAGTTTACATAACAAATGCTGTAACGTAATAATTGTAAATCTACATAATCAGGTATTCTATACAGTATAGGTAGTTTGTTTTAATAGGTGAATGTTTTAATTGCTTTTAGAGGTGTTTCACCCAATTCATTGCTTTCGTCAAATCTGAAGAATAAAAGGATTTCAGTACACACTGCTGTTTTTCTAAATTAACATTTATATTAAATTTATTTAGTACAAAACGAACGTTGCGTTAATTTTCTTCACATGACAATGATTTCATTTTTTTTTTCATCTTTTCAGAAATTGCCAGTAGTAGTGTTTATCTTAACTTTATGATAATAATTGAGACTCTCACCCCTCTGATCCTGAGGGCTTCAATTATAATAGAGCTTATGATTCTACGCAAAGCCTTTGAAGTTGAAAAAAAAAATAATTAAAGCTAAAATTATTTGAATTAAAGTTTTGTTTGCGATGTTGTTGCATAATCACTTTTATTTGATGCAAAAGGAAACCATGGTTGAGCAGGAATAATAAATCGGCCTCGTTATAGGAACCGGGATTCTTCAGTGTGATCGAAAATTATTCTCAGCCATCGCTAACCTAAAAATAAAAAGTTGTCCACAATGTTAGGCAATATATCATTCCATTTTACTTATTATTCTATTTGAATTTTGTGTCATTATAGATAAGTTTGGTGTCTTATACCTTTTATGGGATGAATCATCCAATAGGATGAAAATCCCTGAAAAAAAATCTTTAATAAAAATTGGAAATCTGAAATGAAGTTTCTGCAAAATTTATGCTTATCAATTACACAACAAAAAATTTATCATTTTTTGAACAAACTTAAATTGGAAACAACAAGAAGAATTCAATTCTAAAATCCGTAATGTTCTAAATAATTGTCCCCTTAAGTCAGAGTGTCTGAGCAAGGGTCGATCAATAAAATTGATTTTTAATATTGCACCCGATATACTGTGAATATTATTAGATTATTCAAGCATTAAAAAAGTGACTTTTTTTTCGAATAAATCAAATTTATACTGTTCCTGAGACTTCAGGATGATATCTAAGAGAGAACAGGTTCAGAATGCAGTTTTAAAAAACTATTACCACCTCTGATAATTCTGGGTTAATTTTCACTTCAATTTTAGAAATAATGAATTTGAATGAAAATATTACTAACTTTTATGTTTATGTTCTTTTTTAGATGAAACAGCTGATGAAAAGGATGTATCTGGTCCTTAACTTACAAACAAGCAAGATTAGGATTTAGAAAGTTGGAGAGTAATTTAATTTAAAAAAAAACAGCTAAACGTCTGAATGAATATGAACGAATGATGCCAAAAAATTTGCAAACAGAACGAATTCTGCTTATTTTTATACAATACTTTGATAATGAAGAAGAAATACATTTTTGTTTATTCTCATCCAAAATTTGAGCGTTGTCTATACAATGGTATAAAAATTATGAAACCGAATTGCAAATTCCGTTTTAAGAATTTTAAAAATACTTAAGTTTGTTTTAACTGAGTGTTTAATAGTTTAAGGTACGTTTAGAACGAGCTGATAGTCAAAGAGTTTTTAAGTTACAAGGTCTAACGAATTATTATCATGCTAGGCAAATTCTTGTTAAGTTCAGTAAGACTTTTCCAAACCAAAATTTATTAGTAATTATAATCAAAAAAACATACCTTGTTATTTATGATTTCGTTTTTCCAAGCAAAACTTGGTACTTTTGGAAGATCCTGCACTATCCATAGGTGGATGAAATATGTGCCTAAGCGAGGAACATACTCAAGTGGATTCACTGTCCAATTAGATGCAGGAAATTCTAACCAGAATTGTTTCAGCTGATTATTCGTGTCTTTTTCCGGATTTATTGTTTCGGCAATCGGCACACATTTTCTCCAGCCCCGACTGCTGCTGGTGATGTTTTTACTACTTTGTATTTATTTAAGTGAAGAATTCAATCGAAACCGATCCGTCTGTATTGTGAATTTTGCTGTGAGCAAGGTGCAGATAGTAGAGCACGGAATATCAGAGGGTCGGTTTGAGAATCAGTGTTTCTACTCGCTGTGCAATCTGAGATGATTTAGTGGGCAATATCAAAGTCCGACCCGACATAACTTGCACCAGGAGTTTTTTTTTTCATTTGATTGTCGATGTCAGCTAAAAAAAGAATATTATATCAATCTTCATTAGAATCAATCAGTATGAATAGAAGTTACCTTGTTTCCGTTTAACTGACACCAGTGCAGCACTTTGCTTTTATCCTCCACCAGATCACTGGCACCGGCTTCCGTCAGGATGGGACCACCCACAACACTTTGACCCGGGGAGCTTCCGCCGCCAAGCATCAAATACTGGCGTCCCTCTTGCCTTGCCTCTTGCCACATGCACTGCTTGGATGTCTTCTCAGGAGGACATGTTTGCTGTTGGTTGTGGGGTTTGGTCCCGACGGGTAGCATAAGTAACCTCAGATATAGTGGTCCTAAAACATGCACAAATTAACCCTAATCCACCGTTTGTTCACACGCAAGAAACGCAACCGATTGATGTACACAAAAATACCGCACGCTCATTTTTCTACAACCATATTTGGCTGAAAAATAACCATTTTTCGGGTTTTGCTGTAGAACTGTAAATATGGTTATTAAGAAACGATATGGTTAAAATTTAAACCATATTCGAAGTTTCGGAGCGTAAACCATAATATGGTTGAAAATTTAACCTCAACTTATCGGGCCTATTTTGTATTCGATTATTTGAATAGTCGAAATTTTGTTTTTTGTGGTGTTTTCTGTGTTTTCTGAAAGAGTATAACAAGATAACAAAAATCATGAACAATCACGCGAAGAACAGAGCAGAAGAAAGAAGTTCGGAGCCGGAGGAAATCAATCATCCAGTCAAGCCACCCAGCTAGCAAATAGAGACTTGGCGAGCCGGTGCCGAGCAGCATTTTTCGGATCCGACCCAGCGAATCAACCTTTGGAACTGTTCAGGATGGATGGATGTATACCAGCAGACAAGAGCAAACAGAATTATACCGTGTCAGTGCACAGCGAACACCTAAATCCGAGCAGCATTTCCCGCATCCGGATTTATGTTTTCCCAAGAGGCTAGACCAACTTTCATTGCATCATGAAGCAATCTGCCAGTAAATCTTTTTACTATTTTTTTATCGACCGTAGAACCATGACCATTTGCTTCCTTTTCAGCTCCACTGATTTGGCGGATCCGAAACTACGTTCGTTGTATGTTTCCGGAAACATTAAATATCAGTTCAGGAAATCATTTTTTGCCCTGTCGTTCTACAATCTCATCAAGTAAGTTAGACAAAAAAGTTTTCTTAGTTTAATTTAACACCTTATTTTGCTTTTTAGTGCTCAGTTGGATTGGAACAAGCACCCGAAGATGTTCAACAGTTCGCTTGAAGAACAATTTTCCCGCAATCAATCAATCCCGGACATGCATCTGATGATGGCAGCATCAATTGAACTCGAACACAACCTCCCAACAAATTGTACATCACAATATACAAAATAAACTGTTGCGAATTACTGCGTTTTTCTTAAATATTGCAAAATTTCAATTAAATTCGTTGATCGAAACAAACGGCTCTTTCAATTAAGGTTCAATTTTAACCATTTTTCAACATCTCCATAGAAATTTTATTCGGTTGAAAAATAACCATATTCAAACTTCTCCCCTAGAAGTCATTTTATGACTTCTCATGGAGAACTCATAAAATGGCATTTCCCGGGAAAAGGTCAAAAATGGTTATTTTTGATTCCTAAATGGTTTAATAATTTCTAGCGTGCGTTATAATTTTGACAGCGTAAAAGCAACTCGCAAACGGATCAGTGAAGTACAATATATGCCCAGCATTTATTTTCCCGTCTCTTCAAAGTTTTTGCAGCATTCATCTTTGAATTGAATAACATGTAAATATTAATTGATTTCGTAATTTAATGTTAAATAAAACAACAATTTGGAATTCATATTTGAAAAATAAATATAATAAGAGCAAGTTCACTAGTGTTGGGAAAAATTGTTTAAAATTTTGACATTTGTAGCACATATTCAAAATTTTACCATGCGAAAATATTTTCAAGGTCTCGGCCATCAAATTTCATTGTGTGATAGAATTCCAACTATTTTTGCACCAAAGTATACGAAAATGGAATAAGAATGTTGTTAAAAATATGACGGCTACAGATCTTGAAAACAATTTCACATGGTATAATTTTCAAAATGTGCTACAAGTGTCAAAATGTCTACCACCTTCTCCCAACACGTGTGAACTTGCTTTTATGTTTGTAAAAAGTTATAACATTTCGATTTCCCCATTTTGTTTCAATTCTATTCTTTATTATAGGTATTTTAACATTTAGTTATAGTGTTTAGGGAGATTAAATATGTATCAAAAATGGTATCTTGACTTGAATAATATATTTATATGATAATATTTATCATTGCATGATAAGATTTCAAAATTAAAATTGAATTAAAAATTTATAAACAGAATTAGCTAATTTTTTTCTTGAAAACAAAACGTTTATATAAGTCTAAGTAACTATATTTCTTACTTCCTTTTTTATATTTCATTATTTTAATAATATAACCAGGAAGAGTCGCCTAAAATAAATATAGTTCCTGAATATCATTTTCTCAAGTCCTCATGTTCCTCATTATTTTTTTAAATTATAAACAAGGAGCTTAGAACCAGAGAAGTAAAAGTGGTAAAAGTGCCCAAATTACAGTTTTTGGAAAACAGTTTCAAAATAGTCAGGATGCCGATATTTGATAAATTCTAATAAGCTGAGAGAATATAATAATATAATAACTTTTGTCCTTCGTTTGTATTCGGCACAAAGAATGATACCTTAATGATGCCTAGTTTTGTAAGCGTAAATTGACACTTAAAAATGCGCAACTATCTGGGATTCATTTTTCAGTTCGATTTAAATTCAATCACCTTCATAAAAAAAATCGACAAAGTTTATTGAATACCAAATCATGCTATCATTTTGTTCTCATTTTTCTTTTTTATCGTGATAAATGAAACCTTAATGATGCCTTGTTTTGTTATCTTGTAAAAAACAAAACCAAAAAGTGCTTTCACTTTGCTCTCAATGCCTTATTTAGGTACTGATTTGGCATCATATTTCGATATATTGATGCTTCTATGAAACCTTATTTTGCCATTCGGAAAAATACGATACTAAATTATGCTATCATTTTGGCATTGATAGCACATTTTGGTTACTGTTAGGTATCGATTTTGGCATCAAAGTCTGCTCGGGGTAGTTATTACGAGGGATCACTTGAAACACTGTGGTTACTACAAAATTCACGTAGAATCGATATGATGCAACCAAATGTTAGTTTATGTGAAAAATCCCGTAAAAATAATTTCTAAATTATTTTGGGTGTAGAGGTAATTTTTTTGTTGAATGATAGTTTTTACTATTTTAACTGAAATCCAACGTAAATAGTCAGATAACATAAAATTTATAAATCTTAACACACTTTGTATCTACGCAGGGATTTAAAATAAAAAATTTAACCTTCCATTGCAGTTATATTACCCGAACTGTATTTTTTTTAAAGTGTTACCAGAATCACCCAGCAAAAAAAGGACAATTGGCCGGTTAGGGTCACATAGACCCGGATTATTATTTTGGCTGTAAAAACAAAACTACTAAACCGATTTTCATAAACACTACCATTTTGAAATCGTTCGAATGTCTGCTAACAGTTACTTCTTAAACTTGAGTTTTAAATTTTATGATCATCAGAAAACGACCTTCAAAAGCCAAAAAGTCCTTAAAAATGAGTGTTTTGCATCAATGAAAACTCATTTAGCTGAAGTCGTATTGAAAAACTTTTGATTGAAATGAATTCAGATAGATTGAGAACTCATATTGAAATAATAAAAGTGTTCGGTTTTACAGACCGCAGCTGTTTATTCCATGATTTTGTAACTAATTTTTCATGAGGATCAAGAAATTTTGATGAAAATATTGGCTTTTCTGTTCAACTATATGTACATTCAATTCCAACCGATAGTGATGATGAATTAATAATAAAGAGACTGATAGGCTGACCAATTCTAGTACAAAATCATGAATTTCAACATATTGAGGATCAAATCGGAGGTATATCGACTTTTACTTTATGTTTTTTTTCGTGGCTTGTGATATAGCTCAGTTGGCAAGTCTGTTGTCTCCTGAATCGATGTCCGCGAGTTCGAGCCCAAGAGTAAACATCGAACACAGTTGTACCAGATAAGTTTTTCAATAACGATTCGCCAACTGCAACGTTGATAAAGTCGCGAATGCCATAAAGATGGTAAAACGACTATAATCGAAAAAAAAATGCGTTTTTGCTACTCTGAGCACAACTTTGTAATCTGCTCATTTAAGCCATTTTATGTTGTAATACGGGTCGGCGAATTTCTTAAATCTCTCTTGGTATGTTGTCCGCGGTTCTCAATGTGATAAAAAAATCACAAAAATGGTTTTCATGTATTTATAGATTAAATAGTTTATCAGCCTAGTTTTATGAATATGAGCTAATAATTGAGTTAAAAACAATGGTTGTCAAGAAGAAAATCAATGATTTTTATTTTTTTTCTTATTTTTCTATTCACGACATATGACATCGGAAACCAAATACTTTTTTTTAATTTTAAATGAATCTGTGAACTAGCCGAAGTTTGCTGACATAGTGCAATTTCATTGTTTAAACCGGGATTGTCACGGCCCAATTTTCAGACACAAGAAAAAAATATTATTTCTTTATTTATAAAGAGCATGTAGACGATTCCAAAATGGTATTATGCATGCAGAGAAATTCCAAAATATGAGCGCTAATAATCATAGCAGCTATGCCTACTAGCGACACGTCGCATACGTCGCGACGTTGAAAATAATAACGACGCACAGCAAGTTTCCTAGGGTACCTGGAGCATGCGATTGATGGCCTAAGGAAAATGTACAGTAAATAACATAAACAATGTTCGAGTACTACATCGAAATCGCCTACTGGACTGAAAAAAGCAAAACAAACCTGCGAATGACAGAAATCTCGCTAGTAAAAAAGCGTCGCTAGTCCTACTGTCGCTATTCGGTTTGGTGCTATACACATAATATAATTTATAAGAATCGGTTCAGTATTTGTGAAGATACAGCAAAAATAGTAATCAGGGTCTAAGTATATGACCCTAACCGGCCAATTCTCCTTTTTTTTAACCGTAAAGGAAGGTTAATCACACCCGGCATATTTATAATCAAAGTTGTTAATCGAAAACACTTAGAGCAAGTTCACTGGTGTTGGGAAAAAGCCGTAGAAATTTTGACACTCACGGCACATTTTGAAAATTTTGCCATGTAAAAACATTTTCAAGATCTGTGGCCTTCTAGTTTTTTTTTAAAACACGTGTTGTATTTTCGCATGCTGTGATGCAAAAATAGCAATATTTCTACCACAGACGGCTGAAATAGAAACAGTGTTGTAAAAAAATAAAACGCCCCAAGATCTTGAAAACATTTTTGCATGGTAAAATTTTCAAAATGTCAATATTTCTACCACTTTTTCCCAACATCAGTGAACTTGCTCTTAGGTTCCATTTCAGTTTAGGACTTGGTAGGCTGTGCTTGTAAGTGCCAGACATGTTTTCGGGGGTGAGAAATTTCAAGAACTTAATAATGAAAAAATATTGAATTGTTAAAAAGTGTTTGTGATTTAATTTGCCCAATCTCGAGAGAAAGGAGGCTTCCTTCCAGCTGCACGTTGCACAAAGATTTGAAATTAGGAAGCTAGCAGAGAAAATTGCTGATGAATAAGTATCCTGAACCTACCATAGGAGAGAAATTAAGAACGCCTACGAGGTTTATGAAGCTCCAGAAATAAAAGTTGCAGCATGTAGATAAAGAAGGTCTACACAAAGTTGTACGAAATCCAAACAAAACCCAGAGCTAAGTATTTTTCTCTAGTTTCTAAAAAAAATATTAATGGACAGGATCAAAAATTTGCCGAGCAAAAATTCATTACTACGATAACAAAACCCTTCAACTAACTTGAGTGTTGAGATTCAAATATTTTATTCATTTTAGAACTTGTATAAATATTTTGAAGGATATAGTTCATGTTCGAAATTCTCAGTCAAACTGGAAACATACGGTTGTGAGAAAGTGAACATTATTATAACAATTTTCCGTTCTATGAAAAAGTAGTTATATATTCAATATTCAGTACGTAAACAGAATATCTTAGGTTGAAATCTACAATTAGTTATCCATTACTCGCAATAATGAAAAAAACATTCATATTGTTGATTGATTTGATGAATTACTTTTTCAAATATATTTCTTTTAATCAGAAACATTAAAACTTGACAGACAAGATTAAAAGTACTAGTCATAACACTTATATTTAGATTATCAAATGATTGATTTTAAAATTATGTCACCCTTTGAAATGAAAATATATTGAATTTCCAGAATTTGATAGAAAGTTTTTACCAAGAAATCATTTGATAGTATTGAACAAAAGAAGATATTTGCATCTTCTTTATACCGCAGGTTTTTGGTAAAAAGTAGAATCAAAAGAGCGTAAATGAAATACCTAATTATCCCCTGATTGTGTTTCTCATTATAAAATCGTTCAAAGTGGCATTACTACTTTTTTTCCTTACAAAGACTCAGGCATTTTTTTTATTTGTTCTGGAGTGTATAATGTTGTGGTTGCGCCATGTTTCTATCTAGCCCGGGTTATAGAATTACGAAGAACACAAAAATAAATGTATCTATTGTCTAGCGTTTAGGGTGGTCAGATATTTGAACGAAACACAAATGAACGAAATTATGGTAGGAAATCGAAAATAGGTTAGTTTCGAGTTCAACAATATGAATTACAGCAGTTTTATATTACTGTTCCAAAGAACATTAGTAATTGGTCATTCAAAGCTTAACATTTTTCTTCATGAATCATTAAATTTCAACCTGATAGCTTTTGATACAACATGGATATGCGAAGGTTCAGGTGTAGGAGTAGGCATATTTAAATAAAAAAGATGCATGCTTGACAGTTATTTATTTTCAACCGCTTTTAAAGAGGAGTTACAGATTGGTTTTGTTGATGTTATAAAGTATTAAAGATGAAAAACATATTCATTGACAAGATAGAAATTCTGGTGTAGGGTACGAGCTTGATATTGAGGGATTTAAGATAGTTTTTTTTTCAAATACACTTTTAATTAACTTGAATTCTAACATATAGTTATGATTTAAGGACAATAGAAGAATAGGATGCTTAGAATCAGATCACACTAGTCAAAAGTGTTTCCAGATCACATCTTTTTACCCACTCCCCAGAACAAAATTATTTGCTAGGATGCAGAGGTGACCTCGGTCCTAAACCATAAATAATTCCTATCATCCCTTTCTCTCTTTTCCAAACTATCTATTGACTACTAGGACGTGGCCGGCGCCGTTATTAATGTCTGAAGAGAGAGCATCAGTTTTGTGCATTATGAATGTGCTGTCAGTCCCAGACACCATTCATTTGACCTTTGAACAAAATTGGTGGTCTCGGTCAATCACGGAGTAGCAACCATTGGCGATGTGGAATTCGTTCTACTGAGCCACGCCTGCGATCATGGAATTCGAAATGCATTTCATTCAATATCATTGCTATACCAATAAAGAGTTGAAAAGCATACTGAGGAAATGCAGCGGAGTTGTTCAAAATTAATTTATTACTAAAAATTAAAATGAAGTATTTCGGGTTCAATGTTTTAAGGTGGATGTGAGTAGTCAATCAAGCTAAGCTAAGCTAAGCTAAGCTAACACTTAGGTTCCATTCCAGTTTAATTTTATTCGTTTTTTTGTTTTTGAAGCATCAGAATAAAGATTAAGGTTATGTTACTATTTTTTTTTTTCAAAAACCCTTAAATACATAGATATGTTTTGAAACAACATTAACTAACTGTAAACTTAAAACATATAAGTTTAGCAGGAAATACAAAATATTTACTTTTGAAATTTTTCGAATAAATGTGTGAGCAAAACAAAAAATAAATTAAAATTTTTTTATCGATAGGAAAGGCGATTGTTACCTCCTTTTTCAGTCTTAAGTAATCACAAGCATCCTTTTGCATTCTTAAATAACGTAAAATAGCGACTTTAATACTGTACAGTTTTTTATTTGAACTCAAAAAGATTATTTTTCTAGCTCAGAATTTGACTTATCGATTTAAAAAAAACTCAGTTATTTAGGTTTTTTTTAATGGATAAGTCATGCGCTAGAGTTTTCACACAAAAATTTGTCAATGTCTAATTTCGCTCTACGATTTCGTACTTATTCTCTCACCTTCGTATTCGTACGTCTCTTGAATACGAGACAAAAAGTAACTGTGGAATGATTAAAAAACATACGAAATGACTAATTTTATAATCAAAGCAATCAAGTTATGTTGAAATAAACAATGAGAAAAACATGAAAACAATAATATTCTATACGGTTTATTTAATTTTTATTTAATTAAAATTCATTTCTGGCTTAAAGGAGGGAAACGAAGATAATATCATTGAGGAAATAATGAGAACGTATGAAAATCTTGTTCTGGTAAGCCGGCGAATCAAGTTTTACTGTGATTAAATTTTAAATTTTGAAATTCCTCTAGTGCTGAATTATCCTTTTTTGAGACAACTGTTCCGACTTTGCGTTTGCGGTTCGGATCGTAGCTCGTAAATTCACGGAAATTTCTTAGCAATGCAGCGTTGATTGTAATGGGTTTTTCGCAACGAACAACGCCGAACAAAGTCACATCAACCTTCTTCATTTAATGAACCAAATGTGAGGTTTTTATGTGTAAATGTGTATCCAAAAACAAAGTTGATAATATAAACAAGACATAACTCTTTAGATAATTTTCATAATAAAACAATTACAAATTTCTTACGGGTCCAAGATTTGACAGAAAAAGGGCACTATTTCGCTTACCTATCGAGTGTTTGTGGATAGTTTGCTATACAACTGATTTAAGTCTTTATTGGTGGCAAACCTAATCTTTCATTTGTATCACTTAGGGGAGATGGGGGCATAATGGCCACCTTAAGGAAAACGCTTATTTAACCATAGGGAACAGCTGTGATATGTGAATTACATCATTGTTTCGTGTTCAGACACTCAAATAGTCTATTGCCTAATTGGATGAAACTTGAAAAAGTAGATAAAAACGTTTAAAAATGCATTTTAAAAATTTTTGTCGAAAGCTGAAAACCAGTCACTGTGGAGGCATAATGAGAAACCCCCCGAGGCAGTATGAGCACCATTATTGAAGGCATAATGAGCATTTTCTGCCGGGGATTCTAGCAGCAAATTCGACTCGATGAAGTCAACTGAGTAATAGAGCTACAGCTTGACTTGTATGTCTGACGATTTGGCCTATTGGTAAGGTATCGGAGAGGTAATCAGTAGGCTCGAGTTCGATTCCTGGTCGAGGTGATTTTTTTTTCATTTTTCATTCATGATCATGATTGCACTAAACGGTGAGATTCATGAAACAAAGCAATAACAAAATAATCTAGGTCTGTTTGTAGAATTCAAAGAATCAACACATGCTCATACATTATGTTTCTGGTGTTTTGTTTGACGGATGATGATTTGATGCTATTAGCCGTAAAATGTAACAATAAAAAAAATCAATCATGAATGGTATGTGCAAAAAAAATCCCCTCGAACAGGAATCGAACTCGAGCCTACTGATTACCTCTCCGACACCTTACCAATAGGCCAAATCGACAGACGAAACTAATCAAGCTGTAGCTCTATTATTCAGTTGACTTCATCGAGTTGAATTCGCTGCTAGATTCCCCGGCAGAAAATGCTCATTATGCCTTCATTGAAAGTGCTCTGTTCGCCTCTAGTGAACAAATTGAAGTAAAAAAGCGTTTTAAAATTGATTAAAGTGAAAAATCAAAAATTTTATGATGTTGAAAATTGAGAAACAATGTGTAGATCATGTTGCAGTGAATACATTTCAGATCAAGATGATTTACAGGTCATAAAAGCTTATTTGGTGGTGCTCAAAAATTATAATATTTTCGTCACTTGAGAACCTAGCTAGTTATTATTTAATATTTCTGTAAAGATGAAAAGGATATTTCTTTTTTGGTGAAAAATTAATACTATGGGTAGTACGAAACAAGTCCTTATGAAAATTTGTTTAAGAAAATACGTACTTATGTAGAAAAAAGGAGTGCTCATTATGCCCTGGGTGCTCATTATGCCCTCATCTCCCCTAAGTCTTCTGAATACTATGGGAGTTGTGATAAGACTGCAAACATTAAAATCGCATATCTTGTAGTCTAGTGCGATCGCTTCATAACGTTGCAAAGTTGTGAGATGATGTGTGTAAGCAAATGATTCAAGAACATACAAAAAAAGTGAGAAAAAGATTCATGTAAATTTTTGACAAGCGAAAAAATGAGCAAGCGAACCTAGTTATTTAAGAAAATCACAATAGAATTTGAATATTTTGTAAGTACTGAATTAAGCTCATGAAACAAAATCCAAAATTATTTATAAAATGATACATTAAATTAAAATAAGCATTTAAAGTTGCATGATTGGAATCAGTCAGCATTCAGCATTCATTTCAAATTTATCTAAACTTAATCTCAGGTCAGGGCAGTTAGGCTCAGGTATTTGCTTTCAAAACATTATCTACTTATTTCAAACAAAAACATTTTTTTTCTGAATTGTTTGGAAATTTTATTTATTATCTATTTTAAAAACTTTGACCTTTTGGAAAAATTTGTATACGCCAACTGGCTACACCGGTGTGCTTTGCTACACCTTCCAAAAATAAATGATAGGGGAGAGTGGGGTATCGTGGGCCACGGGGAAACGTGGGCTTTAATATCTCAGATGTGTGTTAAGATAAAAATCTAAAACCAACTGTCGTCGCCGTCGCTTTGCGTGAGCATATATTCCTATATGTTGTTGACTGAAATACGCATCATATGCTTCTTTTATTTATCAAGCTAAAAAAAGTTAGAAAAATTTACTTACATAATTAAAAAAAACACCCGCTAATTTCATCGATGGGGAACCTTAAGTGCATAACAAAAATATGCTCATACGCTTATGATCTTAGTTTTGTCATGATCTTTCAAGTGGAAAAGGAATTTTTGATGAAACATCAATAAGTCACACAAATGCAACCAATTTGCAAATCATAGCTTGTGGGGAATCATGGGCTACACATCTTGAATCACCTATATTTTTATGTTTTTAATACACATTCAGAACTTAAAATACGTTTTTCCTATCTGTAAAGTTTTCCTATGCCAAATGAAGAGTTATGAAAAGTATTTTGTCCATCCTATATAAGAAATTTTGCCAAAACGTTCGCGAGCCAGGTTTTGGAATCTATGCGATCATACACAGCTCTCTTTTTTATTTCATCATCTGAAATTGCTTTTAAATAACGAAATGAATTAGGAAATCACAGTTTTGGGTCAACTCATAAACTTTGCATGTTATTTGGTCAATTTGGATTTGGTGGCCCACGATTCCCCACTATTTTTCCAAATCCAAAAAATATAGCTTTTTTTCAAACAGTCAGAATTTGGGGAAAATAAGTTATTAAAAATTAAAAAAAAAATACCTTATGATACCTTGAAAATGTAAAAAACTAAACCTTTTTTTATTTTCATTTTATCTTTTATAATAAAGAAGTTATGGAACAACGAAAAAAAGTGGCCCATGATTCCCCACTCTCCCATACATATTTTAGAAAATTATTAAATTTTGTTTTTTTGGTTGGCTTATGTGTTTTGCCATATTACTGTTTGAATGTAAAAGTACGAAAAATCGAATTTTGGTTCAAATACTGTACCTTAACTCACAAACATTTGAACTCAAAAACCTGCATTTGGCTGAATTTTTTGCCACTTTAGACAACAACCAAATGTTAGAATATAAGCATAAACTTAAAAAAAAACTTTTTTTGCTAAAACTTTTCTCCCTCGTAAAAATTTCGAATAGATGAGCTGAACCAGTGTATGCATATTTAGCGCGCCAACTTGGCGTTGCTTTGTTTTGATCATGATGCATCTAGAATGGTGGTCTGATTGGCAAAAAGTTGACGATTATTGGTTGCGTAGGTGGGGGTGAAACGCAGCCACTGATTTGTTTGTGAAACACGGACTTTTGCCAGTAGTCAAAATATTGCTCAGACAAAGATTTTGCCTTGATTTTTTAAAATATAGGGTAACGGACTTATTTTGGACCAGGGGACCAATTTTGGACCACCTTGTCTAGCTCTCTTATAAAGCAACTAATAATGAAAAAAATTAGTGCATTACGTTAAGTGCACGGGCTTCAACAATATTTGCCAAAAAATTTAATGATAATTTGTTTTATAAGATAGCTAGACAAGGTGGTCCAAAATTGGTCCTCTGGTTCAAAATAAGTCCGTTACCCTAATCCTTTGAAACGAAAAAAAAAACTTCCGGCTGAGTTCCGGCAAAATTTACAGCAATTCGAATAGTCCTATTTGCCGCTAGTAGTATTCGTGTCATAATTCAGGAAGTGTCACTAATACTTTTCAATTTTGGGAACATTAACCTCGAACACGACCGCGTTCGTCGGCTGGCTGTCCAGTTTTTGCACTGAAATTTGTACCGCGAGTTTTGGAGGTTTGGAGAGTTTTGGAGGTTAATTGTCCCGACTCATCTGTACACGCTCAGCAAGTGTGCGTAAGAAATGTCAAACACAACTCTATTGGTGAAAACGACCAGCAAACTCACTTGCTGGAAATCAGCAATCTTAATTGCTGGAAACCAGCTATCTGAATTGCTGGAAATCAGCACTTTTTTTTTGTTAAAACAACCGGGGATTTTTGAATCTATATATATAAAAATGAATTTCTGTCTGTCTGTTTGTCTGTCTGTCTGTCTGTTCCCTATAGACTCAGAAACTACTGAACCGATTTACGTGAAACTTGGCAGGTGAGGGTATTGGAGGCCGGGGAAGGTTCCTATTATATTTTGGGACCCCTCCCCCTAACAAGAAGGGGGGGAGGGGCCTCCCAAAAAAAAAGACAATTTTTTGCATAAGTCGAGAACCAGTCAAGCAAATGGTTTCAAATTTAGCATGAGGTTGTATTTGGGAACGGAGAATATTTCAATGAATATTAGGTACCCCTCCCTCCTCTCAGTAGGGTAATAGAAAGGGGGGAGGGGGGCTATCTTACAATTTTACATATAACTCGAAAACTATTCAAGATATTGGAATCAAATTCGGCATGGGAAGGTATTTTGATATGGAAAATATTTCAATGATTATTTGAGACCCCTCCCTTTTTGCAGTTGAAAGGGGGAGGGGCATCTTTCATATTTTTTTACATTACTCAAAAACTTATAAAGCAAATGGAACCAAATTTGTCATGGGAAGGAATTTGGATACGAAAAATATTTCTATGATTATTTGAAACCCCTCCCTCTTTTCAGTAGGGAGATATAAAGGGGGGAGGGGCCCTATTTTTAATTTTAACATAACTCAAATACTAATCAAGCAAATGGAACCAAATTTGGCATGGCCGGATATTTGGGAACGTGACATGTTCTAATAATTGTTTGAGACCCCTTCCTTCTTCTAGCGGGGAGAAAGGAAAGAGGGAGGGTAGATCCATACAATTTTTATTGAATAACTCAAGAACTACAAAAGCAAGTGGAACCAAATTTGGCATGGAACGATATTTGGGTACGAAAAATGCTTCTTTGAATATTTGGTATCCCTCAATCCTTCAAAAGGTGTTTGAAAAGGGGGAGAAGAGGTCTCCCTTACAATTACAGTATAACTGGAGATCTGATTGAGTAAATTTGAACCATATTTGGCATGTGAGGTTATATGGATACGAGAAATGTTTCTATTATAAATTGAATCCCCACCTTTTTTCAGCGGAAAGATATAAAGGGGAAAGGGGGGCTACCATACATTTTTTTTTGCATAACTTGAGAATTAATAGAGCAAATGAAATGAAACTTGGTATCAAAAATTTATAGAGTACAAAAAATACTTTTATGAATATTAAGTTCTCACCCCATCCATTTAATGG
Organism: Uranotaenia lowii; assembly: GCF_029784155.1. Taxonomy (NCBI): domain Eukaryota; kingdom Metazoa; phylum Arthropoda; class Insecta; order Diptera; family Culicidae; genus Uranotaenia; species Uranotaenia lowii. The sequence continues at coordinate 237,780,960 of NC_073692.1, read as the reverse complement.
GGTGAATGGAAGGGGATTGGTATTTCCTTTCAAGTTTCTGCATAACTCCGGAATTTCATCGCAAATTGGCATGGGATGGTATTTCAATACGAGAAATTTTTGCATGTCAAACAATTCCTTTCTTTCATTGGGATGATAGAATTGGAAATAAAGGAAGGGAAGAGGAAAGCTTACATTTAACTTTTCTTCACAAAATCCGAGAAATGGACAAAACTTAACATGGAAAATCATTCTGGTATGATTCTATGATTATCTGACACACCATCCTCCTTTCAGTGAGTAGGTACATAGGAGGAGGGGTTTGAACCCAATAGAATTTTGTTAGCATAAGTTCTCAGTTTATGCTAACGAAGCCAACAAATGGAAACAAATATGGCATAGAAAGGTACTTGGTTACGAGATTATTATAGACCCTTACGCTTTACAATGTAGAGAGGAGAAGAAAGGAGGGGGTTCCATATAAATTTTGTTGTAATGCTTAAAAAATAATCAACCAATGGAACAATATTTGATACAAGAAGATTTTTGGGTACGAAAAAAATGGGTATGATTATTAAAAATCACGATCTCCATTCAGCAGGGGGAAGGGAAGGACAGGAGGGAGAGGGTTGCCTCTCTTATCAGTTTTTTATCATAAATTCAGAACAAATCAAGCAAAAACAACCATATTCTATTAGTTTGATTGTTTGCGTACGATTTATATGGAACCCTCCTTTTTTAGCGCGGAGTTTAAAGAAACAGATTAAAATTATCAGATCTTTAACACAAATCAAGATTCAGAATATTAGTATAAGTTATTTTTGTGTAACAATTCGAAACTCCAGCTGCAGCTTTCATTTTATAGCGGTTGCTTATGAGTTATGTTATATTTTGATTTAAAATAATGCCAACAAAACAATAAAAATTTGAATAAATTCTGAAAATATCATTCGATTTTGAAAGGTGTAGCAAAGCACACCGGGTCAGCTAGTTCTAAATAAAATTTACAATTTAAATTTCAATATTCAACCTCCATGGCTCGCAAGTCATAGAAATGAACATTACATATCTGATCAATATCTGACCAAGTCTTGATCATCGTGCTCCATCTGAAATGAAAAATATTAACAATTAGTTTCTTTTACGAAAAACTTTGCTCTTCTGCTCTTGAAATTTACGTTTGGCTTGATTGCTTCATCACTGGAATATGGAGGAACACCGTCACCGCCGACAAACGACAAGCAGACAAACACTTTTCGCGCGCAATGAAAAATAACTAGCAAAAACAAAAACAAATTCGAGTTTGACAGATCGATTGCTGGTTTTTCAGCAATTCAGATCAAGTGCTGGAAAAATCAGCAAGACAGAGAATGTTTGCTGGTTTCCAGCAAAAATTTGGATTGCTGGACGTTTTCAGCATTTTTGTTTTGCAGAAAATCAAGGCAATTTACTGTGTAGTTTCATGGAACACAAACTTCCGCGGTAGCAAAACCAAAATGGCCAAAATGGCTCAATCGGAAATTTGACATACTACCGTATCACCTCCTATATATACACCTTCGTAGGTTCCTGGTAAGACAATGAGGGAACTTGAATGTGAAGAATCATTAATAGGCTCAAAAGTATCAGTAGGATTGGGTTAAAGGCTCGAAAGTACATAATGAATGAAAGATACTTTGATCAATAAATGTAAGTATTTAACCAACATGAAAGAGAATTCTGTAAAAGTAATGAAAACGGCTTAAGTTTTATAGACTTTGTTTTTCAATCATTAAATTTTATGCTTAATGTTAAACCTATCCTCAAACTGGACTGTTGAAGTAGATATGTTAATTTATCAGCCATTTTGTCAAACGGCTGTATGCGCATATTATTCGATTTTCTCAATTAGGAAAACTTACTTCTCCTGATAAGAGTTTTAGGACTGATACCGTCCCTAAATGTTGAAACTAAATTGTTCAAAACCTTACTCCGAATGATGCAGTCTTTAGGGTGTAAAGTTAAATATATTTTTCTAACAACCTGGCTTATTGGCTTATTATGGTACCCATTCTACTTGTAAAAGAATTAGTTCAGATTTAGCACGTTCCCAAATCGAGAACTTGACACGATCGAATGCAATGTTCCATTCTTGGCTGTACCTAGGATATGTCCACATGGAGCTCAAACTAGCGAAGGTGCCCCGGAAAAACTGTGACAAACATAGTGCACGACCTGTTTCGGAATAGAACTTCAACGAAAAAAAACCGCCTATATACGTCGTCCTGTTGTCCCATTAGATTCACCACCTTCTTGTCAATGAAAGACTTCATACGATTGTGTGCAACTTCGAGATCGAAGGCTAATTTACCGAGTGCGGAACACTGAGCGTTATGACCAAGAACACAAGACCATGGGCGACCTGTTCTCGATTCCGTTGTGATGGAGTTTAAGTAGAGAGTTTATCAATAAGCAGAAATCTGGCTGACCCCGTCACAAATACCGGCGATGCTGCCGCGTTGCTTTTACGCTAATCCATTCTTGGGCCGGCACTAGCTGAGAAGTTTCAGTATTCTAAGGTACAAACTGATGCAATTTCGTAACTTCTACCGCATACTTACTTATACCTGCTTTAAAAGGCCCGAGCATGAGACCTGAATCTTTTTCTTCTTTATTTCTCGTGGGTGCGGGCCACTAGCACTCGGACTTGGATCCCATCGTGAAGGATTCTCCGGGCACCCCTTCCGCATAATAAGGCGGAAAACTGTAGTGTTCCTAACCTGAACTAAATTATGGACGCCTTTCAAGTGCACTTAGGCTAAAGTTTCCGATCGAGACCGAAGGGTTTTTTACTAGTAAGTCAGACGGTGAGTTCATCACACTCTTTCGAACCCTTAAATGAAATGGCAAATTTTTGTTGTTCTCGTCGAAAATCGATTGTATCGATTTGATTCCGATAACTTTTTTCGTAGCGCTCAAAGATCTGCGATCGAGACTACCATCAGGGGCTGCCCCATGGCAAGGTGAGCCAACCAATTGTCGATCGTGTGGTGATCGTGCCATTCTGCTATTACGGAAAACACTTTAATGGCTTCTAATAGATTATGGCTGGAATGAAGAATTTGATTGTTCCATGCCATTCTGTTTAGTGTGGTTGAATTTATATTAACGATTAGAGTACACCGATCCCCATTCAACTTTGAGTTTTATTGCACTGACTCATACTTCGAATTTTATTTTTTAAAACTTCATTCAGGTTAATCAGAATTTTGTCTAATATCTTGTATTTCTTTATTTTATATTCCACAATTCAGCATTCAAACATCATCTAGAATTCCAGACACACATTTTTTGTGCCCACTTTCAGTTTCTTTTTAATTAAAAAAAACGGAAGCAATTTATTGAAGCCAATTTATCTTCAAGTACAATCTGACAGCATTGATGAAAAAAAAAGTCAAACCCCTAATTGAGTTTGATAAATCCACCCCATAAACTAGCTGGCTGATGATCGGTAATCTTCATTAATCTTCTTATGAATTCCACACCTGAGTGGCGATATGGCGTAAACAAACATGATCAACTACTTCTTGTCACAATTTCGTACACGAAACGAAACGGGTGCGCTCGCTCTTTCGTTTGCTCGATCAGTTCAAATGCAGCGGCGCATGTCCACCAGCAATCATCATCAAACGGAATTCTAGGTAGGTATGTGAACCAGAAATAAAACGGTGACTAACGAGTGTGAGGGTGGTTTTATTTATATTTATTTTTGTACTTTTCTTGCCAAACTTCTAAACACTATTTTATGCTGCTAGAGCGTGGTGAGGTGAAAGTTGTCAAATGATTGAACTTTAATTACGATAGAATTCCTATAATAATTTTAATTTTGAAACTTCAATGGAAATGCTACAATATCTTATGGTTTGCTTTTTTTGTGGACATACTTTACGTGACTTAAATAGCAACTCCGTAGCATTATTTTTAAAGAGCAATAAAGGATTTACAAAAATGTTTTCCACATAAAAAATAATAATGAAAATATTTTTGCCAATATGTCTATCGGTGGAGTATAACATGAACTTCATAATGCCATATTTTCAAAGCAATAATAAACTCTCATTTTTTTTTTCAGAAACAGTTTTCCAAAATGTTTGTTATGGCTTTAATTGACCCCTAGAGTCCAAAAAGATGTATTTTTCTCTGAGTGTTTCGTGATCATCTGTCAGGACTCAAAATACTGTATTTATCTTAAAATAAGAAAAATTGTGCCTGAAAGTATGCTATGACTCTACGGAAGAGACTAAACTTTAGAATTCTCTTTGTTTGATACTTACAAATTGTGAAATGAGAACTAATATAGCAAAAAAAAAATAGTCGACGGACCTTTTATCTTTGGATTTTGCTTGATTTTCGACTAGGGTTAGGACATACTGAATTAAGGATCAAGTCTCCTTTAACTTAAAAAATATCACAATTTTTTTTTCGTCTCACGAAAATGCTTCAAGTTTTTCTACGGGTTCATGTATCGTTCCAACTTTTGCAGCATATAAACTTGAAATTACACGCTGTCAGAAAATGCAAAAGACGGCGAGTTGCAAGAATTTTCCAAAAAGATAAGATGAAGATATGGCGAAGATGAGATATGGCGAAATCGTGAATTTGGCGAAACTAAAAATTAAAGAGGAAAATAATATTTTTATTGACTTTTATCAATAATTTATAATATTTTCAGTGGTGGAAACGCTTTGTATCAATAAATTTTGATCATAAGATGGAATTATCAAAGATAACTAAACACAAAGGATCGATTTCAGTTCAAATTAATCTTATCTTTAGCAATTTTAAGATATTTTCTTGTAATAAAATTATGTAGATTATACATCTAATTAAAGTCTACATCTAATTAAAGTGAACTATTAAGTTTTCATGGAAATTTAACAGTTGTTATCTCTTATGTCGATTTTGAAAAAGAGTTCAAAGAAAAAAGCATCAAAAAAATGTCTTCTGCAAATTTCAAATTTCAATATTTTAATCTTCACACATTGGATTAACTTTAAAGTTAACTTTTTCGAAAAATATTTTGAAATTAGCTTAATTTGAATTTTAAGTGTGTTTCTCGAAATTGTTTTATGGGCAGATAATGCTTGGTTTTTCATGTGTAGAAAAACATAAATCTTAGTCCTTTCTACACATTTTAAGACAAAGTTAGCAGAATTTCATTTTGATCTTCCAAAATTATCCATTCAGACAATACTAAAGGCTGTCCAATCAGGATTGCGCACGCCACCCTTTCAAATAAACAAATTAAACAAATAAATCAGAGACACATATCTTTTTTTCAAAAACGCTTAAATTCACCCACATTTTTATATGATTTGCATAACCAAAAAAGTTTTCTTATTTAGATCGGCTATCCAAGCACAAATAACAATACAAGCATTAGCGTGACGTTAAAATACTTAGTATGTCGATTATTACAAGTGTTTTTAAAATTCAAATGACGATTTTTATACTATACAGCCAAAATAACCAGTTCAAAGGCATTTTCATATTATTCAATACTTATATACCATAACATAAACCATGAAAAATATCATGAACAAAGACGCTCTACGCTTTTGAAAGAAAACTAAGGTCTTGGAAATGGTTTCTAAATGATTTCAAAAAAAAGCGTGATAAAATCGAAACAATAACCGTGATAAAATCGAGCGTGAATTTGGCGAGAATTAATAAAATCGAACAGTGATAAAATCGAGAAACTACTGTATCACCATTCTCCCCTTGACATAGATTTTACGTGAATGAGCTATTCAGCGTTACGTGAACATCACATAGAATGCACCAAAATCGTTCATACCTACCTTCTAAGGCAAAAAAAAATTCAAGCTTAACTGCGCAATTTTTAGTTTTGTTAGCATCTACATATTTAGTAACATAAGGATTTGTCCAAAATAGACATGTTCAACATTTCAGCTCAATATTATGTGTAAGAAAAGGTGCTTCGAAGCGCTCAAAATATCATTTTTTTAACCTCACAATACAAAAGAATCTCGAATATCGAAAATATGTTAGAAGTTACATGACTTAAGTCTCTACTGTATGAATGAGCCCGTACATACATAGTTTCGATATTTTTTTTAAATTTTCTTGCTCAAGTTAGTACATACTATAAAATGTATCAAAATATTTTAACGCATCGAACATAATATTTGCAGTTGTAAAACCTCTGACTCTCATTAAACAATTGAAAATATTGAAAAAAACACTTTTGTTTTTTTTCTTATTCTAACACTTCTTCTAATAAACTGATTGCCAAATATAACTTCTCTGGTTCAGCCGTAAAAATGGTTCAGTCGTACCTTCAAGGACGTTCTCAAGCAGTTTTTTTTCTAACGGTTACCTTTCTGAATTTACTTCGATTGGATCTTGAGTTCCTCAAGGATCAATTCTTGGGCCCTTACTTTTCTCTCTTTTCATTAATGACCTTCCAACAGTCCTTAAACACTGCTCAATTCACCTTTTTGCAGATGATGTTTAAATATATCTTTGCCAGAAAAATAATATAGATCTCAATGAATTTCTTAACAAAATAAATAAAGATCTTGCCAAAATTAATGAATGGTCTGGTTCTAACCTCCTACCCAAAATCCATCCAAAACAAAGGCTCTGTTCTTTGGAAGACAGTTACCCTTCTCAAATTTACCGCAATTAGTTCTCAACAATACGGTAATTCAGTTCGTCGACTATGCTGAAAACCTCGGTATAATTTTTGATCGGGATCTCTCCTGGAACCGACAAATAAATGCTCAATGCAGCAAAATTTATGGTTCGATAAAGAGGTTAAATTTAACAACAAATCATCTGGACGTTAATACTAAACTTAAACTGTTCTAAACTTACGTTTTTCCTTTATTTATTTATGGTGATTTTCTGTATTCTAATGCTTCTGAACGATCTGTAAACAGATTACGCATAGCCCTCAATTCCTGTGTTCGATATGTTTTCAAATTATCGCGATTCTCTCGAGTGTCAGATCTACAAAAACTTCTCATCGGTAGTTCATTTGAAAATTTTTATAAGTATCGCTCTTGTGTAGTAATGCATAGAATCTTAAAAACTGGTACACCAAATTATTTAAAAACTTTGCTCACGCCACTAAGAAACTCGCGAACTGGCAATATCTTGATCCCTTCACATAGTTCGTCTTATTATGGGTCGAACATTCTTTGTTAGAGGCACTGTCAATTGGAATAATCTTCCCATCGATTTAAAAATCATAAATAATAAATCGGAGTTTAAGAAGAGGTTGCTTGAAGAATTCATGGAGTAAAACGACATAGTTAGATAAATGATACTAGAACAAACAGACGGAACGATTAATCATTAGTTATTAAAAGAAGAAATTGAAATGAAATATTTATGCCAGATTGTAACAAATTAAAAGATTGTCATCTTACGTTGCAAGAATAAACATTATAAATAAATAAAATAAAATAAATGGCCAAAACTTGTATGCATGTTGGCAAATAAAAAACTTACGTTCTTCATTTTTCTTTTAAACATATCATCTGATACATAGAACATGCATAGCAGAAATTACTACGGCCAGCCCAACCATGTGATGTAAAACGCAAAAGATACGGGAACAAGGGATGGATGAAGCGTGGAGTTACCTGCCAAACGCTTCTTATGATTATGTAGAATTAGGTTATGATATTTAAACATATTTTCAAACTATGAATGAATGAAAAATTGAACGAAATTTATGTATTTAATACCAATTCAAGGAATCTGGCACGATTTAGTCATTTTCACTAAACTCGCTGCAGCTTATGACATGAAACAAACTCACCAATAAAACCAATAAAAAAATATTCGTCAGGTTTTAAGAGATTCGTTTCAGTAAGTCCAAATCTTCCATCCAGGGCCTACCGAGATCGATTCTTGGGGGTACTTCTAATCCAATCTTACAAACCTTGATTTTTTTTGATAACCTCCTGCTTCTAAAACACCGTAATATTCATAATACTTCAAAATTTTCATACATTTTATAAATTTTCATTTTTTTGGAGCTTCTGTCAAGGATTTCTTCTTCAAGCACAGCCTACTCGAGAATCTTCTATTGAAAAAAAAAAACACTTTTGTTCGTTGGTATAAATTTCTCATTTAGAGGTCAAGTTATTTCCATCGATATTTTTTTTTCTCAACGGATTTATACGGGGGCAAACATTTTCCGTATGTTTGGATAACGTGCCGCTATTAGGCCTATCCCTACAGTTTTAAAAATATGATTTTTGCTTTGAAATAAATCTAAATTTCAATTTAGATTTAGTTACCTAGGTACTTCTTTAAAATTCTATAAAAAATCGTATCTAACAGATTGGGGAAAAGTAAATAAAATGAAAACTACTATAACTTTTTCGCCGAAGTCAAAACTACTTGCGGCCTTGGGGCAAGTTGATATTTGATTTAATTTTTTTTGTAATGCTTTACAATTTTATCAAAAAAGTGCAAAAAATTTATAAATGATTTTACCTTTTTTCAAAAATAGTATCTAAAACAAAAGCTAATAGAAAAAAACTTATTCATTGCATATTTGGATTCAAAGCACCCAAATTAATCAACATAAGGTCTTCAACTTTCTTGCTTTGTTTGACGTAAGACTTAGCTTTATTCAAGGAGAAATGTAAGAATTTTAAAGCTTATTCGGAATTTTTCATGGTAAAGGACATTGCATTAACGTTTTCTATTTTATTTGAATGAAAATGAAATCTGAAAAAATACATGTGTTTTAAATCGTAAAAATGAATCAAATTTTCAATTCGGGAGAAGATTCTAAGACCCCGGCGCAAACCCGTCAGCTAATAGAGAAAAATTCCCACCTGTCACATGGCATTCAACTTGTTGAGTACTTTCAAAATGAGTAAAATTAGTAGATATTCGATTAATTAATTATTGAAGTTAAAATGGTTGGTTACAAATTCTGAACTTGTATAATTATATTTTTAAAATAAAAACCCAGAGTGTCAAGATTTGAGTTTCAATACAAAAATATCATTGAAAAAATAGCTGCAAAGATAGAAAAAATTAAAGGAGTGATGAGGAGGTTATATGCCTTTGAGAGAAGGGGTTGAATTTAGCTCCACTCCCAGAGGCTCACTTTTCCCTGCTCACACATAAAAAAATTCAAAAGTTTTATTAAATTGCAAATCAAAATTTTAAAGTTCAAATAAATTTAAATTCGTGTACGTTATATAGTTTCGTAGAAGAAATCAGTTAGACTGAAAGCGATACATATAGAATTCTATCCCACCGGAGGCGAGCCAATTTTCTGACATTTTTTTAAAACTTACTTTAGAATACCTTTTGCTTTAGGCATCAAGAAGTTTCCCGTAACAACTGGAAATTCATTTCTTGAAATGATTTTTTCTCTTAAATCCTCCTCTCCCCTGATGCTGATTTCATTGAACAGTTTAAAAATTGTATCTAAAAATTAATTCTTGTATCAAGAGAAAGGTAGGCAAATTTGTTTGCAAGTTCATAAAATCGACACGACTTGCGGAAACAGTCGTCTTTTATTCGCTACACAGTCATAAGGGTCCTACCTATGTTTGTTCAAAGTTCTTAAGCTGCATTTGGAAAAAGATGGATTGCCTGCAGGCATGATTCCCATCAGGCGACGCGACGCAGCGCAGCAGCAAATGCTCCATAAACGCAATCATGGGACCAAAAGCTCGCCCATGTCAGCAGGAAAAGAAACATGAGTGGGTTCTCTCGCAGATGGACAGAGCCGGTAGATTCTGTAGAACCCATGCACTACTAAAGGGGGGAAGCAAACTCTTCGAAGCTCAACCTGATTGTCTGTACCAGAAGGAAAAGAAATATACCTATATCTACTGGATGCCACAAGAATCCATACTTTTCCGGACCAACAATCAAGGGCAACTTGTTATTATTTATACTTCTTACGTTTCGGCACACACTGTAGTGGTTTTTTCTCTGCCGATATCTTAGTAAACAAAATCAGGGGCGTAACCAAGGTTCTTAGATACACTAGGTTCTCCGACTTTCACAGTAAGTAGGCGAGAAGTGAGCGGGGCTCTCAATGAGTTTGTTTATTTTTTGCTCAGCTTTTCTGTGATTTGTTGGTAAACAAACTTCATGAGTTCCGTATAGTTGCATAGCCTACATAGCCAAAATGGCTGAATCGGGAATTCGATATTCGGTAACACCTCCTGAATATATACCCACCTTGGGCGTAACCTGTTTAAATCAATCAGTTAGTAGCTCTATGCAACACTATGTTGACAGGAATATCAGCAGGCTGATATTTCTAGAATTGATATTTTTGTTCTATCGCTTTCACTCGGATCACCATGAAAACGATTTTCTCGAAACGGAAAGAAACAGAAAAACATTTTCTCAGAAGGTGATGGAAATTGGATTTCATGAACGCAACTTTTGTTTGTTTATCATGGACCGCGGAAAATAGCTGGCTGATTGAGATGTTTTCTCAACGTTTGGCGCTGTCAGGCAGATGAATGTGGAATTTTTCAAGACTGCTTTCCCTTACAAAAAACGTTTTACCTCTAAAGAGACTTCAATGGTAGGGCATAGTAAAGAAGACGAACCTAATTCAAAAAATGAATTCCAATCTGTACCTACCTAGTGTGTACGGTTCATCAACGTTTGCAGCATCCGTTTATTTAAAAAAAAAAATTAAAAAAATCAGAAAAAGTTTCGTCTACTTATTAGAACAACGAACAAAGCTTCACTACAGGAAAACTTCGAAAAAAGATCAAATTTAAACATGTTTTGAAGAATTATGATGAATGATTAAGCTCCCTTAATGTGCCACTGGCAGCCAAGATAAACCATGTGCGCCAAGTAAGTATATTAGACGATCGATTTAACGCTAAGTACCTATACTATATTTCTCCGGGTGGTTAAGGCGTTTTTGCTGTTTGTTTTAGGGTAAATTGATTAAAAGTTGTCCTGAAATAATAGTTAAAAAAAAGTTTAATACCTTATTAAGTGATTATTTCTAGATTCTATGTGCGATGATTTATTTTGCTCAGTATATTCTACCGCATATATACATTTTGTAATATGTATGTGCCAATTATTTTTTTTTTAGATGAGTAAACGTCTTGAGGAAAAAAAACTTTCTCTCAAAATGGGTACTTTAAGATATTTAGATAATACGATTTTCGCTCAAGGGAAAGTTGTCCAATTTTTGATTGAATCATTATTTCTGATCCAGAAACTAGTGTTGATTAACCCACCCTACCTCCATGTTACTCACGAGGGTAGCTGTTACGGTTGTTCTCGGTGAGGTTTCGGCTGCCCGCGCGGCCAACGATCTCTCTTTCTTGCGTGCTTGCGCGCGTTGATTTCCGCAAGCCAATTGGTCCGGCCAAGCCGGTCGGGGCCGCTCGCTCGGGGGATTACGATTTACTCGCGCGAAATTTCATCGTGGTCCTGTGCTGCTGCTGTCTGATGTCGTCAAGCGGCGGGTGGATACGAAGTCGGTTTTTTTTTGCCCGCGTACATTTTCCACTTGACGAGAATGTCCAAGGAGCAAATCCTTGTAGCTTTCAACCATCATCGGGTCGGTCTCTTTCGCGCCCTCGCGTACACGGGGGATCGTGAACCCACGTTGTTCTAGAGCAACTCACCGAGCCCGATATGGGAAGAGAGAGTATTGGTTTTGTTGGTTTTTTTCCGATTGTTAGAACGTAGAACAACCGATCTTGGACACCGAAGCGCGGGCTGGGTGTGGTGTTACTATAAAAGACAAGAACCGATTTACCGGAGATCAGTGTTCGGTGAGCTCAATTGGAAGTTTTGTGTTAAGCGCCATCTAAAAGTAAAGTGTCGGTGACATAAAAGTCCAATTCGAAGAATAATTTGAAATCCTTGAAAATGTACTCCAAAATGGTAAGGACATTTTTGGGATTATGAAGATTTGTGAAAAAGTTTTGGGTTGGGATCGAAGAAGGCTTAGTGATATGATGAAGACATGTTATTCAAAGAACTGTTATGAACACGTGAATTGAGTGATTTTGTGATATTATTTTATGAATAATGGAAATGTGTTGTCCTTGCGGATTACAGATTGCTGTTCTGGCGTTCGTCGCCGTTGCTGTTGCTGCCCCTCAGCATCAGGAAGCTGCCCGATTCCCGGCTGGAGTGAATCCGGCTGCTTGTCCATCTTACCCCAACTGCGACAACGCTGCCCTGCACAATCCACAACAGAATCACGCTTCCAACCACTGGAACCCAAGCTGGAACGCCCAACCCACCTGGAACCAGCAGCCAGCTGCTCCTGCCTGGAACGCCCAACCTGCTGCTCCGGCATGGAATGCTCAGCCTTCCTGGAACCATCAGCCGGCTGCCCCAGCCTGGAATGCCCAGCCCGCTGCTCCTGCCTGGAACGCCCAGCCAACCTGGAACTCGTACCCAGCTCTGACTGGACCAGCCCACAACCATCTGGCCGCTGCCCCAGCCCCAACTGCCGGTGGTGACAAGTAAGTAGATATTATGTTTCTAAGTTATCTGTACTACATCCCACTGTCTTTTGTGCTTCATTCGAAAAATAGTGTCAAAGAAAAAAACGTGATTTGATGAAAGTTTATGAACATAAAAATTGGTAGATTCAAGGCAGAATCTGAACACAGAACTAAACTAAAACTATTAATGCAAGCTTTACAATTTTATAAATTTGATCATTTTTAATTTTACATTGTTGTTTGAGCTTAAATTCTTTATTCAATTAATGATGTTTTTCACATTTTCCAATTTTTTCAAATTTTACTTCATAAAACGAAGCTTTTAAAACCTTCGTTTACTTAGAATGTTTTCATATCGCAGATTCAAAAATGTGAAGAAAGAAAGCGCTTCTTTAGCACCGTATCCCTAAAATCCGAAGAATCCAACTAATCATGTCAACTTTATCTTTCTCCTCCAGATACCCAGCTGGTGTGAACCCTCAGACCTGCCCCAACTACCCATACTGTGACAACACCCACTCTGCTGGAGCCCCAGCCGCTGCCCCTCTGCCCGGATACACCGAGCGTCAGTACCCAGCTGGAGTTTCTCCCCACAGCTGCCCGAACTTCCCATACTGCAACTAAGAATCTCCCGAGCTGCTTCCCTCAATAGTAGTGGCCTGTGATATTTATTAGTCTACCTACCTAGCTTCTCATGCTTTCCCATGGATAACTACCAACCAGATGAAGATCTTCAAGGGCCCTCAAGGGGGTTGATTTGGTTCAACTCAGCCCGATAAAAAAAAAAACCCGTTAGCCGAACCCTTCAATTCTATTTAAGCTTAGAAAGCAAACCGAAAGTCACTGCCATGGTTGTTTTGTGTAAATAATGTTTCATACCAATATGTAGTATTTTGTGAATCGTTGAAACCATTTCTGTTGTGTGAGAAAGGAAACCTAGTTCCTCATGTTTTGTGTAAGCATAATGTGATTGTGCAGGATTGAAAAGAAAGAAAAAAAACGAACGATATAGCGAGAGATTAAATTGAACTGCAATTTTTAAACTGAAACTATCGTCTTCCATAATTGAACCGATTCAATCCGAAAAAAATTGATCCATTTTGGAGCTGTTTCGTGTGCCATTATCTTTTTTTGTATACACTGTTTATTTCCGCATAGGTATTCTGGGGATGAATAACTTGCAAGAATTAAAATTTCATGTTAGGGTTTTTTTCCTAGATACTTTTTCTTTTTTCAAAGTCTGTTTTTTCAATAGTGAATTTTATTTTCCCGAAATTTAGTTCGCTTTCCAAGAATGGAATTTTGTTGAATATGACGTTGGCCTTGGACGAATACGGTCGTGTTTTTTCGGTAGCGCGTTCCGTCTCGCGTTCTCATAACTACTTCAAATGTTTAATTATGGATTGAACTTTTTACATAGAAAAGGATATAGTGAAGTAAAGTATATTTATATGTGATGTTTTGAGAGCAGCTAGCCGGGATTCATTTATTTTTATTCGAAAAATAGTGCTTGAAAGAAAAGCAAAGAAAAATGGCTGGCGGTGTTTTTCACTTGCGCAGTGCAAAATTCAACGAAGCCCTGGTACAATAATTGTTTTAGTGGTCGAATGCTGGTAAAGCCAGAATAAGTTGGTGTAAAAAAATCTGAAGGATTTGGCAAATAGATATTGTCGTGGCGCAGCCTGAGTTAAAGGTTAATGAAAGTGAGAAAAATTTGAAGCCGCGATGGGCAAACAACAGCGTGATTTTCCTGATTGCTGCGATGCGCGTTTTTCATAGGCAACAGATATTTAAAAAACATATTTGGAAGCAACCCATTTCAAAATGACTGGAATCAGGAAGAATAGAGACAGCACCGGCTGAAAAACACCACCTTTTAATGGACTTTGGTGAGATCGTTTCGATTTTTTTATTTAATGCATTTACATCATATTAAATTTATTTTGCGTATCAGTCCTATTTGCCAAGTAGGATTTCCCATGTGTATATCCCTTCCCCAACCTATCTGAATACAGCACCTTGGGTCGTATGAGTTCTCTGCACCTGAATAGTTCATTTAGCTGTATCTGATCATCCCCATTATGATTACATTGACTTGTCACGGTGTGCATTATCGTACCACACTTATTTTCAAAACTAACACTTGAAATGAGTTTTTAATCCAGAAACTCGTTTTTGGCATCTTGTGTTTGTTTTGATTATTGAGTTGTACTTTGTGTATCAGCCAATGCAAGATGTGTGTAGTCACCCTATGCTATGCTATGCTATGCTATGACGAAAATCAATATTTATATTTTGGATTAACCTGATGTTGGTAATTTAAAATTCTGTTAATTCATTTGAAATTTAACACTGAATATAAAAATGTTTTTTTTTATCTTAAGAAGGATTTTTTTTAATTGAAGTATCATCAAATTTTATGCACTTATAGAATTTAATTGATAATTAATCAAAATCCTTTAGATGGAGATATGAGCAAAAGGAAGAAAAAAAACAAACAACTTGAGGCTGAAATTTAATTTTTCAAGAAGAGAAGAAAAGAAAGTTTGTTATGACATAGGGGAGATAAGGACATAATGGTCTCCTTGAGGAAAACGCTTATTCAACCAAGAAAACAACTATAATATGTGAATTACATCATTGTTTCGTGTTCAGACACTGAAAAAGTCTATTTCCTAACTGGCAGAAACTTTAAAAAGTGGATGAAAACGTTTAAAAATGCATTTTAATTTTGTTTTTTTTTGCTGAAAGCTGAAAACCAGTCACTGCAGGGCATAATGAGAACCACCCGAAAGAGCATCATTAATTTGAGGCACGATGAGCGTTTTCTGCCGATGAATCTAGCAGCGAATTCAACTCGGTGAAGTCAAGTGAATAATAGAGTTACAACTTGACTTGTTTCATCTGACGATTTGGCCTAGAGGCGATCGGCGCGTTCGCTATCCCGGCATACGTTTTCTCCTGCATTAAACAGAGAAAACTACAGCCTTCACTCCAATTGTACTCCGACTAGCTGTCATTCTTATGGAAATCTGTGTAAGAGTAAAAAGCAAGCTTTTTTCTTTTTAGCCGGCCAAAGCCCAATTGGTAAGGTGTCGGAGAGATAAGAGGCCGTTCATAAATTATGGCATTACGCGACAGGAGGGGAGAGGGGGTTTCGATTTTTGTGACAATTTGTGACATGGGGGGAGGGGGGGAGGGTCAGCTTAAACGTGACATCACATATTGTTACAAAAAAGGCAAAACAATAACAAATAATTTTATCCTACTTTCAATAAAATTATACTAATTAAACTTTATGAGCATAAGAAAGTTCACAAGAACATTTCCACTGCAACACTCAGGAAAGTCCGCCACACTAAAATTGTGGCAAAACGTGAACAGAAATGCTTGGCTGTTCTAACCTGTGAAGAAGATTTGGATTGCGAATTGATTGAAGAAGAGGAACTAGATTTGAATGGTATCTCAAACATCGTCGCTGATGCTGCAGATACTGCCTCGACTTTCCCGGTCATTGACATAATCTTTGGCCTTATGATTGAAATGTGTTTTAAGCAATGAATGAAGGCTTGTTAAAAGTTGGTTACCTTTTTTACAATTCTTTGAATAAAACTGACAAATTTAAAATAAAGATACATTTTTAATCAAATTTCTAAAGAGTCGAAAATTTTATCCCTTAGGGAGAGGAGGGAGGGGGGTTCATGAAAACGTGACGTAATACAAAAAGGGGGTGTGACGAAAATTGTGACAATATGTGACAAGGGGGGGGGGGTCTATTTTTTCCTAATTTTGCGTGACATCATTAATGGACGGCCCCTAATCAGAGGCCCAATCGTCAGATGTAAACTAGTCAAGCTGTGGCTCTATAATTGAGTTGACTACATCGAGTTAAATTCGCTGCTAGATTATTTATACGGCAGAAAAAGTTCATCATGCCCCGATTGAAAGTGCTCTGTTCGCTCCGATTCAACAAATTTAAGTAAAAACGCATTTTAAAATTGACTAAAGTGAAAAATCCAAAACTTAACGATGGTGAAAATCGAGAACAATGTGTGCATAATGTTGCAGTACGTACATTATAGATCAAGATGATTTTAATGTTATAAAAGCTTATTTCGTGGGGCTCAAAAATTATAATATTTCCGTCATTTGAGAACCTAGCTGGTTTCTTTTCTAAATATTTCTCTGTAAAGATGCTAAGAAGATTTCTTTTTTAGTGAAAAATTTGTACCATACTTCCTACGAAACAAATCATCATGAGAATTTATTTAAGAAAATACGTTCTTTTGTAGAAAAAAGGAGTGCTTATTAGGCTCCAAATGCTCCAAATCTCCCCTAACTTATTTTTTTAATTGTAGAAAGTTTTTAGTGACCAAATATTTGATTCTGGGATTTTGACCTAAGTTTGGGCATTCTAATGACTGTCATGAATAGTTAATACCTGTCATTTAGCTACAACCATGTCGATATGTTCAATTAGTGAGTGAATTTGTGAAGTTATAATGGTTGTTTGGAATTCCGAACTTGTTTAAAATTCTATGTAGAGTTTCAGAGTGTTAAGATTTCATATAAGTTTGAGTTTTGTACTTTATGGAATGAAAAACAAGTTACGATTTATCAGCGTCATATTTTATCTTGTGGCCTAACGCCTTGTGGGTCAAAGTTATGAAGGATGTAAGTGTAAGGATTTAATTTCAAAATCCAATATTCTTACTTATTTGATAATCCACATTTAAAAGGGTACAACTTCCTGGCACGGATTTTGGCGGACTTGTTCTCTTCTCGTCGCGATTAGGGGCCTTTTGTACCTTGAACGTTCGAAGCTCAGCCTTAGTTTTGGCCTTCTGGACAAAACTTCGGCTTAGGTGCAGCTTCTTCTTCCTGTTGAGTGGAGTTATTTTCTGGCTACCTATATTATAATTTTCTGTTTTTATCTCAATTTGGGTTTCCGTGCATACAAGGTATGATCGTTGAACGAAACATTGTATACTTGCGTGCAAGTTTTTTTAAACTAGTCTAACCAAAGGCGTTTATGTTGCATGAACTTGACTTCATGAATGAATTTAATGAATGGATATCACAAAAGTAGATTGAAGAAAGCGAAATCAACATAAAAACTAGGTAAATTTTAAGGCAGGCCTAGGGCTGAATTACGTGCAATGAAATGACGAGGGGAATTTCACACGTTGTTGTTTTTACTTGCTTTTTTTTTATTTTATTTCTAAACCTTTTTATTCGTGACCAAAATTTACCCTTTACAACAAAACCCAAATCCAACCATGGTTTTTACTTACTTTTTACGCAATATGTTTCAAAACATGTTAATGAGAGTAGGCTACGCTTGTTTGTGACGGGTGTGTTTGTTTTTCGACTGCGAAATTCTGAGAAGAGAAAATTTAGTAAATTCTTAAAACTGCATTCGGATGAAACACCAAATTTAGCCAGAGGGATCAAAGAACCTGGCCACTGTTTTTAGGAAAAGGGCGGAAATTGTGGCTGCTGAACAATTGAGCAAAAACTTCCTTCTTGATGATGGCTTAAAGGTTCGAAAAGACGTCGGAATACGGGACAAAGCTAAGTATTTCCATTCTTGTATTGCCGACTACAAAAAATCTAATTACTTTCTTAATGGTTCAGTTTAGTACTTGTTGGGGGAAATCAAGATTTTTGCCCTAGAAATGTTTCTCCATTTACAATGCACAATAAGGTCTTTTACATTGTCTTTGGAATCTAGTGCATAAAACATTAATCTCGTGAAATTGTGTACAATAATGTACCTACAGCTCTTTTGAAGCCTATTCCTTTGATTGAGTTTTGTGAGAAATCAGAAATTTCTATGCCATTGATAAACTTTGTTGTATAATAATTTAAAATGGTAGTTTAGAAATTCGTATGCAAAACAGAAAACTGGAAGGATAATGAGAAATTTTGGTAAGATCAATTCATTTAGTTTTCGCTTAACATGTACATCTATTTTTTTAAATTTGGTTAGAACAATAATAAGGAAAAAAATTTTAGATTTCGCGGCCACGTTTGAAAGCGGGGTTGGGAAAGAACGACAACAATCCGAAAAATATGTGAAATATTCACTTCTAGTTTAGTAGAAATATCTTCAAAACCATTTTTACAAAAATCATATCAAAATATAGCTATGACCTATGAGTCAGTCTTAATAGTCAGGTTTCTTTGCCTCTGTGGTTATGCAGTTTTTTAAAAAAAACGTCTTATGTATTGATGGATAAAGTTTTTCAAAGACAAAAAATCTTTTAAATAGTAATCATATAACTAAGCTTCTATTTTCAGCGAAAACACTAGGTTTCAAATAGTTAAATTTATGTTTGTCATGTTTTAGTTACATTTGTAGCGTAATTTTAGTCATTTATAATTTTGGTCCAAGTGATGAACCAGTGATAACTGAGAATCTCTTAAATAAAGACATTGAAAAAAACTTTTGCCCAATTTGTAATTTTTGTGTTTCTTAGTTATTAATTCCAATGAAAAAACACTTTCAACAAAATGAAAAATGCCTTCTGTTCATGTTCTTGTACCTGAGATTTGGGAATTATTCATGTTCCTCTTGAACCTAATCAATCATTTAAGGAACTTTTTTTAACAAGTCACTGCTCATACTACCGGCAAAAAAACTTTACTGCAATTATAGCAGAGCCGTTCCATTTGGACACAATCGAATGAAAAATCATTCGAGCTTCTTTTGTGCAAACCAATTTCGCAGAAAAAAATCTGACATTTGATGCAATTTTAATAGGGCCTGACTACATGTCATAAATTAGGAATGTGTACCTGACTAAACTCATCCCGGACTACGTCATTGAGGGGCACCGTGCAATTGAATTTTCATACCGTTAAAAAATATCCATCCAGCAAACACCAAACAGTGGTTCTGTAAATTGAAAGTCATTAGTTGGAGGTTTTTTGTGTTTGTTTGTGCGTTTGGAACTTCAATTACAATTCATTGAACTGTAGTACCTACCTGCCTACAAAACAATAATCGATGAGTCGAAAAGTCTGATCGGAGGCAGCAGAACCGGGAAGCAAATTAGTTTCGTGCCAGAGTTTGACCGTTTCGCATTAACCGGATGCGCGTCAATCGATCTCGTGGTCGTCGGGATGCTGTAGTTCGAAATTTGTCCTGTATCAATGAATGTGTTCATGGAAAAAGTGTCGATAGTGGTGGATTTCGCAACGGTTCTGGTGCTAGCGGTTCCCATAGTGATTTATACCATAATTCGATCCGTTTTGCCACGGAGTTTGAAAGATGTTGCCGGCCAAAAGGTCTTGGTAAATAAATTATGAAAAGTTTAGTGATCTGGTCCAGTTTTTTTCAAATCGTGTTTCCCTTGCCTCTCAGATAACCGGAGGCGGAAATGGGTTGGGAAAAGCCATGGCGGCTCAATTCGCCGCTAGAGGTTGTACCGTGATACTGGTGGATATCGATTTGGCCGCCGCTGAACGCACAGCTTCCGAGCTGAAGAATGTTGGCGCTGAGGCGTACGCTTTCCGGGCCGATGTTTCTTCCTACGAGCATGTCGCAGCACTGGCAATCGAATTGAATTCGACAGTTGGACCCATCGATATCCTGGTCAATAATGCTGGAATAGTGAACTTCAACTCCCTTCAGAATACCAATGAAGAATTTGCCGGTCGTATTTTGGATGTTAACATTAAATCTCATGTATGGGTAAGTGATACATAATCGGTTCAAAAAGCTCTCCTTGAGACTAGAGCATATTTAGTTTTTTTCTGGTACAGGATTTTATACCAGAAAAACAGATGCATTAGAAAACAATAAGCCTAACCGTTTAAATATCAACAAGAATAAGGAGTGAGTTTTGCGTGACGTTTCTTCAACGCATTCCGATATGTGTGAGATGTCACGTTTAAAAAAACGTGTACAGCAAAGCAAGTAAATAAATAGCTATCTAATTGAATAGAATCAAATGGTAGAACTGAGGACTTAGAATACAAATATGAATTTCAGATAATGTGAATGGCATTTCATGCAGTCTGTTAACAAAGCGACCAAATGTTGTTTCTTCCTCGAAGCTTATAAAGTTTGAATCAAACATTTTTTTGGATCTCATCACGATTGGACACTTTCAAACACTGAAAACTTATAAAGTATATTAAGGACGAACAATCGAAACATCCTTGCTCATTAAGGTGGTCCGATAACGGTAGAAGGCTCCTTGCCGAATTTCAGCATATTTGTTTAATTCTAAGGAATCTTTCAATAACATCTTCTATTCTAAACCCACAAATCAGACTCTATCCAATAGTAAACTTCCTGGAGGTGGAATTATCGGTATAAAATTCTATGCCGGACCGGCATTAACAAGCTTTTTAAAGCATGGATCATCCTAAATCTGGACGCATTAAAACGGGTCTATCTCGGAGCTATGTAAACAAAATAAAAATGTTATGTACTCAAAATTTGAACTTTTATTGCATTTTAAATGAAAAAAAAAATGAAAAAAAATTTCAGATGTAGTTTTGATGAAATCTTGAACTTTTCGGCGAATACTGTAGCAGGCGCGGGATGCCAGTGTAAGTACGCACGTGTGCGACTAGGGATGAGAATCTCTGAATATTTTGTTGCGTTCGTAAACGAGCGATTTAAGCGCCGCCTCTTTCGAGGACCGCTCGTCAAGGGTTGTTGCCCGGCGAGAATCTTAAATAAATAAATAACGAATATTAAATAAATAAATAATGAATATTAAATAAATAAATAACGAATATTAAATAAATAAATAAATAAATAACAGTTAAGAAAATGTATACAATATATCTATGCAATTATTTACAACATGTAACAGTGTTACATAGTTCCCTACTGAAATTACGAAAATTTTTCGATTAGATGGTCCAGATTCCAGACTCTTTTCTTCAATTCATCGTACGATGGTTGAACCTGAGATATTGGTTGCGTTTTGCGAATTGTTCCTGTTTGTCTTGGAGTTTTCAGTAATCCCTCAAATGGTTCGACTGTTTTACCAGGTGTTCCTGTAGTTTTTACCGGAGAGTTTCTTGTCCAACGTTGTGGATCTACCGGGCGATTATCATTCCCACCGAATCCTGCTGCTTCATCCTCATATGAAACCGATGGATTTGGCAACGACGTAAGACTTGTTAAGGTTTCTTCGATAGTCCTCAATAAATCCAACCTCTTGTTCTCGGATTCTTGTGTTCGCCCCTGATTACGTTCCAACCTAAGGAAATAGTGTCTCAACTTTGATTGAGTTCTATCACTTGCTTTAGTTTTAGCCTGATTAACCAATTCCAAAATTCGACTTTCGATTCGATTTGCATCTTGTTCAAAGGGAAAAGGTGGATCAAAAAGTTGCGAACCCAGATGTTCGTCTTTAAAAAGTTTTCTGAGGAGTCTATGTTTGGACTGAATGTCACTTCCAGCATTCTCTAATTCATTCCTAAGAAGTAATTCATACTCGGCTTCTTCATTCGTAAGATGGTCAGCAAAAGGTAGTCTAATCGACATTTTGAACCTTATTGTACTGTACTATGTTGCTTTTGTTTCTCAACGATTTTTTTTATTTACGTCAATATTATCACAATTTGTGTGTTTCTATAACTAGGACGATTTAAAGAACAAAGTATCAAAATATCCGCCAGGAAATTTTTAATTGAACAGTACGAGGCGACGCAATTGAACATTTATAACATGAACTTGATAAATAAATAATAATTTAACGAACTATATCTACAAATTGCCTGAACAAAATAATAAGTTAATTAAATAAGGTGTAAAAAATAGCAAATAAGACTAGATTAGGGTAATTAATAATGAAATATACCAATAAACAATTATTTAAACAAGAACCGAATAAAGTATGTCTAGATCTCAATGTATGACAAAATGTATAATAACGAAGAAAGTTTATAATTTGGGAATTATGTAACCACTCTCAATCAAAATAAGCAATAAATAGGACACTATGTACCAACAAAATTATGTTCAAACTATATTAGAGCAATAATTAAACAACCAATATATTACAATGTTATGAGATAATGACTGTTTTTTTATAAATGATCTGAAAGAAAAATTTTCTATTTCCCAAAACTAGAGCCTTTATTGAAAAAACCAGCCTCTTTTTTTAACGTTGGGCGCCAGTTGTAGCAGGCGCGGGATGCCAGTGTAAGTACGCACGTGTGCGACTAGGGATGAGAATCTCTGAATATTTTGTTGCGTTCGTAAACGAGCGATTTAAGCGCCACCTCTTTCGAGGACCGCTCGTCAAGGGTTGTTGCCCGGCGAGAATCCCAACCTCAGGGCGGGTTTTCCTAAAGATCCAAAAACGGATGCGGAACAATCGGGAAGACCAACATTAGAGAAAATTACTCCGGAAGTTACACCTTCGATTCGAAGAGGTAGCTGGGACGCAAACCACGGTCTATCCGTTTGAAAAAACACACGCTTGCGTTCTCGTCACAGGAGGAACTCACTTTCCCCTTCTCCCCTTAGTGATCGAGGCGTAAGCGAGGGAACTGATTTCTCGAGCAGTTCGTCCCGAAGCAGAAGAAAATAAACTACAGGAAAAATTAGACTATAAACTAACGGATAGAACACGTGAAACGACTTTCTCAATTTCGACTTTAAGTTCTGGGAAAGTAAGTAGATCTAATTAGTGGGTTGACGAGACATGTTGTGTCGTATATTGGCGAACGAGAAAAAACAAGATCAGAACGTATTTACATGGTTTTACAAAATCTTATTCTAGTTATTTTATTTGGTTTTACCTAGGATTACATTTTGACTTTATTGTTCCTTTTCCTACTATTACTTTCCCTACGTGTGCTTTTGGTTCAGAATGGGCTGTTATTGGCTAAGCCCAACTGGGAAACCTCAGATCGGAAGGGTTTCCAAAACTGTGTGTGGCTAATTAATTATAGTTGGCCAAAAATATCTCCTCACATGCGCATGGGTATGATCTATTTCTGTACTTACAGTACCATTCGGCTTACGTCGGCAAAGTAGAGTTGATTGGTCGGCCGGTTGCCGAAAATAGATCCTTCTGCTGGCGGAATATCACCGACGGACTCAGAGACCGGGAACGGATTACCTTACGGCGTGTCGATGTTGATGAAGTTTAGCGGTGATGATTTCGATCAAGGAACTGGATGTTTAGGTGGTCTGGAAGGGGTGTAACGGGCCAGACCACTGAAACCACGTGTTGACGGGTGGTTCACTTCCGGCAATCCAGAGCCGGGAAAACCTTGTTTCCAGAACCGTGGACCTATAGCGGGCTCGAGTGGTGGTTGTGTATCGCTAGAAGCGTTGTGGTGGCTTCCTACATAAAAAGCCGTTGAACGGCTTTTTATTTTGAAGGTTTGCACACGATTTAAAACACACGCACAACAACTAGCTAGCTAACTGCGCTATCATTTACTACACGCGGAACAAATAAAAAAAAAAACAAACACTCGCTACGGCCTTTATCACGGGCAGGATCGAAGTCAAAGAGGTGAATTCCTGGGATCCTCAGTTAGGTCGCAAGTTTTTTAAAATCTTGGTTTATTTCAAAGGAAATCCGATGATCTCCGAAGACGGTCATCGACCTTTCGAGCGTCGGTTCTTGTCATATATACGCTCTCGGCACGGGTTGGCAATATCCCTTTCATTCCCCCATAACATCAATCTTCCTTCTCATCCCGATCCGCCCTTGAATCTCAACATTTACTAGGTCCAATTCAGAAGGCGACGCCAAATCAAGAACGCCATGTTAAAACCTATGAGTTCGACTTCCTTTGAGAAAAAGCTAGTATGCGAAGTGGCATGCAAGATCGTTTGGCTCGAAACGAATAGTTTGAAATTATTCTTTTTGTGGAAAGGCTTATTGGTCTAGTTGCTCTTTGTTGGTAATCTAATAACGAATAAATAAGTAACAAAACTATACAATAGTATTTAATAAATAAATAACGAATCTTAAATAAATAAATAACGAATATTAAATAAATAAATAATGAATATTAAATAAATAAATAACGAATATTAAATAAATAAATAAATAAATAACAGTTAAGAAAATGTATACAATATATCTATGCAATTATTTACAACATGTAACAGTGTTACAATACCACTCATCATAGTTTGGGCACCCTGTTCGCTAACCTCAGCGGCCATTTTGTTTCACCATCTCCTCATACCTGTTGCATCCCGAGTCGTCCTACCATTCTTCTTCATCTTCTGCTTGACAATTGCCCAATTTTTTTTTCGTTATGGCGTTATTGAGGGCAGTTGGGTAGGTTGATGTCTTTTTGACAAAATCTACCCGTTCGCCCGATACCACTGTAGTACCTCTTTGCTGTAGTGGTACCAGCTTGCCAAATCTGGCGAAAACTTAACTGGTCCTTTGTGAGATCTAATGTAGGGGAAAAAACGTTTTCACGCACTCCTCCTTGTACACCTTGGAGTCCATGGTCTTGTTTGTCACAAAAACCGTGCTTTTTCGTCCGCTGCTTCAAATACCTTGCCAGATCAAACACTTTCTTGCAAATTTATCGGCAAAATAGATTTTGATCTTGCCGGGAACATCACCCTGATCAGTAGTTTTGTAAAAATTTTGGCCAGGAAGCTGCCCAAAGTCCATACTCACGTACATTTCGTCATCCATGAGGATGCATCCGTCGTACTTCGTTGGAATCTTGTTGTATAGCTTCCGGGCACGTCCTTTGGCTACTACATTCTGCTTCTATGTCCGGTTTGGTTGCTTACTGGCCTGATAAGATCGTTTTCCTTCGCGCAGACAAATCCTTCTGTCGGTGCACCGGTCGGCATTTTCCGATCCTTTGTTCCACTATGACGCTTGGTATGAACCTGCCGATAGATAGTATGCATCTAATACGAATTTTTGAAACAAAACGAATCGTTATGAAATTTTCAGAACTGATACAGAAAATATTCCGAAACAAAGTACTGTCAAAACATTCTAGATCCGACTACTTGGAGCGCTGTGGTATAATATACACTGCGTCCAGATTTCAGATTAACTATGCTTTATGAGTGCTTGAGAGGCCTTTATGTTTCAAAACATAAAATGTTCAAACTCAAAAAAATTTCTAACTGGATTGTTCGGCCATTCTATAACTTGACCTCTAACTTTTCGTGAAGAAATTGAGTTTTCCTCGTGATTACTCCCTCATTATGTACGAGAGTAAATACTGTATAATACCCCTAAACGTCTTAAAATACTTCCAAAACCAATTTAAGAGGCAGGTTAAGAATCCTCGGTGAAAAAGATTAAGGAACAATGGAGAACTGAAAAACAGTAGATAAGGACATCTGAGAGTGTATGCTATCTATCTCAATGGTCAGAGTCGATGCTTGATATGACAGTTGTTGATATTTTTAGGACAGATGGCACGTTTTGACTTATTTTACTTTTAAATTTTGATGAATTTATCCCTTTTACCTTATACGGTTACTTCCCAAGTAACATTTAAAATTTTATGGCAGGCTATTAGATAAAGTTTTGGTTTTATAGGCGGCTTGAACAGTCTAATAAAATTATCGGTGTTACTTGGGTTACTTTCTCATAATAAAAATTAAAATGGGTCTAACAAATTAGTTAAATAATTTTTCGAAAAAAGAAACCTTCATGGTAGTCTTTAGGGACTCAAAAAGTATCAGTTAGTACACAACAACATTGCTGTTACCTCAACAAATTTTAAAAAATTTTTTTTTTTTGAGTTATTGAACTTTGTTTGAAAAATTTAGCAATATGAGCGATAGTCAACTCTCAATTTTTTTCAGAAAAGTTTTCCAAAATGTATGTTATGGGTTCAATTGATCCCGTCCCGTAAGTCCAAAAAGATATATTCTTTCTTTTGAATGGATCGTGATCATTGCTTAGCACGAAATAAGTAATATTTGTCCAATATAATATAGGATAGAAGCACTATTGAACAGGTACCGTAATCCGGGGTAATATTGATCACAGGGGAATGTGGCATGTTTCATATTTTTAAAACCAGTACTGGACTCCTATGAACGTAAAACATGGTTGCACAAATTTCTTAGACTACTTCTAAAAATCGATTTCGTCTCTGTTTTGAATCTGATACTTTGGGGTAACATTGATTAGTAGACTGAGTCGATTTGGTGTCATTTTTGAACTTTTCAAACCCTGGGGTCTTAAAAGCTTCGTTTTGGTCCAAAACTCATTCATGATTTCTTGCAGAATTTTTAAGTAACGTTTACATGAGTATATTTGGACCTTTAGGTTTATATGGGAAAATTGAATATTTTGTACTGAAAAATCAACATCATTTTTGTTTTTTCTGTGGAACCGAGCCTGCTAATGGGTTTTGGTGCCAATTTATAAGTTCTTCATAGGAAATTTTCCGCTGAACAACTTTGTCGAAGATCATAACTTCGTATCTTTTAAGACAAAAAAAGTTATTAGATATTTAACAGGTGTGTGTCTTTTGGCATTAATAAACAATAAATTCAATTGATACCACTGCTGGGTGCCTAGCGAGGTACCTATTGCATGACTTCTTTTCATGCAATACTTCGAGAGGCACAGAAGTTGTGTCAATTGATTTTATTTTTTATCAAACCAAAAAAACATTCCCCTGTTTAACAGCTAATAACTTTTTTGTCTAAAAAGATGCAAAGTTATGATCTTCGACAAAGTTGGTCAGCGAACAATTTCCTGGTGAGAATTTATAAATTGGCACAAAACCCATTAGCAGGGTCGGTTTCATAGAAGAAACAAAAATGTTGTTGATTTTTCAGTACAAAATATTGAATTTTCCCATACAAATCTAAAAGTCCAAATTTACTCATGTAAACGTTACGTAAAAATTCTGCAAAAATCATGGATGAGTTTCAGACCAAAACGAAGCTTTTAAGACGCCAGGGTTTGAGAAATTCAAAAATGACCCCAAATCGACTCAGTCTATTGATCAGTCTTTATTTTAGAAGGTTTTTACGAGTTTTTTTGATCATAAAGGAAACAAAACACCTTCATAATATTTACAAATGCTTGTTTATAAATTTTACCTTGCTTTTTAACGTTTTCTTTTAAAAACATTTTAAATCGAAAAAATGAATTATTATGCTGCATACATTTAATACAAAAAATAAATTAATTGCTAAATAGTTTGAGCTACTAAATACAAATGAAATTTTACCTTCACATATTCCTCTAGACCCTCCCATTATTTCCATTTTTCTTCAAAGTTAACCATTTGATAGGGTTTCTACCCATTTGTCCAATACGGGTTTACTCTTGGAAAATGTCCTTATTTTTTAAATATAAAAAATTACCACAAAATGACTATAAAAATAGCACTATAAATACACATATTTAAAGAAAACAAGTTGTTCTTTCATTTTCAACATTCCGTTTGCTTCGAAAAGCTTTTTGGTATCATCAGGAGAGCTGTTTGTTTTCGAACCTTAGAAGACATTGATATTTTAGGATTTTGAAATTGAATTTTTACTAATAGAAAAAATTTCAAATACAAACCAAATTTTGCTTGTTTGATAATCAATAAATAGGCTTTTAAATATAGAAAACAGTTTTCAAAAATTAAAACTATAGACTGAGTTATTGATGATAATGTGCAAAAATTTATTGTTGGTCAAAATTACCCCGGAGATCAAAGTTATCCCGTTTTACGGCACCAGATATTGAACACTAGTAAAACATGAACCAATTTAATCAAATACATACTTACACTAGAAAAATTAATCAAAAATGGATGTGTCACTGTTGCAGCATTTGTTTATCTGTTCAACTTTTTTCAAGAGTTTCGGACTCTAAGAGCGACAATCTGCGAAACTTTAATATTTCTGCAAACAGAAAACAGACCTTGCTTCAATGGAAAGAATGGATGAAAAACAATTAAAACTCTATAATAATATCGTGACTGTTTTCCAATAAGTTTTCTTTAATGATTTATGGAAGAGTGGCAGCCTTTATTATCTGTATTATCTTAAAATTTTACAAATTACAGTGTTCAATCCTTGGAACACTGAAAATGCCAATGTTTCAATTATCGGACATTCAATCTTACCATACCTGTTTCGCAAAGAAATGCATGTACCATTAATAGGCGATGGAAGCAGTGCCTAATTTGGGCGATGGTTTTCCACTAGTGCAAGTGCGATGCAACTGAAATTTCACCCAACTTTTGGCAGATCATACGGATTTTTCCTAAGAGCAAGTTCACTGATGTTGGGAAAAAGTGGTAGAAATTTTGACACTTATGGCACATTTTGAAAATTTTGCCATGTTAAAACATTTTCAAGATCTGTGGCCTTCAAGTTTTTTTTACAACACGTGTTGTATTGTCGCATGCTGTGGTTCAAAAATAGCAATATTTTTATCACATACGGCTGAAATAGAAACAGTGTTGTAAAAAATACAACGCCCCAAGATCTTGAAAACATTTTTGCATGGTAAAATTTTCAAAATGTCAAAATTTCTACCTATTTTTCCCAACACCAGTGAACTTGCTCTAAGGAGAGAAAGAATAACTTTTCGCTTCCATGGCCTATTATTGAACAAACGTCTGTTGGGTGCTTGGAAACATAAACAAACTGTTTCTTGGTTACTAGCTCAACCCAAATTGTCCCGGTCGTCCCGACAATGTTTCCTGCTGAATGAAATACTCCTAAATGTATACAATGATTTCAAATGTTTACGTGTTTAGTAATTAAAACATTGGCTGTTCAATATTTGAATCATAGTGTTCAATTATTGGGACAAAAACAATTTTGAATAAAAAGGCTTAAATGATGGTTTAAAAACATATTTCCGTTAAAAAAAATCATATCGATTCACAGCTGTAAAGCAAGCTTAAGCTACACTATCCAAATTTCATCCAAAAAACCTTTCGTTGTTTTTTGTGGTCCACAAATTGGCTGAAGCCCAAAGATGGTGGTCAATATATAGTGTTCTTACGCTACTAATATTTATCCAGTAGCTAACTGATAAAAAGGACTTAAAAAAACCGTTTTAATCTTAAAATTAGAAAATTGTGCCTTCAAGTATGCAATGACAATAGGGCTATAGGGCAAGGTTGCCGAAATCACAGAAAAATCTGTAATTTCACAGAATTTTGAGCAAATTTTCATCACAGAATCTGTGTCACAGAACACAGAATTTTGAAAAATTCACAGATTTCACAGAATTTCTGAATTTTGAATCGATTTCCAAAATTATGATATTTTAGCCAAAACAAAATTAAGATTTTTTTACCTTAAATTAAAAAAGTATGATGGGATATATAATTTTAATTGATTTTGCCATACTTCAATGTAAAAAACACCCAATTTATCATGAATTTTCTATGAAAATAAAGGAAAAAGCATCACAGAAAACCATCACAGAATTTTTGGGTAAAATCACAGAAATTCAGAATTTTTTGTCTCAAAAACACAGTATTTTTTTCGGCAACCTTGCTATAGGGTAGAAGGCGAACTTTTGATTAAATAGTCAACCAACAGACCTTTTATTTTTGCATTTTGATTGATTGCTGCTGTTGCGTGAATTTTTGCCCGGTGCACCCGACGAGAGATTCAGCAGAGAGCAGTAGAGTCCAGAGATGACAGCTTATAGTAAGGTTAACTCAGATCGTATTCCCTCATTTTTTGTACATTAGACGTCACTTGTAGTTGAATCGTTATCATATTACAGGGTCCGGCAATTGAAGTATATGGAACTAACAAATAATTTGATCAAAACAAAAACTTTTTCTTTCAAATTTAATACGATTCACATCAAAACAGATCATATTTTTAAAATCCATTGGCGCCTTTAGATTTTTTGTCCTTGAGCATAACCACTCGCTGCAGAAGCTCATAGCACATATTCTAAAAATCCCGCAGGTGGTTTGTGTGGCATTTTGCCCCAGGATTCAACTAGATGGCGCTTCAGAACTTCCAACCCGTCATGTTTTGCAGAGTAGACTTCTGACTTCTGTATACCCTAGACAGCCAAGTCCATAGGGTTCAGGTCCGGCCAACTCCCCGACCACTCCGTACTCGAAATTAACCCTCGAAAAAAATTCGCACACAAAAATTGGGACCTCTTTCCTTCGTAAGCCAATGCTAAGTTCTTAGCTTAGCTTAGCTTGATTGACTACTCACATCCACCTTAAGTCATTGAAACCGAAATGCCGTTATAAACTCGGAATTATACTTTTAAAATGATAAATTCTTGCTTTCATTAGTTCATTTCATCGTCATAGTACTAAAGCGAAAGTTGCAAATGATGTATAGTTAACTAAAATGTAAATTCTTTTACTCTTGTTTCTTTTTTGAAAAATAACAGAATCTTTGTTATATTTTGAATGTAGAACAAACAATAAAATTCTTCATTGATTCGTAAGCCAATGCGAAGTTCTGCTGAAAAACCACCAACCAAAACCAAAATTAGGACATGTTCACAGTTCGAGAACATGCCGTAGAACTATTTTTGATACGTAAATTGATTGATCTACACCTCTTCAGGGTGTTCGGTTGATCTTCACCAGGAAAGTACGGGCGATTCCGACCCAGACCTTTAATAAGACAGATTTCTGTCGTCTTGTGGCCTTTGATACGTTTGCACAGGTTCGTGATCTTTCTGGCTACCAAAATCTGTAGTTCTATCGCCAAATTAGTGTTACTACGTCAAGAAATTCTCTCAGGGTGCATCTTGATGATCTTCACCATGGTAGGTGTCACCTCTGTAGCTTGACGATCCCCACCATACTATACTTAAGTACTTCTGATCTCCAGTTATCTTCCAAGTGCTAGCCAAAATAAACAAAAATACATACACTCATTGGACAACTCACGAAATATGTCTTTCTACCGTTTCACAGCCTGGAACTAGGCAACCAAAGCACTACGTTAAGGTTCGAGGACTATTTTTACAAAAAAAAAAAAAACACTTGATTACAAAATTAACAAAAATATCCTCTGACATCTTAGACATATTGTTGACAAGGTGACAAGGTGTCGTCTAACTCAGTTTTGTATTCTTCGAAATAATAACTCTTAAAGTTTTGTAGCAGTTCAATTGCCGGACCCTGTAAAGCTACGATTCCTATATCAATAAAATCAGATCTTCCACGAATTTGCGAGAATAGGAGACTTAATATGTAAATTAGATCTATGAAATAAACTGTAACCTTACTAAATGAATTGAATGATTTGCAGCTTTGAGCAAATTACCAACTTAAAAGGTTGTTTGCTAAACGGAACTCCGAAAAGATCGCTGACAGCTGCCAATGGTTAGGGCATCCTGAATAAAGGATCATGTCTCCTTTAATAAAGGATCAAGTCTTCTTTAACTTAAAAATATCACTTTTTTTTCGTCTCGCGACAATGTTTCTAGTTTATCTACGGATTCATGTATCCTTCTAACTTCTGGAGTATATAAACTTGGAATTACACACTGCCATTGAATTAAAAAGATGACGAGTTGCTAAATTTTTCCAAAGAGTTATGATAAAAATAAGAAAATGAGATCAAGTGTCCCTATTCTACCCTAGTTTATTTCATAAAACAATCATTTCATAAAACAACCATATGCAAGATGATGGGGGAAATTTATCTTGATAACTAACTTTTGTCAATGACTGTATATACACCGTTAAATACGGTAATTTACGTTTTAAAAAATGAAAGCTTGAATGAACTTGTTCTTGTTGTTTCGCGATTCTTAAATTTACGATTTTCTCAAATAATAAGTCAATGTCCTCATTCACCTTACTCAGGGAATTCTAAAAACTATTAAAAAAAACTTGATTATAGTTAGGCTGAAGTTCAACTCTAGTTGTGTAGCGTAATTATTCACCAAGTACAATCCTTTTTGAAACTGTTGAATTTGTAACTGCTGTTTGAGTTTTGATGTGCGTTAGGTAATTTATTTTTGATTCAACGAATGTTAGGTAGTAGGTATATATTTAACTCATCTATTTACTCGTGACGTTTGTCTCGTGGAATTGGTGCAAATTTGAAGAATCTAATTAATTAAATCAAACATTCGACAACAGTCTTAAGTTTTAATTCATTCAATGGTGCTTACACGGTGCATCGCGCTTTGCGCAAGCCGATAGACGCTCCCTGCTTGTTCAAATGTGCTAATGAAGCCCATCAACTATCGGTAGTTAGGCTTCCACGCAAACAAAAACACACATCAAATGTTATGACCTCGTCTACAAAACGTAAGTCAGTGTGCCTACGACAATTTAATAATGTGATGATCATGGAATCAAACGACGACGCGATGGTATCAAGGTTGAAAGTGGCCCTCAGTTCTATATGTTTCGGTTTTGAGTTTGATTTTTCCTCTAACGATACTAACGTATCCTTCCTTCCCATTGTATTGGCGGAACGCATTACGTAGTGAGAAACATTATTAGATGGAGATCAATTAAAAATAATCAACATGAAATTTGTTTCGCATCAGTTATGGTTGAGGAAGGTTTCATGTTTGCCGTCACGAAGGTGAAGCCCGTCGTCCGAAAGGATCGGTTATCAACAGCCATCAACCGTGGAATTCACCCGCGCTTTGGCATTATTATTTCTTGCCAAAAATTTTGGTTAGGTGCAACGCACTGGTTGAGCTTAGCTTTTGCGTTAGTCGGTTTAGCAAGTTCGAATCAGCAACATCTTAAAAAAATATGTCTCTCCGTTCGGGCGTTGCAGTGTCATGGTCAATGAAGCAAGCTGATACTCGATCGGCGGGATCAGCGAGTGGCAAAAGTTTGCACCTGGAGCGATTATTCATGATCCTGACAGTGGTGATAGATTTCGTCAAAGTTGTGATACTGAGTGGCCCAATCTTAGGAAGAAAATTGTATCAATTGATAGTGCCTAAAGATCCGCGAAATGTGAAGGGTCAACTGGCTTTGGTATACCTGAGTGGAATGTGTTTTGAAATATGGAAGATTTGAGTAAATTGTGGAAATTTTTCTCGTTTTCCCGTATTAGATTACCGGAGGAGGCAACGGGTTGGGTAAACAGATGGCCACAGAGTTGGCCAACAGAGGTTGCAACTTAGTGATCGTGGATATTGATTTGGCAGCGGCAGAAAGTACTTGCGAAGATTTGCGGAAACATAATGTCTCGGCTCATCCGTTTCGGGTTGATGTGTCTTCGTTTGCGGATGTTCAAAATCTCGCTGACACAATCTATCGGGATGTCGGTCCGATTGATATTCTGATCAATAATGCTGGTCTCGTCCAGTTTAAGCCACTTCAGGAGACCTCTCCGAGTGAGATTGATCGCATAATTGATGTGAACGTAAAATCCAACGTTTGGGTAAGTTAGCATTCGAGTGAACGGTTCCGATGGTCTGAGTCAAAGCTCATAGAAGAGAATAAATTCTCCTTTTTTATTAATAAATTTGTAATTCAAATTTAGCTCTCATTTTTTCAGAAATTGGGTGAGTTACCAAACAAAAGAGTATTGAATCGATTTTGCAAATCGTTGATAAGAATGACAGCTTGGATTTGCAAATAAACTTGATTTGACACCGCTCTGGTGATGTTTGCAAAAGGTAAATGTACTTTTGATACCAAAAACCGGTGCTGTTTTATTGGATGCGCATGGCTGTTCTACTATTTTTCGAATCGGTTTGTGTGAGAAAATTAGCATACATACATGCTACCGAATTGCAAGACCTTTTTTCGGGTTATGCTATGCGAAATTGCAATCCATGTCTCTGTGCTCAATGCAGAAAGGTGATCAGATAACTGGGGGATGTAATTTTTTTTCTGATTAGGAGAATGAGGATACTTGATCCCTGGAGATACTTGATTCCTTAGCTATATCTCCAAACTGGAATGCCGTACAAAGATCAAATGTTCTAAAAAAAATGTGCTAAATGGAGCAAAACAACAATGCATGGAGCTTAAAATTTTTTAACTAAATAATTGTGTGAGTTATTGAATTTTGTTTGGCAAATTTCACAAAATGTGACTTGAAGATCTTTTTTCATCATTTTAAAATGTTCCTAACATGGAAATATTATAACAAAAATATTTATTCCAATACATCAATCTTTCAAGTATAAAATGAATTTAAAAAAACAATATTTTCAAAGCGATGGAAAACTCCCAACTTTTTTCAGAAAAAGTTTTCTAAAATGTTGATTTTGGGTACAATTGATCCCTAATGTATAGGCACAAATGATCCCGGTATATTCTTCTTCTCAATGGATCGTGGTCATTGCTGATTACGAGATTACTAATATTTATCCAATAGCTAATATTCATTCATCAATCATCTGAAGAAAAGGGCTAAAATAATTGATTTTCTCTTGTTTATAAAAAATTGCGCCCGTAAGTATGCAATGTCATAAGGGTTGAGAATAAGCTATATAATTTTATTTCTGACAATTATGGATTGTGAAATGAGAACAAACATGACCAAAATAGTCAATTTACATTCTATTTTGGGGTTTTCTTTTTTTATTTTTTCCATGGATTAGGGCTTCCTGAAGGATCAAGTCTCCCTTAACTTCAAAAATATCGCATTTTTTTTACTCCCACGAAAATGCTTCTAGTTCATCTACGGGTTCAAGTATCGTTCTAATTTTAGGAGCATAGAAACTTGAAGTAACACGCTGTCAGAAAATGTAAAAGAGAGCGAGGTGCTAAATTTTTACAAAAAGATATGGTGAAACTAAGAAAAGGGGATCAAGTATCCCCACTCTCCCCTATTTATATTATTGTTTCAGTTAAAAGTAATTTTCAACTGACTCTTGACTCTGAACTTCTTGAACGATGATATACAGAGTGACAGTCATTGTTTTATAAATATTTTAATGATCTAGACCAGTGGTCGGCAATCTGTGGCTCGCGCGCCTCATGTGGCTCAATTTCAAATAATATTTCAATCAAATACCTGTATACCTACTTAAAACTTTGCTTATCCAACCAATTAACCTTACTATATGGATCAACTGATACTTTTTTTATCAGAAAAATTTAGGTATGAATACCAAATCGAAAAAAACATTACTGACTTTGACGAGAAGCATTTTTTTGTATTAAATTAGAATAACAAGTATGACTACCAAATTTAAGTTTGAAAATAAACATTAAGACAAGTGAGAAAAAAAACTATTCAACCAGAAATTAGAAATGCAAAAACGTTTTTTAAATTAAAAAAAAGTTTCATATGGAACTTTCCTGAGCTTCTCTTCAGAGTCTATTGAGATTCATTTGAGACCCTATCAAAATTATTTTATGTTTGATTCGATATTCTTTGTAGACTCTTATAAGAACAACCTTAAAAGCTTTTTTAAAGCCATTAGATGCACTTTCAAATATCTTAAGACTCTTTTGAACTTTTTTCAAAATTATTGGGGACTTTTTTTAGACTCGTTTAGGGCTAGTCTAAGACTGTTTTTAAATTGCAATCTTTTTTGAGACTTGTTGAGACTCTCTGAGGGAATTTCGAGGCTCTCTGGAGCCCTTTTATAGACTCTTTTGAGTTTGACCCTTTTAAGCTTGTTATAAAGCTATTTTCAGACTCTTTTGAGGCTCTAAAGGATAATTAAGAGACTTTATTATATTTTTTTTAGATTGTTTCGAGATTTTTCTGACTGTTTTGGGGCTGTTTCAAAACTCTTCTGAGACTCTTTAACAGAAAGCTGAAAGAACAGCTTTCAGGACTCTTGAGAAATCTTCAATACTCTTGAGGAATCTTTAAGACTCTGGAAGGTATTTTTGAAGAACTTTGACGACTGTTCTGAGACTCTTTTAGGAATTTTTGAAATTTGTTTTAGGAATTTTTGAGACTCTTTTCGAACATACCCAGAAAAGATTGAACATATTTGAGCCTATTCTTTGAAGATTTTTTCGACTTTCTTTTAAATCTTTTGATGTTCTTTTCAAACTCTTTAGAAACATAAATTAAGATTCTTTCAAGACTCTCTTAAGACTCTTTGGTTTCTATTGTGGGGCTCTATATATACTCTTGTAGCAACTTAAATGTAAAGAACTTAAGGATAAAAAAAAACAAAAGTTGAGAATTTAAGTTCATAGGCAAAAAAGGTATATTAAAAATATTTTTTTAGGGTTTTTTTTATTTACTAGTTTCCCAAGTTTTGCGAAAAACCCATAAGCTCGTATATTGAAGTTTTCTCAAACAAAACCGTATTGTTTTTTTTTTGTTCCGTTTATAGTCGTTTTACCATCTTTGTGGCATTCGCAACTTTAAAAAAACAGTATTGTAATATGACTTTAATTGAAGGAATTCTTCCCCACTTTTTTTCAAAATATGTTTTACCAAATATTTTTGTTTCACAAAAAATTTCTAAGTCCCTTATATTGAAGATTCTAATTTCTGAGCAACCATGTTGACCACAGTATGTTATGATTTATGCTTAAAAATATAAAGAAAATAACAATTTGTTCCAACATGCTCATAAATTTCATCAAATTCACATTTTTAACTAAATGAAGGCAAAGAACAGAAAGAAAAATCTATTGTGATTTTAGAGCATGCTGATTCTTGACTGAAGCTTCAGTTTTAAAAAGAGAATAAAATTTCACAGTGTTGCAGACAAAAAAATAAAAGGAATTTTCAAAGTTCTGTTTTGAATGAACTTAGTTTTCAAAACTAGAGCTGCCGGAGACAAAGCATGAAACCTTGTGTTATTTAGGAAATAGAAAATAGGAAATAGAAAATAGAAAAGTTTTACATACAACTAACAAATGTGATTCTTTTGAACATTGAAATTTTGAAAAATTATAATTTTCGTCTCTTCTGACTCAAAAGGTTACCGACCACTGATCTAGGCAGAGCAGGCAAACAGTAACCATCAAACATACAATGTCACGCGATATTGATATACTCGTAAATATCCCTGTTATGCTACTTATAATCATATCACTGTTACATTAGACTGAGTCGATTTGGGTTCATTTTTGAATGCCTCAAACCCTGGGGTCTAAAAAGCTTCGTATTGGTTCAAAACTCATCCATGATTTTTTGCAGAATTTTTAAGTAAATGAGTTTACATGAGTAAATTTGAACTTTTTTGTTTGTATGGAAAAATTGAATATTTTGTACTGAAAAATCAACATCATTTTTGTTTCTTCTGTGGAACCGGTTTACCACTAATGGTTTTGGTGCCAATTTCTAAATTCTCTCAAGGAAATTTTCCGCTGAACGTTACTATTAGACCCCAGGGTTTGAGGAATTCAAAAATGACCCCAAATCGACTCAGTCTACTGTTAAATATCTTCGGATATGGAGACATTTGTCATTGAGTGACATTCATGCCAACATGATGGTTATTTATTTGAACGGTGGGGGGCAACTTTCATTTTTGGACACCCGGTAATTCGACAGAAGTGATTTAAGCTGTGAAACGCTCAATGGCAATCGGAAAAGAACCTGATTCCGCACTACTGCCAATTTTTCAGGGTCAAAACATCTGACGCGGTTCCGAGGTATATTTTTAGATGCTTGCAGGTCAACAGGCTAACTAACTTCCACCGTTAGTTCCTGTTAAACAAGATTTGGATCTAAGACATTAATTGACAAAAAAAAAGGAACACTGCTTACCTGATCTGGTTGTCCCTGTAGGAATTATTGCTTGCTGTCGATAAATAAAGCCAGAAAGCTGAAACAGCAATCAGCACCTTAAAACAGCATACGATAGAAAATTGGCGTTTTTAATCAGCAAAAATGTTTGTTGGGATGACTGCGCTTCGTTTATTGCGGACATCAATAAGGCTCTTTCTCCATTTTCGGGTGATGCAGATGTGGTCAATTTGATTTTCTTTTCGGCCATCTCGGGATACCCAAGTAACCTTATGTGCGGTCGATGGGGGAAGAGCGATCCGTTTTCGCTCATCTGTCCTAGGCCATGGCGCCCCATGATGTGCTCGGAATCCTGATTATCGGAGGCAAACTTTGCGTTGAAGTCGCCTAAGTGGATTTGAATGTCACCCTTCGGAATTTTCTCAAAAACTGCTTAAAACTGTAAAACTGCTTTTTCTCCTGCAAATCGGCAACGTCAGTTGGCGCATAACACTGGACCATTGTAAGGTTTCTAACCCGTGTCCTGAATCTGGCTACGATTATTCTTTTCCGGGCCTGCGGGCTTAATAGGAAACCAACTCCTCGTTCCCGAGTAGCTTGTTCTCCTCGTATCCCAGAGTAAAGCAGTACTTGCCCGGACTGTGTCTTGTGTTCTCCAGAGTAAATAAGGCCAACGGACTTCGCCCAGTCCCAGAATTTTTAGCTTGAGTTGAGTTGAGCCAGCTTGTCTTGTTGGGCAAGGGTTAAAACGTTCCAAGTTTCAATTCGTGGCCGTGTTTTCATGCTAAAAGTTGACGCCAAAGTTTCAGGTCTGTCATTTCTTTTGGATACAATAAAAATTTAATAAATCGGGAGCAGTAGGTTGGGACTAGCGATTGGAAGCTTGGAACATGGAACTGCCGATCTCTAAATTTTGTGGGCAGTACCCACGTGCTCTCCAACGAATTGAAGAGCCGCAAATTCGACATCGTAGCGCTGCAGGAGGTATGCTGGAAGGGCTCCACGGTACGAACGTATCCAGATGGTCGTGCCATCTACCAGAGCTGCGGCAACACACACGAGCTTGGAACAGCTTTTATAGTGATGGGAAAGATGCAAAAGCGCCTGATCGGGTGGTGGCCGATCAACTCACGAATGTGCCGGTTGAGAATCAAGGGCCGGTTCTTCAACATCAGCATCATCAACGTGCACAGCCCTCACCTCGGAAGTACCGGTGACGACAAAGACGAATTCTACGCGCAGCTGGAGCGTGAATACGACCGTTGCCCAAAACATGATGTCAAGATCGTCATCGGGGATTTCAATGCTCAGGTCGGCCAGGAGGAGGAATTTAAACCGACAATTGGAAGGTTCAGCGCGCACCAGCTGACCAACGAAAACGGCCTCAGACTCATTGATTTCGCCGCCTCCAAACGAATGGCCGTACGTAGTACCTTTTTTCAGCACCGCCTCCCACACAAGTACACCTGGAGATCACCGTACCAAACTCAATCACAGATCGACCACGTTTTGATCGACAGCCGGCACTTTTCGGACATCATCGACGTCAGATCCTGTCGGGGCGCCAACATCGAGTCGGACCATTATCTG
The DNA here is from genome assembly GCF_029784155.1 of Uranotaenia lowii. Lineage (NCBI taxonomy): Eukaryota > Metazoa > Arthropoda > Insecta > Diptera > Culicidae > Uranotaenia > Uranotaenia lowii. The sequence goes on along the minus strand of NC_073692.1, from coordinate 237,741,354 downwards.
GTGATGGTGAAGATGCGCCCAAAACTCTCCGTAGTGAACAACACGCGAAACCGGCGCCCGCCTCGGTTAAATATCGCGCGACTGAAGCAACCTGAGGTCGCGGCAGACTACGCGCAATCGGTCGAAGCAGCGCTGCCGGCAGAGGGCGAGCTTGACGAAGCCCCTCTCGAGGACTGTTGGGATACCATCAAAACAGCCATCAACAGTGCTGCGGAGAACGTCATCGGTTATGTGGAGCGATCTCGACGGAACGACTGGTTCGACGAGGAGTGTAGGAGGGTGATGGACGAAGAGAATGCCGCGCGGGCGGCAGTAGTGCAAAGAGGCACCCGTCGAAATGTGGAAAATCACCGACAGCGGAAGAGGCAGCGAGTCCGACTTTTCCAGGAGAAAAAGCGCCGCCTGGAGGAGGAGGAGCTCGAGGAGCTGGAGCAGCTGCATCGTTCCCAAGAAACACGAAAGTTCTATCAGAAACTCAACGCATCCCGCAAAGGCTTCGTGCCGCAAGCCGAAATGTGCCGGGATAAGGACGGGGGTATCCTGACGGACAATCGTGAGGTGATCAAAAGGTGGAAGCAGCACTTCGATGAACACCTGAACGGCGCACATGCAGGAGATCAAGACGGTGGGGGAAGGTACATCGCCGGCGTAACCAACGACGAAGACGAGCCACTCCCAACGATGAGTGAAGTTAAGGAAGCCATTCGCCAGCTGAATAGAAACAAGTCGGCTGGGAAGGATGGCATCGCAGCTGAACTCATCAAAATGGGCCCGGACAGGTTGGCCGATTGCCTACACCGGTTGATAGTCCGGATCTGGGACATAGAACTGCTACCGGAGGAGTGGAAGGAGGGGGTAATATGCCCCATCTACAAGAAGGGCGACAAATTGGACTGTGAGAACTACCGAGCGATCACTGTCCTCAATGCCGCCTACAAAGTGTTGTCCCGAATCCTACTCCGCCGCCTCACGCCACAAGCAAACAGATTCGTGGGAAGTCATCAGGCCGGCTTCATGGAGGGACGGTCTACGACGGACCAGATATTCACATTACGGCAAATCCTCCAAAAATGCCGTGAACACCAAGTCCCTACGCATCATCTATTCATCGACTTCAAAGCCGCATACGACACGATCGACCGTAACGAGCTATGGAAAATCATGGACGAGAACGGCTTTTCCGGGAAGCTAATCAGACTGATCAAGGCGACGATGGATGGAACGCAGTGCTGTGTGCGGATTTCGGGTGAATTGTCGAGTTCATTCGAATCGCGCAGGGGGCTTCGACAAGGTGATGGTCTATCCTGCATGATGTTCAACGTGGCGCTAGAAGGTGTTATTCGACGAGCGGTGGGCGAAATGCGGGGCACGATTTTCAACAGATCCAGTCAACTTATCTGCTTTGCCGATGACATTGATATAGTCGGCAGATCATCTGCGGCGGTGGAGGAGATCTACCGCAAACTGAAACGCGAAGCAGGAAGGATTGGGTTGATGATTAATACGTCCAAGACGAAGTACATGCTGGCCTGCGGATCCGAGACCGACCGAACCCGCTTGTCCAGTAATAACAAGGTCATGATCGACGGCGACGAGCTGGAGATAGTCGAAGACTTTGTCTATCTCGGCTCACTGGTGACCGCAGACAATGACACCAGCCGTGAGATCCGGAGGCGAATTATCAGCGGAAGTCGTGCCTACTATGGACTCCACAAGCAACTGCGGTCGAGAAGACTTTGCCCTCGTACGAAGTGTAACCTGTATATGACGCTTGTTAGACCGGTTGTTCTCTACGGGCACGAGACATGGATATTGCTCGAGGAGGACCTGCGTACACTCGGAGTATTCGAGCGACGAGTGTTAAGAACCATCTTTGGCGGCGTACAGGAGAACGGAGTGTGGAGGCGAAGGATGAACCACGAGCTCGCGCGACTCTACGGCGAACCCAGTATCCAGAAGGTGGTGAAAGCTGGCCGGATACGCTGGGCTGGACATGTTGCGAGAATGCCGGACGACTGTCCTGCAAAACAGGTGTTCGCTACGAATCCGGTAGGAACAAGACGAGCGGGGGCGCAACGAGCGAGGTGGTTAGACCAAGTGGAGCGTGATCTGGCGAACGTGGGGTGCCCGAGAAATTGGAGAACGGTTGCTATGAACCGAGTGAATTTTAGGAATTATGTTCGTCAAGTTATGTCGTGAGACGGAATACTATGTAAATAATAAATAAAAAATAAATAAAAAATAAGGTTGTAAGCCTAAGGTCCAAAAGGAACTTTGAAGGAACAAAAAAACAAAATAAGCATAGCCACGAAATCTTTTGGAAATTACTTTTTCGAAAGATTTTGTGGAATCAATGTGGAAAATTTTAGCTTTGATAAAAATACTTAACATTCATTAAACACACGAATCCGTAAAGTAGTTATAACAACGAATGACGCCCAAAAAATACAAACGCTTATCATAAGTTCAAAAATAGATTTTAACTGCAAATCTGAATAATGAAAAAAAATTCAGGGATACATATCTTTGGGTGGGTCCAATACTCAAACCTTTGTTGTTCTCCTAAGCATACGATTTCAATTGACCGGAATAGTCACAGCAGCACAAAATCAACAACATATGATCTTCATTATTCTCCCCAAATCAAGGCTTTAATAAGCACAAAAAAGTGGCACATTTTTTTATCATTTTGCGGCAATTAAAGCACTCTGCCGAGCTCTTCGCGTCAAGAATTCATAAAAAATAGAATGGTGGATGGTGGAATGGTAGAATGGAATCCAAAACTAAACACATTTTTTTTGCATAAATGAGTTTACCATTTCACTGCATCTGTGCAAAAATCTTTTCCATTTGAAACCATCTAACACCAAAATTGCTGTTCCCAGTATTTATCCTAAATATCTACAATATTCTTCATTGCGAACATCGCAATTTTCTTCATATTAAACCAGCCAAGAAGAAAACTCTCTCTCCACAGCACTGGAAATATATGTACTATCATTACTCCTTCTAACCAGGCATTAAAGGGTGATACGGTCAAAATTTGGTCAAGGGAAAACGCGTGAAAATCGGTGAAATCGTTTATTTAAAAAATCTAATTAAATTTCTTTTTCAAGTTTAATTAGTATAAAATTCAGGAAAAATTTCAGGAAAAATATTCAGTTAGGCTTCCGCTTTTCCAAATCCGAATTGCCGGGCCTTACGCTTAACCCCTGCCATCAGATTTTGTACAGCCACCTTGTCCACCTTCTTCGCCGCAGGAAGCCAGTTTGACTTGAATTGCTGCTCGTCCTTAGCAGTTTTTTTGGTCTTCTTTAGGTTCCGCTTGAGAATAGCCCAGTATTTCTCAAATGGGCGGAGCTCTGGCGTGTTGGGAGGGTTCTTGTCCTTGGGAACCACCTGCACGTTGTTGGCGGCGTACCACTCCATGGCCTTTTTATCGTAATGGCAAGATGCCAAATCCAACCAAAACAGTACGGAACAACCGTGTTTCTTCAGGAAAGGCAGCAGAAGTTTATTCAAACACTCTTTCACCTAAATTTCTTGGTTGACAGTCCCGGAAGCTATGAAAATGCTGCTTTTCAAGCCACAGGTACAAATGGGTTGTCAAACCTGATATTTCTTCGCGAACTTTGACAGTTTTATGTGCTTAAAAATATATGCTACCTTTCCCCTTCCTTTTGCCGCATAAAACTTCTGTTCCGGAAGCTGCTTGTAGTCGGCTTTGACGTAGGTTTCGTCGTCCATTACCACGCAGTCAAACTTCGTCAGCATCGTCGTGTACAGCCTCCGGGATCGCGCTTTGGCCATCGTATTTTGTTTATCATCGCGATTTGGAGTCACTACCTTCTTGTAAGTCGATAGTCCGGCTCGTTTTTTGGCTCGATGCACGGTTGTAGACGATACACCCAGTTTATTTGCGGCATCTCGGAGACATAGGTTAGGGTCAGCGTTGCCAGATTGAAAACCGCTCAAGTCCGTAGATTTTAAGAAAATCGAAAAATGTACTAATTTCGGCAAAATAAATTTTGATGATCTTTTTTTTTTTTTGGTCGTCAGGTAGAATTTTCAGTTATCCGCAGAATCCCTTGATTTTTTTCGATAATCCGTAGAAAATCCTTAGGAAATGCTTAAAATCCGTAGATTTCGAGCATCGATCCGTAGATCCGTAGAAATGCTGAAAATCCGTAGAACTACGGAGAAATCCGTAGATCTGGCAAGGCTGGTTAGGGTCTCGCTTGAAACTAACGGCAACTCACTTTGTCGTCTGCCGCTGAGGCTTCCGGTTTTCGTTTTCCCCCCGATCCAGACTTCCTGCAGAGCATAAAACTATCGACAGCCTTGCGTGAATGTGAAATTTCTCTCCATTCAGAGTCTTCCGTTTTCGTTTCCTTCATTGCCTTCTCTCACTCAAAAAGCTCTCTCTGACTGACAGCGTTTACAATTTTCTTTCGCTCATCTTCCCATTCGTTTTGGCCTGCGGTCACAGTCACTTCGAGGACATGACTGTGAGCTTCGATGCAAATTCAGTCATTTCGATTTTGAATGAATGGAATCCGTTTGAGAAAAGTTGAACGTACGCGTTGTTCCCGGCGCAAAGCTATCAAATTAATAGCGGCTAAACGGTAAACGATAGAAACTTGATGTCTTTGAGAGAATTTATTTACGCATCAAGATCTTTCATATTCTATTTGAAAATAAATGATTGATTCACATAGAAGGGAGATAAAAAATACTTCGTGTATACACCTGATTCATTTAATAGATTTGTAGATCGTGCAATTAAGAAAAAAATGTTAAGGACATCACAGAAATCGAACGAAAAAAACATGTAAGCAATTTAAAAAATAAAATGAGAATTTTTCGTGTTTGTTAATGCTCTAGAACCCAATTTTTTTTCTCTGAAAAATTCACAAAAGCCTAGTTTTATGATTACAAACAAGGTTTATTCTACGAAAAACTTTTAAGATGAAACAGAAATTTGACAATTGCATAGGAGCTAAAGAAATTCACTTTCAGTACTTTTTCGATTGAAGTTTCTGTAATTTTCAACCAATTTCTCCTAAATTTTGAAATATATAAACCCAGCCTGATCAATAGTTATATTTTTAAGTAGTTTTTGTTGAATTTTTTCCACAAATACTGAGATATTTCAGCTTATACTGAAAGTAAATATTGTACATATTTTACGAATTGTTGTCATACTTTTCCAACCCCACCTATAAGCAGAATTCATCTCTCCTACCTAACTTAGGAATTTGTCTTCTAAAAAAATCAATCCAGAATGGCGGTAACTTTTTAACCTTACTGCCAATCAGTGTTCCGAAAATCACTCATTTTCAATGAATGTTCCTGATTGCACTTCGCAACTGAACGTTCAGCGATCGGGGTTTGTTATTGATTGCTACCGGACTTATCCGATCATCGATCGTTCTATTCATCGCTAAAATACAGATCACCTCGCACGATGCTAGCTGTCAAAACAGTGCAGCACTATCATCAAATTGGAATCTCACCATTGAGTGAGGCATACGGCGAATCATGTTGGGTTAGGATCAGGAGTGAATGGTTCAAGCAGTGAGCGAGTGATACATGTAACCGATCATTAGCAAATGTTGTTTGATTTTAAACATAGCCAATTAATAAATTTATTTGATTTTATAGCTTTTTTTACTACAGTAAGAATAAAATCAAACTGTAGTTGTGTTTGTGATGGAAAGATGGTCACTTCCGTCGTCTTTTCAATCTCTAATCAGCCAGGCGGATACTGAGTGAGTGACATTCAGAATGGATCAGTTGGTATCTCACTCATCTCCGATATGCGATGTTTGCAAACCCGATGATTCTGAATGATGGGACTCGGTTGGCATTGCTGAGTAGAGCGCTGATCGAGATTGCATACCAGTCGGGCGAAGCAGTTGCGCGAGGCGCTATCCCATTATACAATCAGAATGTATCCAACAGGAAACGCATCCTGAGTGTTTATTTTGATTGATTTTCGGAACATTGCTGCCAATATTTTTTTAGATCGTAAAACTCATTGACCAAGGATTTCTGAGGGTACCAAATTGATCATTTTTCGAAAAATAGGTCAATTTTTAGTTTTCGCATATTTTTAAACTTTTCTTAGCTGTTGCTTTTGACAACTGCTTGTCAAACCATTTGCATTAGTATGGTTTGTAAGCTTTCCATATTTAGAAACATTCTGCGAAAAAAGTAAATAAAACTTATTGTAGTAAAAAAATGGTTTTATGGCGATTTTAGTAGACCCCGTCTTAAGGCGGATGTGGCACTAGAGGGTTAATTTTTTTTTTATTTTGCAAAAGTTTCAGAACATCAGTGTATTTATAAAAAAAATGTTCAAATTGCTAAAATACCCAACTTTGTTGAACATTATAGAGACAAGAAGAATTTATACCAATTCAATGCCCCCAATGATTACTTCAAGAGTATTTTTTTTATTATTTGATTCAATTATTCAAGTTATCAGCTTTTCAATGATGTAAAAACGAAACATTAGATTGCATTAGTTTATTTGTATACAATCAATCACTATTGAGTTATTTCTGTTATTGTGATTTATCATTCATTTTTTGATTTTTTTTAGGTGAAAACGCCTCAGTTTGCAATTCATCTAATGAAAATTAATGTTTCGTACGCCTACATCGTCTGAAAGCCAATAACTTTGAAAAATGAATCCATTTAGAAAAATGTACGAACTCAGCCGAACTATATAAGTTGATTGAAAATAGACATTTTTCCCTTCTAGATGAATTTTTAAGATGTTTTTCAATAGAAGACGAAAGTTTTTGTTGCGTAGATAAATTGTTTCGAAGACATCAAGTGTCTATCGTTTACCGTTTAGCCGCTATTAAATTTGATCACTTTTTTCGGTACATGCAAAGTAGCACAGGCGAATATGATTGGCTCACACATTCAAAAAGAATCCAATTGAATGATTTTTGAACGTTTGATCCTGTCACGACTTTGTGGAACGAATGAGTGTGAAACGAGTGGTGAAACAAAAGAGAAGACATTCACAGTCAACAAGAAGCTCACTCTTTCCAAACGGAGATTATTTCATCGACTGCCGAAGAAGATGAAAGGGAGAGCTTTTTCTCTCACATTCAACCCGTTTTCTGTCAATGAAGGTGACTGTTTCGAGCACTGTTTCCGGCTATCGACAAACGTTCTCCAAACACTTTAATTACATTTGTAACGGTTAATTTGGCAACTTTGAGCGATTTTGCCAGCTTTGCATGCGAGTAGCTCGGATTTTCGCGATGCGCGAACAAAATTTTGATACGCTGCTCTTTTTCCTTGGACGGCATTTTGACAACTGAAGAGTGAATTCCAAAATCTAAATAGGAGCAACATTCTACACACACACACGCTGGAATGTGATTGTTAAGCAACACACTGTCGTGAACGATCGTTTTTCTTTCCTCCAGAAAATTAAACGCGAACCAACAACTCTTGATAACATCTCTGTACGAACTAAAGCCTGATCCAAAAAGGGCTTGTTTTCTCTCGAAATCTCTCTCTTTGACGTATATTTTCTTGCTCTTCCAAAAACTGTTAAGCGGGCCACAGACTACACAACATTTGTACAAATGCGATGAAATTCGATGAAATTTTGTCGCTGTAAACACGATTTGCATAGTGTATGGCACTGCTTGAATGAGCGCCCAAACGGGTTGAGTAAAATCGGTCGGGATCGAAATATTTTGTACAAACCATCCTCCCAGCCGGGGTGGAGATGGGTTTCATTGTTGCTGTTGCTGTTTTCGCCAGCAATCGTTTGTGTTCGCGTGAAAATTTTTTGTATAGTGTGTGGGCGAGCATAGATCAAACAATCGTCGTGGAATCATCGAATTTGTACAGACCATTTGTGTAGTCTATGGCCCGCTTTATACTTCCATCCATCTCTCGTTATCCTAACGGAACACACCAGCACACACACACGTTTTACATTGTAAGTATTGTACATTCTAAGATCTATTCTGCTATGAGAGTCATAGGGGATGGACCATAAATTATTATATGTTCTGATCCCGAAATTTTATTTTCATTTTCCAATCAATATTCTCTACACACACGTTTGTTAAAAGTAAAATTTCATGTTTCGAAACTATTGTTATTAAAATGTATAAATTTTAACCCCCAAATGTATGCAACACCTTTATGTTGAGCTTTTTATTCCTCATGGCACCATTATGGAAAATTGTCAAGGGGTTCATTTGATTTTTTTTAATTAAAATGAAAGTTTGTTGCAAGTTTTCCTTTTCTCTGTGTAGGAAGCAAAACGCGTGTTTTTGAAGTCCTACAAATTATTTAAGGAACTAATAATTTTTCTGACAAGGTGCGTTATTGTGATGTCCAATCTACCTCACTACTTTTGATACCCAAGCTTTATAATTATGTGGAAATATATTTTTTCTATGTAGAAGCCATCGAAGTTGAACAATATTACATGTTACCCCAGTTCACGGTTCGTTCATCAGATTGCCAATAACATTCATAAATTTGCAAAAGATAAAAAAAAACAATCAAGTGCTATCCAATCTTGATTGATTGAAAACAAACAGTATGGTTACTGACTAAGAAATTTGAATGATAAATATCTTCGAAAAAAAAAGAAGAATAATTTATTAAACCACTTAGTGGGATGCAAATTTCGCACTCAGATGTAATCAATGACGATGACCATTCGCGAGCTTGTCGTTCGATGGAAGAAACAAGATTTCACTTTCAATCGGCAACATTTATCAAAGTGATTTGCTAATAATCTCCTCGTCATCGAGAAAGCTTTCTAAGCAAATATTGAAAGGCAGCAGAAAGTTTGTTTTACGAAAACGCTTGGCCCGAACCTTCAAATCAAAAATAGCATTTTCATGTGTTTATGTTTTCTGGTTCCCCCCCATTGTAATTATTAACATCTAATTAGCTAGGCATGTGTGTTGAACTAGTGTCTTAATTGTAAAATTTTCGTTAATAAGAGTTCAGATATTCTATGAACAAAATAGCTCGGGCTATCGTTCATAAACATCGGCCATAAACTTGATAAGAACTTTAATCACTGCGTTTGGTAGACACTTTACGACTGGATGTGATAAACAAGTTGTTCCCAACAACCTTCTTTTTCATTTAGGTGTCCACGAAATATATTTCCCCAAATAACGAGTTCTGATCTGAGCAATACCATGGAATCAGCATTAGCACTCTTTAATTTGAATAATAGGCAATTACATCACTTGAAGTTTTTCTTCTTCTTCTTCTGTTTCATTCTTTCTTTCCAGATGACGAAGGTGTTTCTGGAGAAGATGATCGAAAACAAGCGCGGCCACATCGTTGCCATCTCGTCCATGTCCGGCATGTATGCCTTCCCGTGGGCGGTTATCTACTCGACGTCCAAATATGCGGTTAATGGTTTCATGTCGGCCCTGACGGAGCAGCTTCGGTTGCAGGGCCACTCGAAGTACATCCGGACGACCTGCGTGTGCCCCTACTACATTGCCACCCGGAAGGATATTGTCGATTTCCTCAAAAAACCTCGGTATTTTACTGGTGAAATAGGAAAAAAAAACAACTAGCAAATAATTTTTGTTTTCGAATTTCAGATTTGAAATTCTAACCACCGAACGAACGGCCCAAGTGATAGTGGAAGGAATTCTACAGAACAAAGACTTCATAGCGATACCACCGTTTTTCGAAATTGGTGTTAAAATCATGCAGTAAGTTTGCTTTACAACCCCTGGGAAATTCTTGCTGAACTGGACTTTGGTCATTCATTTTTGGTAAAAGGAAATGATTAAAGGCATGACTAAGATTTAATCAGAATGACTAAAACGACTAAAATTTGCAACTTTAAAATTTTGGTAATTTCGTATTTTTTTTAATGTTTGTAATTTTTCTTCATTTTTGTAATTTTGGTAATTTTGGTAATTTTTGTAATTTTTGTAATTTTTGTAATTTTTGTAATTTTTGTAATTTTTGTAATTTTTGTAATTATTGTAATTTTTGTATTTTTTGTAATTTTTGTAACTTTTGCAATTTTTGTAATTTTTGTCATTTTTGTAATTTTTGTAATTTTTGTAATTTTTGTAACTTTTGTAATTTTCGTAATTTTTGTGATTTTTGTAATTTTTGCAATTTTTGTAGTTATTTTCATTTGTGTATTTATTGACATTTTTTTTTAATTCGCAATGTTTGTTATTTTTTGTTTTTCTTTCATTTTTGACTTTTTGGCATGTTATTCAATTTGGTATCATTTTACATTTGAATTTCATTTTTGATGATTTTTTAAATGGTTGACATAGAGTTTTGAGCGAGTAGTGATTTGTTAAACAAGCCAGTTCATAAAGATTCCATACAAATCCTGTGGAGAAGGTCATCAGTCATGTGGAACTAACACGACGGAGCGACTGGTTCGCGCTCTTATTTAGACAATCAGTCATGTCAGTCACATTTTCTGATGGATTGATTGGAATCTATAAATACATTAGCTGGTGAACTACGAGCTCGGTAATTTAATTAACCGACTAGTTATTTACTGAATTTATACAGTTTTTTCGATCAAAACATTAAGATTTTCGGCTAAAACTACCGAACTTTCTCTAAAATATCCACACATTTGGTAAAACATCACCGAACTTTCGGTTGTTGAACCGCAGAGTTGGAAAAATTTACTACAGTTCGTTTGATAAGTATTGTGGTAGGTATATTCTCGGACTATACTCTCCTAACCATCATGTGAATATAATCCAAAACCATATACCTATTTGAAAAAATCTAAAGATTTTGAAATCTGGCGCAACAGAAATGAATAACAGTCTGTTGAATACTGAATCTTCTTTTAAAACGGAATACTTACAAGTCTTTAAAAGATCTGCTTAATAATTCTCTTGATTTCTTTTCAGCGACTCTCCAATACAAGTTTTAGTTCGGGTATCGTATTCACTCATTTTACAAAATCCTCAAAAATAGTTGGAAATGAACGATGTAGCGTATCCCATCAAAGAGTTCATTCCTAAATTGTCACCGATCATAAAAAAGTGCACATCGTTTTAACAAGCTCATTTCTAACAAGCAATTGAGTGCCATTTTGTTCAATGCCTTTTAGAGTATCAACTTATTCTTTAAAACAATATGCTGGTCCTTTCAGATGACGTAACTTGCCTCGAAAAATCCTGCTGCAAAAATATTGTTGAGATTAAATAATTGGTAAACCGATATAGTGGGTACGCCTCATACCTTATACGTTCCTGAATGGGCACCAATGGCATCATTAACTTCGAGTTCGCACAAAAAAAAACTGTTTTATTTGGAAACATATTTTTGACAGCTTTCCATTAATTACTGTTGATAATGTTTGCTATATTCTGATCATTTTCTAAACCTTTCATATTGTTTAATGTTTCTTCTAATACATCGGGAGACTCAAAGTATCGTTTCATTTGGAATTTGATTGCTGTCGGATAAGCTTTAGATTCGTTTTCATCGTGATCAATTATTATTGGTAGAGGCGCCTCACTCAAGCCCGAGTCGATCAATTTTGATTGAAACTTGGGGATTTTTTTTTATTATCTGACAATTTGCGCCGGGGGTCTTCAGATTTTCCCCAAAATTGAAAATTTGGTTCATTTTTGTGACTTAAAAACACATGTAATTTTTCAGATTTCTAACATTTTTATTTTTTGAGTTAGCTTCGGTTAGATTTTTTTGTAAATAAAAAATAACCATTTTTCAAAGCTACATAACTCTGTTGTTTCTCAACGGAAATAATAAAATAGCACATCAAAATGCATTGAAATTTTATCAGCTTTCCAAATAGAATAGTTGAAAAAAATTAAATAATGACCTTCAACATGAAAAGTTGAAAATAAACTTTAAATGGCTTCTAAAAGTACCGTCTGCACCACCGAATATTTTGCAAAAAATACCATTGTATAGCTCGATTCATGATGCAACTTTCATCTGAAGACACCAAAGTGGGCCATTAACACCTTGAAGAGTTATGAAAGAAATAATGACAATAAATCTCTTTTTTTGCATCGAAAACAAACAATGGTCGAACAACTGCACTCACATATGGAGATAGCAAGCACTTCTAACCTAACAACATGGAAACAAAAGAACTTACCAAAGCAGGTAAAAAACACTACTTTTTCGTGCTTTGTAGAGTGTTTGCAGCAAAACTGACTTCAAATTTTAACCAAAATTCTGAGTATCGTATTGTTTAAGTGATATAACTAATAATGGGAATGTTGCTTTTACAACCTAGTCATATATAACTATATAACTTATTAATTTTTCGATCAAAGATCATTGTGAAGCATAATCAATGCCTAAAGTAGAAGGTTCAATACCTGTGTTTGGGATTACAAAAATGTGATTAAAAAAATGAAATATAGACGTGCTTTACATAGTTTTTATATCGGGAGCTAAGCACTGGACACCAAAATCCTTTCCCATTGATCAAAAAAGTATGATAAAGTGGCACAAATGTTGTAGAAATAATCAAAGAGCTCAGTATGGCCAGCCCAGGCTGTAAAATGATGAAAATATGATACTTTTACCGTATTCGTTTTCTACATTCGCCCAGTTTTGAGGTTTACCATACTAGAACGAACATAATTCGTCGTCAGTGTTTTGCTACCTCGATCGCTCACACACGAATCTCCAGTGTTCCACCGTCCATTTTAAATCAAATCTGGGGAATTACGGATGCAAAAATTAGCGCATAAACTTCTAAAAATGACAGTAAAATGTGCATAACTTGTTGTGACCTGGTGCAAAACTGGGTATAAACGAATACGTTATTAGATTTTTGGATATAACATGAAGTCAGTTAAGCTGCAACAATCTACCGCCCCTTCTTTCATAACAGTCCCATATACAAAAATAAGCAAGCGAGACAATCAGCTTTTTCTGTTTTGGAATATATTTTTAAATTGTTACCACCACTTTCAGCATAAACGAAAATCGTTTCTAGGTTGTCATAATAAATCGTTAGGCCTGAAATTTTCGAAATGGAGTTATTGGTAAGGTCGAGAACACCATTTTTATTCATTATGGAACTGTTAATCGGCCATATTTAAACCTTTTTCGAATCTACTAGCATAACAGTCCCATACAAAATATATTTTTCTCACCAAGCTACCTTCTAAGACTTAATTTGATCATTTTTGAACTTCTAAATGCAATTGTCAGAAAAAAACATACTTTTGCAAAAAAATATCATGAATTCCACATTGTAAGTTGAATCTTTTTACGATTTTTGATTGCATCCGATAGTTTTTCGCTCAGGAAGTCATTTCTAAGAACGTCAGACCTGCCTTCGAAAACTAGTGTGCATCATTCGACATCAAGTGAGTTAAAAAAATGTTTAAATGATTCAAAGCAATAAACCAAAGACTATTTTGCCGAAAGAAACATTGAAAAGTAATCAAATCCGTGGTATTTCACATATGGGACTGTTATTCAGGTATATTACATATAGGACAGCCACGAATTGATATTTTTTTTCGAAATTTCTAGAACAAAATATTTTTTTTTTGAGTCTTTTATGTTGAAGCCTTATGTTGACCTAAAATGACGAAAATTCATATGGGACTGTTATGCGAGTAGGGGCGGTCTGAAAAGGACGAAAAAATAGTGTTTTTTACCTGCTTTGATAAGTTCTTTTGTTTCCATGTTGTAAGAAGTGCTTGCTATCTCCATATGTGAGTGCAGTTGTTCCACCATTGTTTGTTTCCGATGCAAAAAAAGAGATTTATTGTCATTATTTCTTTCATAACTCTTCAAGGTGTTAATGGCCCACTTTGGTGTCTTCAGATGAAAGTTGCATCATGAATCGAGCTATACAATGGTATTTTTTGCAAAATATTCGGTGGTGCAGACGGTACTTTTAGACGCCATTTAAAGTTTATTTACAACTTTTCATGTTGAAGGTCATTATTTAATTTTTTTCAACTATTCTATTTGGAAAGCTGATAAAATTTCCATGCATTTTGATGTGCTATTTTATAATTTCCGTTGAGAAACAACAGAGTTATGTAGCTTTGAAAAATGGTTATTTTTTATTTACAAAAAAATCTAACCGAAGCTAACTCAAAAAATAAAAATGTTAGAAATCTGAAAAAATACATGTGTTTTTAAGTCGCAAAAATGAACCCAATTTTCAATTTTGGGGAAAATCTGAAGACCCCCGGCGCAAACCCGTCAGATAATAAAAAAAAATCCCCACTTGTGTTCACTTTTTATTGAACTAAAAAAAAAGATTCTTTTATATGTTCAAGGAGTTCTTTTATATCTTTGTATTGACAGTTCAAATTTATTTGCTCAAGTTCTCTGTTAATAAGGAACGTAAGGTTATCTGCTATAAATTTTTGGATACTAATAAGTATTAGTATTAGTATTAGTAATAACCTGTTTACGAGGAAAATTCTTATTGCCGTATAATATTAAGCTAAAGTTGAAAATGAAGCTAATAATGAATCAAACGTTTAACATTCATTGATTGATGTTCTTCCTAGTTCTAAAGAACTCGTTTCAGGATTTGTATCAATCGGTTGAATTGATGCTTCGCGTGGGACCTCACATACGGGAACAGGTAGATGAATCACCGTGGTAGAAGGACTCGGAAAAAAATAGTTTATTAGACGCATATGAACGTTTTGAAACGATATATGTTTGAGAAAGCTGATGGTTCACATGCTGTACAAGTATACTCAAAATTGGCTGGAAGTCCATGATTGAATTTAAGATGGTTGATGTATTCTGTCAAAACTGTTTGCCTAGAATGGCACACAAAGCAATCCATTACGGTAGGGGAGAGTGGGGATACTTGATCCCTTTTTCTTATTCGCACCATATCTTTTTGGAAAAATTTAGCAACTTCAAGTTTCTATGCTCCTAAAATTAGAACGATACTTGAACTCGTAGATGAACTAGAAGCATTTTCGTGGGAGTAAAAAAATTGCGATATTTTTGAAGTTAGGGGAGACATGATCCTTTATTCAGGAAGCCCTAATCTATGGAAAAAAACCCAACAAAACCCCAATATAGAATGTTAACTAACTATTTTGGTCATGTTTGTTCTCATTTCACAATCTATAATTATCAGAAAAAAAAAATCTATAGCTTATTCTCAACCCTTATGACATTGCATACTTATGGGCGCAATTTTTTATAAACAAGAGAAAGTCAATTATTTTTGCCCTTTTCTTCAGATAATTGATGGATGAATATTAGCTATTGGATAAATATTATCAAACTCGTAATCAGCAATGATCACGATCCATTGAGAAGAAGAATATACTGGGATCATTTGTACCCATATATTAGGGATCAATTGTACTCAAAATCAACATTTTAGAAAACTTTTTCTGAAAAAAGTTGTGAGTTTTCCATCGCTTTGAAAATATTGTATTTTGAAGTTCATTTTACACCCGAAAGATTGATGTGTTGGAATAAATATTTTTATTTTAATATTTCCATGTTAGGAACATTTTAAAATGATGAAAAAAGATCTTCAAGTCACATTTTGTGAATTTTTTCAAACAAAGTTCAATAACCCAAAAACTTGTTTTGTTAAAATTTTTTGAGCTTCAACCATTGCTGTTTTGTTTTATTTGGCACATTTTTCTAGAACATTTGATCTTTGTACGACATTCCAGTTTGGAGATATAGCTAAGGAATCAAGTATCCCCAGGGGTCAAGTATCCTCATTCTCCCCTACTGTTTGATAGGACCGTTCTTCCAGGAATGCCAATAGCTGCAGTAACCCCTACTATTTCTTAATTTAGGCGAGGAATTGGTAAAACCATAAAAATAATGGGTAACGAACACCCAAAACAATTCGCAACTTTCAGCAAACTGTAACTGTAGAAGGAATTTGAGCTTACTAATTACGTCTATGCTTTTCACGTGGTAACAGACACCTTCGGTAGTGACTCCAAATTCTTTCAATTTTTTTTTATTTCCATAGATCTGGATTCGTGCAAAACTGGCTACTCCGTGATTTGCTGAATTTTGCATCCAATCGTTTACTGCATTCGAAAGATCGTCTTGGGTGTTGCAAATAAAGTACTAATCCAGTTGGGCCTGCAAAATTGTAGGCAATTCGTGCAGTGAGTTATGTGTTGGATTCACAACGCCTTGGAATATAGCCGCAACAAGCACATTGCCGAAATCTAAAAAGATATAATTTTTGTTAATGTTTTTATTCTATAATGCCTAATTTACACCAGATGTTAAAAAGAACGTGAGCAAATCACATTGATTGAAAAATTGAAAAACGGAAAAGAGTTTAAAAAAAATACAGATGAATTAGGAATTGTTGATTCGTTCATTTACACTTAAGGTGTAAATTAAGCTTTTTTGGTAACAATAGTGAAACTAAGAATTAACCTTAAGGATTCTCCTCTTTTTCGAGCTGGTCAATACATGGTTGTGATAACTTATCACGGACCTCAAACGTTTTGATGAACTCCCGCAATTTCTCGACAAAAGCACCCCTGCGATTAAAAAGCAGCCTTTTTTCGCCGATAAGTTTTTTGAAATCGATATCGATCTAGAAGGAATTAATTGAATAAGAGAAAATAAAAACATAAACTTGGATTACTTACCAACATACATCCGTTTATATCTTTGAGTCTAGGCCATTCAAAGAAAACGTTGACACAATCTTCGTTAATCGTTCTTACGCGTAGAAGGGTCGATCTTCTCCAGTGTTCCAACACTAGATCATCGAGCCTGGAGTTGTTGCGCAACCAGTTTTTATGCGAGGTTAATTCATCTTATTCTGTAAAATTAAGAATGGTGAAATATTTTGGTTAGTGGATAAATATTTTGATTTTACCTTCCGATGTTAATGATGCAACCGAACCGATATGATAGATACATCAAAGGGACCCTCCAGTTTGGGCTTCTTAATTTTAGATTTGTTGCGAATGTGGAACCGGTCATTAAATAAACCAGAGGGATATTTTTTCCCAGGCTTCGTATCCCTGGGATTAAAATAAAAATGTTAATTAACTGTAGAAGTATTTCAGTATTTAATCCTTAAATATTTGAGTATGTTGTAAAGTACTAATGTTATTAAAGTTTTGTTTCAGAAAATGTACAGCAATCTCAGAGAGGAATCACCTCGAATCCATCTTCTAGAAAATTTTCATTTCGGACAGGCTGAAGTACTTTTTGAAATAAAGTAGTTCACAATGACGTGAACCAAAATTCGTCGATTTCTGTCGTCCAAAGCCTTATAGGAATCGAAATATTGTTGAACTATTTTCGTAATATCGTATATAGCTTCATCCAACTGCCAATTTCCCACAATCAACTGTCTCAGCTCTTCGTTATAACAGCCCTCTGCAAGTCAATGAAAAAAAAATGTATGCCTAGGTACACAAGATATTTTCATCCACAAATCACTTACCTTCGATAAATGCGGGATCCCACAGAACGTTATCAACAATTATTATGAAAAGATTAACCACCGTAATTTATGTTTGTTGCTTTAATTTATCGGCCTAGCGGTGAAAAGTGATGTCCTTTTTAGTAGGGACTTCTAAAGATTGTGATTTTTTTTATATAGATGGATAGAAGGTTAGAAGAAATGAAAGATGGTGAAAATGAGCGGGTGGAATTTATTTAGAAGCATAACCATCATATATCAAATTTTTGTTCCTCACTGGCCTACTACTATGAAGTGGTAGATACAGATAGAGTTGCATCTACCACCACACACCGTACCGTTTCGCATCCAAACCCCGTTAAAGGGTGCGTTTCTGAGTTAAAGGGAGCTTATTTGAGCGATCACATATAATCTTTTTGTTCGTCCGTACTACAAGTTTCCCGCTTGTGGGGCGGACCACGCTAGGCCTACTAATGTGTGGTGGTAGATGCAACTCTATCTGTATCTACCACTTCATAGTAGTAGGCCCGTGAGGAACAAAAATTTGATATGTGATGGTAATGCTTCTAAATAAATTCTACCCGCTCAGCTTCACCATCTTTCATTTCTTCGAACCTTCTATCCATCTATATAAATAAAAATCACAATCTTTAGATGTTCCTACTAAAAAGGACATCACTTTTCACCGCTAGGCCGATAAATCAAAGTTATCAACAATGATATCGATATTTCCCATCCTAAAATGTTCTTTAACGGCGAAAACTTTAACTTTAAAACGTGCAGAACTCTATCACGACCGGCGCTTGTGCATATGCAAATAATAAAATGGCGTTAACACAATTGACACATAGTAAAATCTACCAAAGAGAGTTATGGTAGACATGGTAATATCAATCCGAAAGCTGCAACGATATACAGGGTGGCCACAGAACCGGGAAAACCGGGAATTGAAAATCGAACCGGGAAAACCGGAAAAAACCGGGAATTAAGATCCAAAACCGGGAAAATTGACAACAAGACACCGAAATTTAGTTTTTGTTACAAGATCAGGGATTCAACCCAAAATTCAAAATTCAGAATTATAATTTAAGTGTCCAAGACAGAATTGAACAGTTAAAAAATGTATAAGAGGAATATCATAAGTTTTAAAATTTATTAACTACACTGACCTCTCTTCAATTACCCCTCTAAATTGAAAAAAAATCACATACCGAAACCAAAGTTTACAACTGCCTCGAAGAACGAGATGAGGAATACAGAAAGTCTCCTAATTTTTTTTGCAAGTATCGAAGATCATGTCATTTGGTTTCAAATTTGGAAATTTTAAAAAGATGCTAATATTCAAATTTTTGAGTGATAATGTTTAATTCGAGAGTTAAACGCAAGACTGTCATCTTTACGCACAGCGCGGTGTTTTTTATAGCTTTATAATAACAAATATGACATTGGTGACTTAAAAAGGAAACCATCTCCTATCAAACGTACTGTTAGAAAAAAATACCATCACGGGGTCCAAATCAACTTTTTTAAGTTGTGCTTTCAAAATTAACATTTTTCGATAACTGGTCATAACTTATCCAGAAAATTTTGAATAACAAGGCAACAAAATTCACGTTTTCCCTTTTGAAGAGAATTTAAAAGCTGATTTTGACTGATTTGAGGGCGACAGATCCAAATATGCAGTTTGTTTTTTTTTGCTGCCTCTAGTTTTTGAAATTCAAGGGTTTATTTCTTTTTAAAGACATACACCGTCTTGGCCGATTTAGGCTTTACAGACTGAATAGACGGGGACAACTTAAGATTAACATTTAACATCCAGTACCGAGATGAGAATCGACCCCATGTCATCAATAGACCGTCTTACCACGCTAATCGCTCGGCCACCGAGACGTGCATATTTTTATCAACATTTTAGAACTTTTCTAAGATATGTACTTAAATCTAAGGTTTCGAATCAATGATCAACATTTTAATATATTAATCCTCTTTCAAATGAAGGATAATAAATATATTTTAAATCAGTTTTTGTTGTTTTAAAGAGGGTCGTTGATTTATTAGTTATCAATGATTGATTTAGCCCAAAACTTAGTGAAACCCAATATCACTAGATTTGATAGAATCTGACAAATGATTCCAATTCATGACGGCAAAATCAATTTTTAAAATAATGGCTTTCTTTATTGTAATCTGCATTTTATAACTAAACTTATATTTAAAAAAAAATGTATGTACACTGTTAAGTCTCTTTGATTTTCAAAACCTTATTCGTACACTTTTCAAATTGGATTTTGCATAAGTCCTTAGAGTTACACGCAGCGAAAAGGTTTTTTATTTCAAAGGAAAGTGCCGCAAAAACAAAGGATTTTTTCCTTTGGTTTTGAGACAAATAAAAATTCTTTTGGTTCAAAAGCATTTTCCTCTGTTTCAAAGAATTTTTCTTTTGAAAAATCTTTGAATCAAAATCTTAATACTTTGAAACAAAAAACAGTTTCATTTGATACAAAGTTGATTTCGTTCGCCACAATGTAATTTAGATTTAGATTTAAAAAGATTGGTTCATTGAACCATTTTCCATTTATTCCAATTGGAGGACATATTTCCTGTTGTTTTGAAATTCCTATTAGGAATTTCAAAAAATAAAAAGAAAGAAATTTATATGTTAAACTAGTTCACTAAAATCGATCCGGTCCAAATTTTTGTCGACCTGACCGCTGGATTTGAAGCAGTTTCATCGTGCGCAGCTTTCATCTCAGTTGAGGCATCCACGGAAACCATCCTTCGGCTCTGGTTCTGTAAAAACGCAATCACTTATAGAAAATCTTCGATATTCACTCTTTAATTAACATACTTACCATACTTCATCCAAAATCCTTCTAATATAGCTAACTCTGACCTGATATTTTTGAATCAAAAACAAAAGTTTTTGGTTCAAATAAAACAGGAGTTAGATTCAAAAAATTAATGTTTTGAAACAAAATCATTTTTGTTTTGGTTCAAAAGCCTAGTTTTCTCCGCGTGTAGCCTTAGTTTAGCATGTGTTTGCAAAAATTTATAAGATTTATCTCTCTTATACAGGGGTCGTTTCCAATTAAACGCTTTAAAATATGTTATAACTTTATCATTAATCGGAACAGTAATTTGTTCATAATTTAACCCCTGACTCAACCCAACTGACTCAAAATAAAAATATTTGTTAAACAATTAACTGTAACTTAATTCACTGAAATCAAATCCTTAATTTTCAACCTAATAAAGCTAACCATCTACTGAATGAACCATAAAAATGTTGAGAATTTTTTTTAAAGCAAAAATATTTTATTTTGCAAAAAAATAGATCTGTGTAAGTTATGTATGAAATCACTTGTTTTAAATTGTAAATATATTTTTCAATTATTTACAGAACTGAATCATGCAATCAGACCAATAAATGCAGTAGAGGATTTAGAAATTAGTTCTTAAAAAAAATTTATTGGTGCTACACAAATTACATTGTTTCTTTATGAATTTCTTTCGAAATTTATAATCCAAATTTTATGTTGGACTTAAAATTAGTGGGTTCAAAAGTTTTTTTTAATAATATAGCTATTTTAATTCAAGTTTCAATCAATTTAAACTGCACAATCATAAATTTCTGTTTTACTACGCTATGAAAATCAAAAATAAATGTTTCTTACTTTTATTGATTTACGATAATAAATTTAGATATCACAATTTTGAATTCTTTGTGCATTTTGTTTAAATATTCATTTCAAAATTGAAATTCCTTAATTTGAAATAAAAAAAATACAATGGGTGAATCTGAATCGAATAAATGTTTTTAATTTTTCTTCATCTCACACTTTGATAAAATGCTGGTCAATAATCCCTAAAACTGTTAAGTCAAGACGATGCAACTCGTTGTCCATATTTTTTTGCACTTTTAAAGTCAGAATTCAAAATAGAGATCATGATTTCCATGCTCTGCATTCAATGCTTAAAAACGATGCAAAAACAATATCTGGTGAATGATTTCTTAGTAATTTATTACTTATTTAATTAATCAGTAACTATAAATTGATTACAACAAGTTGCAAAAATTTATTTTTTTAGCACGGGGCTTTATCCAACGGGGCTTGCCGAATTGGATAACTAAGTCGAGTGCTGAAAATGTCGAATCTTTTCACGAGTGGCATACACATTTCATGCAAATTCGAGAAATTCCTTAGAAAATCATTGATTACTTTAAAAGAATTGCATCTTTACAAATAATCACATGTTGACGACACGTGATATTATACGTTAATTGTATAAGAAACAATTATAACAACGATTCAAAAGTTTAATTTGTTTCTTTTTTTTTTTTTCAATATTTGGCCTTTTCAATATAAAACATCTTTACTGAATACTTAAAAAAATCTTTTATAAACTAGGCTGAAAACAGAAGACAAATTTTCGGAAAATGGTAGGGTCAACCTCGAGGTTATTATGAACAAAGATGATTCTTTTTTGGTCTTATCTGTTCATAATTACCCAGATGAATTTGGGGTAATAATAAATGCTGTTAAATTCTCTTACGTAACAATTTTTAGTGTTGGCAATATTTCTAGATAAATTTAAACACTGCGTCTAGATAGGATTAATGATTTTTCAATATTTACCCTTAATTAGTCTTGGCAATTTTTAGATTCACAAAGGAACAGGGAATTATGTCCTACAATCTCATTTTTACAGATTTTTAGAAACTGATAAAGTTATGTATAACGGTTTATTTTCAAGATCTTGATGATTACTGGTACATATTTAAACATTAAAGATAAGTTTAGATAATCAAACAATGCCTAAAAACAAGTATTTATCCCGTGTTTTGAAAAATATGGGAAAATTATAAACAGTCATCTGTGAATCAGTGAGATAAATTTTTAGCAAAAATTTATATTACACTTGAAAATGCATTTATCATTGAATGTAATACCGCTGGAAACAAAATTTTAACTGAATTTACTGTGACGAGAGATTAACTTGATTGAACGCCCTCAGAACAGTTTCGAATATTCTCAGAAACGTGGATTTTGTGAGCTGTAGTAACACACTTGGTATCTGTAACTTATGAAAACATGATAGAATGTCACATGACGAATTATTGATTGAAAACATCATTTTTTAATTTTTTGTAAACATGGCTTTAAAACCCAAAACGATTTTATGTAGGATGTTTTTTTTATCATTTAAAGGAAATATAATGAAAACCTTAAAAAAGAATCGAGTTCGTCTAAGTGTACAATGATTTGAGTGTTTTTTTTCTCTAAGTATAGACACTTTACCACGTTTGTGGCGTTCGTGTCTTGATTTGAGTGTTAAGAAACAACCAAATGAATGCAATATGTTGAAAATTTTGCTATATTCTTCGAAAATGGACAATAAAAGTCTGGAAACTTTTGAACTTTTGACCGGGAAAACCGGGAATTTCAAAATGAAAATATTGTGGCCACCCTGGATATACAAAACTTCGTTTTAATCGAGACATATCTCGCGCATAGTAAAATTAACCCAAGGATTGTCACAATTACCCTTTTTATTATTTAATTGACAGGATGAGCGCATTTATTTCGGGATACTAATTTAGTTTAAGATCACATGGTAAAATTAACCAGATGGTTGTCATGAAAACCACAACTTTATTTAAATCCTCAAACTTTTGATTATGGTAAAATTAAATCTCTCTTTATTGAATATTACCATTTTGTTTTTGGTACTCATAGTAAAATTAACCAAGGGATTGCAAAAAAACCAAAAAAAAATTAAAGCGACAAAATCAGCACATAGTAAAATTAAACAGTTTTATTTATTTCAGAATACCATGATATTTTTTTCAGTGAAGAAATCAAAACCTTCTCATATCAATTTTAAAGTATTTTTTTCTGATTCTATTTCTTTTTTTTTGCGTTCAAATCACTCCAGTATATGAATCTTTGTTCTTTTAAACTATTATTTGTTTCTGTTGTTACAGCAAGAATTTCTTTTCCTTATCGTCAAATTCAAGATATCTACTAATGATTGTTTCATTTCAGGTTGTTCCCATTGAGGGTGCAGCAGTTGGTTCGAGACTATATCATACGAGAGTACGATTTAAACTCTTCTAATTAAAATAACTTCATAATCAACTTCAAATAAAAAAAATTTAAAAAAACATTTTAGTGTATGAACAATCATCCGATTCCATGTGATATCTCAGTCTATTAAAGATAAAACTAATGAAAACGACTCAGTTTGTTTTGAAACCGTCATTTTGATAGAACAAAAAGTACCAAAATGCGGGTTGTAAATAAGTAAAGTAATTCAAGACGAAGTTTTGAATCATAACACAGAATGAATCAGTTAAACGGGAAAAGTGTAGATCAAAACTAACAACTGACATCTTATCTTCATTAGTCTATTTGGTAAATCTTCTATTTGGAAAATGATAGGATCTAAATTGTGACTTAAGGTCATAACCTACACCAAAAAACATAGCAAAAGATTAACTGTCTGATAGTAAGGTAAGTGAACTGTGCAACTTGCGACTGTATATCCATTGTTATTCATATTAGAAAGAAGTCTTTTTAAAAATAAAGGCTTGGGTCTGCTACCTTACTCGCCAAAGCTCATAAGAAGCTACCTCCTAACGCTTTCTGTGTCATTTTTCACGGTTGGCTAATTATGTTAAGAGGCGAACGTTACAAACAGTATGGGTGGGTAGGTAATTGCTCGCTCTTTGATCAATCATCACTCAGCGAATGTGTTAAAGTTCTAGCGAACAGCCGTCTAGAAGTTGAAAGAATAAAAAAAAAACGATAGTTGTAGAAACAGTCTAAATTCATTTTCAATAAAGTGCCTCAAACGAGGTGACAGTTTCAAATCACAGCTCGATCTAATTTTCATGTCACCCTCTGATAAACGACAAGATCACCTGCGCGCAACGAATCATGATTTTGGTGTTGAACCCAAATTTTATATTCCGAACACTGGGGATAAGCAGTTGGATTTTCACCGAAAAACATGCAAATTTCTCTAGAGAAAGTTGAATGAACACGAATTTATCAGCGATTTTCGAGTACCTTCAACTGAAAAGTCCTTCAAAGGAATAGGTGCTTGAACCATTTAACTTCCCTGTTCACTTACCACGGTCTCATCGGGAATGCTAAACAAACTGTAAATTCTAGATGTTGGAGGATTCCACCAGGATGCATGCTTGAAACTTGAGGAGGAATTTTCTGTTTGAATGTTCTAAAAATTTCCGTCGTTGGATTGCTTCCATCTCAAAAGTACACCCGATTTTCCGAGTTTTGAAATTTGTTTTAATTTTTGATGACAGCAAAAACACGTCCTCTTCCTTCGGCCACAGCCTACCAAGTCGTATGTGGTCGAATTGTTCATGTTGGCGAGAATCTCGATGCTGGTTTAAATTTGTATAAGGTATGAAAAATCATTGCTCTCTGTACAAAGTTTTCAAAACAAGTTTTTCATAAAAAAAATAATTAAAAAAAATGAAAGTAAGAAGTCAGAAAAAAAAGTTTTCTCATCCCATCATCACAGTGAGATTATGAAAGATCGAGTAGTTCAGAAGAGATTTTCATAGATAGAGTAAAGTTAAAAATTAAAATATATGTACATATGTAGGTACGTAATACAATAAGAACTCGACGCACAAATAACGAGCTGCCTAAACCTTAGCCACTATCATCTTGCAGGGAACGAAAACTCAGCCGGTCACAGTGTGTGATTTTCCGAAACAATCACGATAATCACAACATATAAGTTGTTCCTTCCATCAAACGTATGCGCAGGGAACCTGAGCGGGTTCAAATCTGATTGGTTTATAATATTTTTGGGAGTTTCACGGAACTTATTTTTTAGGTTTGCGATTTTTCGAAAAAAATCACGTTACTAATAGGCTCCTCATTAAAGTTATTTACATAAGTCGTAGCTTAAAATCATGATGCTACTAATTACAAATCAAAAAATTCTCCACTGGTAACTTTTATCTCCAGCTTGAACCGTTCTAACATTTGAGAGCCGCATTTATGGGAGTATAACCAAATAGCTACCGGTGGTGGCTGATGGGCCCTCTAATGACTATTTAGTAAAGGCTGGCACAGAAGATGTTCCCCTTGCAAAACAAGACGATTTTCAGTTACGTTCGGGAACTTGAAGCATTCGGTATAGATATTTCGAACAATCCGGGATCGAGATTCGAGTTTGAAAATGTTCAACAGTTGTTCTACGTGATGTGTATCCGGAAGTTGACAACCTTTGAAATGATCTCTGTACTGCTGTTTAGTTTGCATGCCGCCTGGCTTATCCTACCGATAACGGCTCAAGTTAGTGACCTAAGATATACAGAGGTAATCTATTAAGTGTATACGAGGAAGTTTTATGAAAATTGATCAACAACGTGAATATATGTAGCAAAAACGTGATTCGATTAATATTTAAAGTTATAAATTCGTTCAACCAATTCGGAAACACCTGAATCTAAGGGGAGAAACTTCTACGAAGATTTACTTTCTTCTCGCCGGAAGAAAGAACATATGGTTGTCGAGAAAAAACAAACGAATTGACCCGTTTGTGCATTGGCACGTGCAATTCTGCCACCAACCGAGCTCCACATCGGCTAAGTTCTGTTCGAAGTGTGCTTTCTGGAGTGTTTCAAATTATGCTATGTGCTTAGCTGGGGGAAAGATTTAATGTGATCAGTAGACTGAAAGTTCTGGTTGCGCATTGAAAGATGTCGACGGTAAAAAAACTGTACAGCATATGTATTGACAATACTAGGTAGCATGGCCGTATGACTGGGAGGGGGGATGTTTGAGGGTTAACCGCACCCCCCTCCCCCCTCCCCCAAGGTCCAAAAACGTCAAGATGTTCTTCTCTACCTCAAAATCTTAAATTCTTAATCTAATTTTGACCCACAACAAATGCCAGAACTTCAAAATATTATCCCAGGTCCACAATTCTAATACAGTTTTTCAAAACATTTAGGAATTTCTCACTTGTTGATAGATATTTATAGACTGTACTCGAGAATCTCTATCAAAAGTTATTCGCAAAAGAAATTGGTGAGTCCTTACCCAAGTAACCATAAGCACTAAAACATAGCCCTTAATCAACACTATATTCCCATATATAACTCTGAATTAATGCTTGTTTTGCACTATATGCGTATATAATGCAGATTTAATGCTAAAAAGGCGAAATAGCGGGCTGAATAAATGCTATCACAACATAGCATTTAATAAGCATTACAAATGCTGAATTAGAGCACCATCAAAACGTCATTTTTCGCCAGCCGTATAAAAGCATTAATAATGCATACTTAGAACATCTTTTAATTGTTTGATCATGATTGATGTGAAACGGAAATTCAAAATAGGAAAATGAACAAAAATTAAAAAAAATAAAATCATTATCTACAACATCAATCAACCTGCTGAATGAAGGATTATGCTTGCTAAGTGTTCTATGAAATGAGAAGTAATTATAATTGAATTATGAATTAACTTTGATGAGTCTCGAACCGAGGATCCCTCAGCAGCCTTTATCTTTCCTTGCGCCTTTACCATTTCGACCACTCTTGATGCTGATAACGTAGGTGAAAAAACCCGTACTTCAAGTACTCTTCGGGTCACACAACTTCATAGACAATGTATGCATGAGATGGTTTGGAAATGTATTGGAAAATTTTGGGAGAAGACAACTGCAACTGCCCGCTCTGATTGTTTTCGTTTGTTGTCTTTCTTACTCACACGCAGCAAATGAAAAACATCATTCTTGTTTACATTCGCGGGTTTGACGTTTCTACGCTTTATAAAAGCTTTATATAAGCATTAACAGGAAGTTCTAGTGCTACAGTCTTAATGCTTGTTAACTTTATATAGTAGCTCTATATGTGCATATAGTGCTATCATTAGTGTTAATTTTTGTTATTGCTTCTATGCATTAATAATGCATATTTGAAACTAAAAAGCATTATGAATGTTGATATAATGCTAAGTTGCATTAGAAACGTTGATTTAATGCTAATTAAGGGTTATGGCTTAATGCTTATGGTTACTTGGGTAGTCCTTAAGGCGCCCGCACAATAGCACGTCGGTCGTCGCGTCGCGTCAGCTGTCAACGCCGTCGTTAAGTACTAAAACGTTGACGCGACGCACTCTACAATTTTCGCACCACAATATAGCGTCCACTGACAGGGCTGACAGGGAAATATTGAGACAAAACTCGGCAAACTCCAACACAAAATGTTTCATTCATTATTATTTTTATTTTTGAAAAACGGGAACTGACAAATCAAGCTAATATTTATAATAAATGCTATATGATTTCATCAATATGTCAAATATATTAAATTTTTAAAAATAAATTTCAATGACGTTTCTAACAAATTTGAATCATAGATGAGATAAAATTACAATAATATGATTTTTGAATCTGTTTGTGTCAATCTTTGACGAAAAAAATCAAAAACAAATAGTTCAAACCTTGCTGAAGCGCTTGAATTTTGATTTTTTTTCAAAACCAAAACGTCGACGCTGGAAAACGCTGCCGTTTAGAACAAGTTTTGCGTTTTAGTACAATGCCTTCACTGACGCGACGCACCATTGTGGTGACTCAAACGGAAAATGGCATCCTCAAAATTAAATGTCAACGCGACGCGACGACGAACGGGCTATTGTGCGGCCGCCTTTAGTGGTAAGCTTGGGTTTGAATCATTTCCAAGGTTCTAGTTCCAGTTTTTTGTTTTTATAAAAATCAAAATAAGTTGCCTGGGATCGAAAGATCTTAGTAAGCCGTGCCCGAAAGCGTTGGCGTTTTTTTTCTTTGATTCGTTGCTTCAAAAATTTAAAAAAAAAATGATATCTTTGCTAAAATTTGATTTTAACGTTTACAAAGTCTAATTGTGGTCCAATGTTTGGTAGTGTTTGATATCGAGAAAGTTTATTTTCGGGGTTCAAATCAGAAAAATAAGTGTTGAATTTCTGAGTAGCTGCGCTGCGGTAAAAGGGTCTTGTGATACGCCGGACCTACTCAAAAGTACTGAAGACCAGCTTCTTCGATTGGCGATTTGCAGCTCCAAACGACGTTCGAAGGACACTTCGATCAAAATCATGATATTATGGACTCAAGTGTCAAAACGCGTAGTATTTTCTCAAAACATTGAAGAAAAATACAAATTTTCGCAGTTAAATGAAAATTTTTTTTACCCTTGTTTGAAGAATATGGTAAGAAAATCCGAACTACATTACTGTAGATATATTTTTTTAACCTATCGCTGTTAAATCTTCAATTTTTTAGTTTTCTGGAAAACAATGTTTCCGAACCAAATGTTTTACGCCACAACAATAAGCATTCGGATTTCAACTGCTGAGAGTGAGAATGTTCCGTGTGTGAAAGAAAGCTGGAATATCGTTGCTTCTCAAAACCAAATGGCAATTGGCGAAAGGAAATTATCTTAATTAATTACAGTGGTGTTGATCGACATAAATTTGTCAAATCAATATTTGTCCAAAAAACAACAGCGAAGCAATGACGAAAGCAACAGCATATTCATTGTTGAAGCTGGCAAGATAAATTGCAGATCTGGATCTGGATTGTTTCTGGAAACAAAATGCTGTTCCTTTACCGTTCTTTACGACTTAAAATGCTATATAATTTGAAGAAACGTGCCGAAAAGTTTTCAGAAACATAGAATTGAAAAATAAAACATCAAATCTTTGTTTGAATCCATAATGTTTTGAGAAGAAATGAAAAGAAGAAAATTTTATCGAGTTATTTTATTTTATAATGACAAAATATAAATATCTTCTTTTCTAGGTCTACATATAAATATCTTTTATCCACAACTTTTCAAATAGTTTGAATATCAATACCTGCATTAAAGAACCAATCTAAAATAAAATCGTTGCCAGGTTCGAAAAAAAACTTTGTGAGAATGAATTGAAAATAGAAATTATAAATATTAGATCTCTTAGAGTAGAAAACTAAAATATACCTACATAGATTTTTCTAGAAGAGTTCTCACGGTGCTTTCAAACTGAAAAGCTTAAGAACTGTAAATTTTAACATCTCGAGAGCAAATATTAACAAATTTTCAGCTGTAGATCCTTTTCAAATAAGTCAGACAGAATCACATTCTAACACATGCTCCAGAATCGATTCTCTTTCTGAGAAACTTCTTCATGATTCATATCTAGAAATTTCAAAATTGAATTTTGATAGGAAAACCATGCAATAGATTTTTTTTCTTTAGCAACAAGCACTGAAATAAGTAAATTAGTGATTTTCTCACCAGATTCATTTATTTTCATTGCCTGAAGTTAAAAAGTTTTCACAGAAATCTCAATTTCAGAAACAGTTTGTATACACTACCGTGTTAAAATTCAGCTATCATCACCCTTTTGTTAGTTCCGTAAGTGGAATACAGTTGGCGTTGCATGTCAAGCAGCTTTGCTGCAAATCGCCAATAATCTAAGGACGTTCAAAAGATAAGTTCATTGCAAATTTCTGCGTTTTTGTCAATATTCATAATTGTCAATGATGTTTTACAATAATTAAAAAAAAACATGAATTTTAGAGGTTTTGACACCGTAGATATTTGCAGGCAGAAAATATTTCGTTCGGAATTTCAGAAACATTTCAAAACTTGGATTGCATAGAAATTTTTATGCTAGTCGAGATAAAAGTTCTATAAGAGTAAGTTCACTGGTGTTGTGAAAATGTGGTAGAAATTTTGACATTTTGAAAATTTTACCATGCAAAAATGCTTTCAAGATCTTTGGCCGTCGTATTTTTTTTACAACACTGTTTCAATTTCAGCCGTATGTGATAGAAATATTGCTATTTCTGCATCACAGCATGCGAAAATACAACACGTGTTGTAAAAAAACTTGAAGGCCACAGATCTTGCAAACGTTTATGCATGGCAATATTTTCAAAATGTCAAAATTTCTACCACTTTTTCCCAACACCAGTGAACTTGCTCTAAGAACTAATTGCTTAAATAAATTTTATACACCCCTTCAGTCCCACGTTCAAATAATGTGTTTTCAATAAGTATATTGATGATTGTTTTCATCAATTGAATAGATTTTTTTTAATGAGACTGGACAAATTTTAAAAACGCATCAAGATACATAATAAAATTTAGTCTCAAGAAAAATTGAACATCATTTGCGCAATAATTTTTTTTAAATTTATAGTCTGCATATTTTACGGTCTCAGGTGTTTATTGAGCGGGTTTTTCATGGTTCTGACACATTTCTTCAGTTTGCCCTTAACTATTGCCCAATATTTCTCGATGGGAAGAAAACCCGGACAGTTTGGTGGATTGATACTTTTTTCAACAAAATCGATCTTGTTCTCCTTATACCACTTAACGACATCCCGACTGTAGTGGCAGCTTGCCAGGTCCGGCCAGAACTTCACCGGACCTTTGTGGGACCGAATGAATGGCAAAACCCTCTTCTGGAGACATCCTTCTTTGTAAACATTTCCATTCATTGTGTCCCCAGTGATGAAAATCTTAGTCTTCTTCCCACAACTACAGATCCCTTGCCAAATCATCAACTTACGAGCAAATTTATCTGCGAAAACAAACTTGAATCTACCCGCAACATTCCCTTTACGTCCTGTTGGGGTGTTTGCTTGCATGATACGACCGCAAGCCTTCTCGCAAACAAATTCGTCGAGCTGTACTGTGGTTCGTCTTGAACTTTTTCGCCAAATCACGCAAGGAGATTCCAGGATTATTGTGAACTGATCGAATTACCTTTGCTCGCAGCTTCCGGTCATATGTTCGACTTTTACGCCTGGTTTGTTTTGCTCGATCCACCGTAAGGGTCTCCCGGTAACGTTACAGCACCGAATTTACAGTCGATTTTGGATATTTCAGGAATTTCGCGATCTTTTCCTCTCACGTCGATTTCTTTACGTGAGTGTGTAGAATTTTCTCTCGCCTTTCGCGTTCCATCGCCGATAACTTTAGACTGACTGTTTCAACCTTTATGAAATTTTCACCACTAAGTAAACAAACCATCCGGCTCAAAACACTGTCAATAGATTCGCGATGTGACAACTAGGGGCGCTACAGTAAATGAAAAGATGCGATTCTATGCACGGAAAATAAAAAAAAGGTAAAATTTACCTTTTTGCGAGGTGAATTTTTTCCACCCCTCTTTCGAGGTAAATTTTACCTTTTTTTCATTCACCTAGCAAAAAGGTAAATTTTACCTTTTTTCAATTCACTTAGCAAAAAGGTAGATTTTACCATTTTCTCATTCACCTAGCAAAATAGTAAATAATACCGTTTTCCCATTCACTGATTTAAAAGGTAAATGCTTGTTTGTTTGATTGGTTTCTTCAATAATAATCAATTTAAAAAAAAACACAATTCATGAAAAAATTGGTATTTATTTTAAATAAATAGGGACTGTTACCTAATATTTATTTTTGAAATATATCACCGTGTTCTTTAAAAATTGTTGAGGCAATTCCTTTGTTCGCCAAGCTTGTCAGGTCCGGCTTGTCCGGAATAATATCTGAAGGCTGACGGGAATACAACACGAAGCTCTGTGGGCCGATCTGAAACAAAAGTAAAGTATTATGAAGAGAACCAGCACAACTAAATGAAATCTAAGAAAACACTTACCATTTTGTTCCGATTTTCACATATTGTGCACGAAGCAGAACTTGTTCCTAAACGGCAAAACAGCTTAACCTCAATAAACGGATTCGTCAAATAGTTACTTTTTTTTCGAGATGATTTGTACCGTTTTGTTTAGCTCAATCCAGGTCAACTTCACCTCGCTACGAGGTAAGTTTTACCTTATTTGGATTTACCTTTCTTTCTAGGTGGATTATACTTTTTGATTCAGCTCAATCCAGGTGAACTTCACCTCGCTACGAGGTGAAATTTACCTTTTTTGGATTCACATTTTTTCTCAGTGAATTGTACCTTTTTTCATTCTTCGTTTCAGGTATATTTTACCTCGCTGTGAGGTGAGTTTCACCTCGAATAGGTAGAAGTTACCTTTTTGGCTTTTGCGAGCATTCACCT
This sequence comes from Uranotaenia lowii, assembly GCF_029784155.1. Classification (NCBI taxonomy): domain Eukaryota; kingdom Metazoa; phylum Arthropoda; class Insecta; order Diptera; family Culicidae; genus Uranotaenia; species Uranotaenia lowii. Next base: position 237,708,865 of record NC_073692.1, on the reverse strand, counting down.
TTGCTGTCTCGGTAAATTTCACCTTTTTATTATTTTCCGTGTGTGAAACAGACTTATAAACTTAACAGACTATATAAAAAGTTTAAAAGCTGTTTAAAAATAATTGTAAATTTATGTAACAAAAAATGCAATTTTATTTGAATCAATGATTTGAGAATGTCAATTGTCGTAGATTTAAAAATGAAGATAAAATTAACTAAAATTGAATGTTTTAGAAGCCCTTCGCAATGAGATAACAAATGAAAAAATGCGTCTTTTGTCTTTCTAACATTTAGGTGAAGATTAATAAGATTTCCTAAATACATGATAAAATAAAAACTAATTCCTTCCATTATCCGTTGTTTATTTAAGCATTTAAGCGAAATCAGGAAAAGAAAATTACTAACTTTAATGATTAATGTGATAGCGTTATCTCACAAAAAGCAACCATATATGCAAACAATTTTACAAATAAACGCTTTTTGTTTGAATCAACTTTGTTTAATTTTTGCTGAAATTGTTTTAAGTAAAGGAGAGTGGGGTAACGTAAGGTTTGCGTAAGCATATTTTTCTATATGTTTTGACTTAAATACGATTGTATCCCATTTACCCGAAAACTTTTGCCCAGAATGAATTTTTCCCAGCAAGACAAATACCCGAAATCAAACCCCAGAATGAACCATTTCCCAGAAAAAAAATCCCCAGAATGCACCATTTACCAGAAATTTTTTTCCCCAGAATGGACCATTTCCCAGAATTTTTTTTCCCCAGAATGGAACATTTCCCAGAATGGCACAAATCCCAGATTTTTTCCTCTAGTATTTTTACTTATTTTTTTCTAATGAATTCTTGTAAATTTCATATGATTCGAAATTTATTTTTTCAAAATGATTTTTTAAATGCAACTACAGGTTTGAAATTTTCCAACTAAATTTATTTTAGAACCAATATTGTACTTTGTTTATGGTTTGGGTACTTTAATTGATTAAATACTAACCATGGTCCTTTAAAAAACCGTTTTGGTATCCGACTCCTCACGCTGCGCGTTCGAACTTGATAGAAGTTTTGTCCTTCACGCTGTCGCGTGGCGGACGGGGCTAAAGGATCACCCCAAACTTTCACGCTGGCCTAGAAAGCCCTGGCAGACCTAGACCAATGTATTAGGGCCGCCGCTTCCGACGGCGGGTCGTCGGCCGCCTCGGATTTGGGAGCTTCGGCGGCTTTGTGCCACCTCGGCCCCTTCATCCTCGTTGGTTATGCGGCTTTGCCGCAAATTAATTGTATTATGGGAACCCAATATTTGTGGAAAAAATCTATTTGAATTTTTTGAATTTCAGGTTGGATAAATATATAAAATTTTCTGGGAAATGGCAATTCTGGCGAAAAAATTCTGGGAAATGGTTCATTCTGGTAATTTTTTTTCGGGGAAATGGTTCATACTGGGAGAAAAAATCTGGTAAATGGTGCATTCTGGGAAAAAATCTGGGGAAGTGAATTTCTGGTTTTTCATTCTGGACAATGGTTTTCGGGAAAATGGAGTACAGCCAAATGAATTATGAAATTTCAGTCTTGTGTCAACTCATAAACTTTGCCCGTTATTTCTCAATTTGAATTTGGTGGCCCACAATTCCTCTCACCACCCCCCCCCCCCCCCCCCCCCCCTTGAAATATAAGATTAAAATCTTTATTTCAAATTTTCTGTAATATTTTAAAATTTTGTCAGAAGAAAAGTGAAGATTTTTTTCAAAAAATTTTATCTTATTTTCAAAAGTTCGAATGCGCCAAAATTGATCAAAATTAGCTCTTAAATTCATTGCACCTCAGAAAAAGGTGAATTTTGTGGCCTTGTGTAATTTATCAAAATCTTTTTGAATGTGGAGTTGAATAAAAAAAAACACAATAAAATTGTGGCTGAAATTGGTTTCTTGAATAATAAATTGTATCTATCTATTTTTTTTTTATTTTAAAAGTGATTTGTAGGGGAGAGTGGGGTATCGTGGGCCATGGGGTAACGTGGGCCACTTTTAATATCTCAGATGTGTGTTGAGATAAAAATCTCAAACCAACTATCATCGTCGTCGCTTTACGTGAGCATGTATTCCTATATGCAGGGTGGCCACTCAAAATCAATTTTTGATTTCCCGCATTTTTCCCGTTTTTTCCCCGCATGGTCTCACGAAATTCCCGGTTTTATACAACAGGAAATCAAACAAAATTCCGAATATTCGGGCATACTAAATTAACGATTTCGTTACCGTTATTGCTGTAATTCCCCCTGACATGTTGATTCTGTCGTGTACGATACGTTGGGCTGTCAGACTCTCGGTTTGGTTTTCAACTAGGCATTTCGCGTTAACGGCAAAGCCTCTTTCCATCGTCGCGTTGCCATGAGACAAAATTAGAATTTTCTTCAATAAGGTCGTCAAATTGAAGAACTCCTTTTACGGTTCGCCAATAAGTTCCTTTCAAAAAATGTCCAATGGTTGTGTTTTCTTCGATATCCCGAAATGATGTTTTTATTGAAGGTATTGCACATAATGTTCCGAATTCGTCTTTAATTTTATCGCCACAAGCTCTACTTAAGTGTTGCTTATCAACAAGTACTTCTAGACACAGGTCTAAACGTTTTTTGACAATATCTAGATAGCGTGCAAAAGGCTGCCCCAAATGTGTATGGGAAATTTCAAGCTTGTGCAATGTTATGCGCTGCAGGCTTGAATTGATCCTAGGCCTAGTAGAAGGTCTCATGCCAAATTTGAGCCAGATCGGATCACGGGAACTTTTTTATTTTAACTCGAATCGAAATGCAGTCTTCGGTTGAAATATTTTTTCATAGTTTTGGATTTAAGAAAAACTGTTTTCAAAAGAAATCGGCTGAAGGGGACCAAAGTAATTCATGAAAAACTGGATTTTTGTGTTCCTCCCGAACAAAATGTCTCAAAATCCCATACAAACTTTAGGCTCGTTGTGCGACCCCTTCCGGTGATCCGAACTGACCCCAATTTGACATGAGACCGTGTTCTAGGCCTAGGATCAATTTAAGCCTGCAGCGCATAACTTTTTCAAATGTCGGGTCATTTGGGGCACTCTAGTGTGCAATTACATCGGGATTAACGCTCAATAAATATTGAGTGATTGGATAAGACAAGGGAGATGGTATAGCCATTTTATTCGAAAATCCACAGTAAAACGAACGACAGCTATTTCTGAATACAAGGATCCTTGTCGTGACCAGACTCTTTTGCTTTCTTAATTACCGATTTAGTTGAGAATCCAATTTCTACGCTTCCAGGAGATAGAAGATTTATTTCTGAGAGTTCAATTCCAATAAGTGTTTTTGATTTTACGTTTAGTCGTTCAAGCTTTACAACTTTCTCCATCAACGCTCTTACAAGCCCGGTTAAATCATCGAAGAGAAACGGAACCATCGGTGCTTCTGTCTGATACTCGCGTAAAAAGGACTCAACAGTCGAAGCGGCCGTAACAAAAAAAACTCATTTTTGGTCCCAGAAAATTATCATCTACAGCTTTAGCAACAATGTCGCATTCCTTCGACCGGGAAATCGATGGAAAAGTCCGCTTAAAAATTGGATGGTTTTCCTTCTTGTTTTTTTAACCTCGCCGACAAACCGTTTGAGATACGGTAGCATTTTGGCAGCACGTTCTGCAACGCGTTCATTTTCCACCCAGCGAGGGTAACAAAATTTTAACGGAAATATAGCTGAACCCGTTACTGCAGTATAATCTGCCCTTCTAAGTGGAATGTTCTTGAACAGGCTATACAACGTCCTCAAAAATTTATCCGAATTCCATTCACTTTTCCTCAGTCCCTCCTTGAACGCTTTATGTACATTGTGAAGTCCACAGTTTCCAATGGTGAGAATCTCGTACGACGGATTCGAAACAAGCTCTTGAACCTCGCTAGTTATGTAGTTCCTTGAGCATTTTCAAATTTACTGCTGGACCATCCATGGAATACTGGATCACTCGTTTCAGTAGATCAGGATTTTTCGAAAAACATTGTTTCACGCCATTCAGAAGGTCATTCGAGCGCGTCGACGATAAGAATATAGAACTAATACACCTTGCTTCAATTAGGTTTGTGTTTTGATTCCAGAAGCGAACAGCAATATCCATTTGTTGCTTCTGCATAATCTTATTTTACGTTTCGTCAAATCCTAATACGAACTCGCAACAATTCTGTATTAAATGGAAAACTTCATTCAAAAAATAGAGAGCAATACCGTGTGGAATCAAATAGCTTATTTAAGTTCTTCCCATTTCTATTCGATCCCGATCAGGAGAGAAAAACAAAATTATATTAAAATGAGATATTTTGATACTTATTTTTTTTTCTATCTAAATGAGTTATAATTCAGTACTCGTAGGATGTTAAAATATCTCAAATTATATCAAAAAATCTATACGATCATAGCTAAATTATATCAGTTTTAGATATGCTCCTATCAAGATAATATCTCGTTCAGATAGCATAGTTTGATATTGGACAGAACAAATTATATCCAAATTATAATTTATCAAGATATGAGTACTTCGTGAAAATTTTTTAGTGGAAGGTCAATAAACCACATTATTTGATAAAACCATGCCCCATTTTTGGTTTTCATAAAATTTGATTCAATTTTATGAATCTGTAGAGCGAAACTCGTTAATATAAGGTTTGAGCCGTTGACTTCGATGTCCGTGTTTCAGAAAAAGTTGTACGTATATCAAAATAAGATATAATCATTTTATTTCAGGACAATCCGAAAAAAATCTTGATCATTGAAAATGAGCTCAACCCCATTCAAGTTTGTCAATCAGAATAAGATATAATTCAGAATGGAGAAACTTAAAATCGAAAATTTGGAGTACTTAATTATAACTGAACCAGATGTAAATATCTTGGTGAGATACGTTTGAGTTATTATTTTGATATGCTCTCCTGATCGGGATTAGCAATCTGGCTGTTCGGTAACATTCTTTTATTGTTCAATGAAGCAAGTTCAAACTAATCGAAACCGATTTAGCTCGGCAGGAGGATTCGTTTCGACCTGGTAGAAATCGGCCGAAGTCAATTGGAAAGAGACTGGTGATCAACTGTCAATCCATTTCCACTTGTTTCGACCTATTTCGACTGAACTTCATTGAACAGATTTTCACTGAGTCAAAAATTCCCGACTTTTTGAAAAAATTCCCGGCTTTTTCCCGCTTTTTTCCCGTTGGATTTCAAATCCCGTCTTTTTCCCGCTTTTCCCGTTTTTCCCGGATGGGTGGCCACCCTGTATATGTTGTTGACTGAAATACACATCATATGCTTCTTTTATTTATCAAGCTAAAAAAAGTTATGAAAATTTACTTACATAGTTAAAAAAAATACCCGCTAATTTCATCGATGGGGAACCTAAAGTGCAGAACAAAAATACGCTCATACGCTTGTGATCTTAGTTTTGTCATGATCTTTCACTTGGAAAAGGAATTTTTGATGAAACGTCAATAAGTCACACAAACGCAACCAATTTTCAAATCATAGCTTGTGGGGAATCGTGGGCCACACATCTTGAATCACCTATATTTTTATGTTTTTATACACTTAAAATTAAAATATGTTTTACCTATCTGCAAAGTTTTCTCATGCCAAATGAAGAGTTATAAAAAATATTTTGTCCATCCAATATAAGAAATTTTGCCAAAACGTCCGCGAGCCAGGTTTTGGAATCAATGCGATCATACACAGAGCTCTCTTTTTTATTTCATCTGAAATTGCTTTTAAATAACGAAATGAATTAGGAAATCACAGTTTTCTGTCAACTCATAAACTTTGCAGGTTATTTGGTTAATTTGGATTTGGTGGCCCACGATTCCCCACCATTTTTCAAAATCCAAAAAAATATTGCTTTTTTCAAACATTCAGAATTTGAGGGAAATAACTTATTTAATTTTTTTTTAAAATACCATATTGTACCTTGAAAATGTAGAAAACCATACCATTTTTTATTTTTATTTTATTTTTTATAATAAAGAAGTTATGAAACAACGAAAAAAAAGTGGCCCATGATTCCCCACTCTCCCATAATAAAATTATCTAGGGATGAACTTGTTTAGATACCCTTCTAAATAAAAAAAAATTTAGAGACGAGGTAGGGGGTTTGTGTTTAATAATTTGAGTTTCAGTTCAACAAGTTCATTAAATTGCATATCGAAATTAACAATTTTAAATTAGTTTCAATACGTGAACGTCATAAAGTGGTTTAGAATGAAATGTCTTAGGGCCAGAGTGATAGTTATTTAATACCGCCGGAGGCGAGCCAACTTTCTGACATGTTTGTAAACACTTATTTTAAAACACATTTTGGGATCAAGTAACTTCACGTTACTCCGGTAAATGCATTTCTTGAACTGGAAACTTTACTTGAAAAAAAAACTGTATGAGAGGAGGGGGGGGGGGGGGGATAAACCCCTAAAAAAACCCCGTTGGCACGGCCTTGACTTCATATCATCTTTATTTTATGTTCTCTCTGTAGTATTAGAATATTGGTGTCTTCAAAAAAGTTGTAGACAAAATGAACAAAAAACTTCCTAATTATTTACAGAGCACCAACGATAATCTCGGAGATGCTATACAATTTCTGCGGGACTTTGATCGTGAGGCATCTGAAATGTGCAATCGGTATGTTCCCTGTTGGAAAAAGCACTTCCTAGATCCACACGCTAATTAAACTCAAATCTTTCAGGGTAACCAGCAGTGAGTGGAAGTACGCGACGAACACGTCCGAGTTCAACAAACGGCGCATGAGGGAGCAGCAAAATTTAGCTTCCAAATTTGAGTGCCTGAGCTGGCGCCGGGCAGCTTCCTTCGATTCCTCCACCATCGTAGATTCCAGCATCCGGCGACAGTTGGGCCAAATCGTTCAACCGGGACGATGCGGCCTAGGCGATGACAAAAACGCTGAGGTACAGTCGCTTAATGATTCTTTTACCTACTCTTAGATAGCCTCTCAGCCCTAAACAGTAATTATCTGTCGTTTGACTTTTGATTTCAGATAACACATGTAATATCACTTATGAAGGAAAATTACAACAATGTCAAATTGTGCCCATACAATGGACCTCAGCCAACTGCCGGGGGGACTGATGCTTATCGAAGCTCAAACTACGTCACCGGATATACAACATATTGCGATTTGAAGCTAGAGCCCGACCTGGTTCAGCTAATGGAAACGAGTCGCGTGGAGCCGGAGCTTCGCTACTATTGGACGGCATGGCGCGAAAAAACGGGCCCACCGGTTAAGAACACGTTTATGCGCTATTTGGATCTCGCCAATCAGGCAGCGGAGCGTCACGGTTTCAACGATGCCGGAGAGCAAATGCGATCGGTTTACGATGATCCGGAGTTTTATTTCAGCGTGAATGATTTGTGGACCAAGGTTCAACCGCTTTACAAACAATTGATCACATTTGTCCGGAAGGGCCTTGTCAGACAGTATGGAGAATACGTTGTTCGAAGGGACGGGCCTTTGCCGGCGCATCTTTTGGGCAACATGTGGGGCCAAAACTGGCGTAGTATTCTGGACATTGTCAAACCAGGACCATCGGAATTTCCCGATGTTACCGGAGAAATGATCCGACAAGGCTACACACCTCTTAAAATATTCCAAACGGCTGAAGAATTTTTCACATCCATGGGTCTACCGCCAATGACCCCGGAGTTTTGGAGAAATTCAATGCTTCAGCGGACCAATGAAGTATACGGGCATTGCACAGCTTCGGCGTGGGACTTTTGCAATAAGATTGATTTTCGCATCAAACAGTGCACCCAGGTGAACCTGGAAGATTTTATAAGTGCCCATCACGAGATGACTCATATACAGTACTACGTGCAGTACGCTAGTCAGCCGTTTCTGTACCGAGACGGCCCAAATCCGGCGTTCCACGAAGCCTTGGCCAATGCCGTTAATTTATGTGTTGGAGGTCCAACGCACCTGCAGAAACTGGGTCTTCTGAACAGTGTCGTTTCGGTTACAAACGGCAACACCATGGTTAACATTGAATATCTGCTGGGCATCGCGCTGGACAAGCTACCCTTCATGTCCTACAGTTTGGCTCTGGAAAAGGTAAGATATTTAGTATTATTAGTTTCATTACGCTTAGAGTTACCATATCCTGCAACGCCAAAAAGAGTACATTGCGAAAAAATGTAAAGACCAACGATATATATTCAAAAACCATGATGTTTAAGGTTATTCAAAAACCGCCAATTTGTTGTAAGGTACATGTCAAATGCTCAGAATTTTAAGTTGGACTTTTCAAAGTTTACGATTGTATACTGAGAAAGCTCACCAAAGTTGATAAAAAAAACTGTAATTTAAATTTTTTTCAAAATATTTATTCGAATTTTGGGATTCATTAAAAGTATTATTGCTGATTCGTGTTGTTGGTGTTATGCATATTGTCTGCTGTCCGGGACTTTATTGCATACTCAAAGGCGCTTATTTTGAACGAAAAATTCCGGTTGAAATTGTAAATGTACTTACTAGTGATTCCCTCCATTGAAACATTCAACAAAATAAGCAAAACTGAAGTGTTTCGCAACGAATGCATAAAAAGTTGGATCCCTTGTATTGGTAAGGATATTTATGTATCGGAAGAATTAAGGTAATTTATATAAGCAAGTTCTATTTAATCCCTTTCACACAAAAAAGAGTACATTTCGTAATATTCCATAAAAAGAAGAGACGCTCATTTTTCGATCGAAAAAGAGTACATGTACTCTTAAAAGAGTACGTATGGTAACCCTATATGCTTAAGTCCATAGATGGATCGTAACGATATTCACCAATTTAGCCTTATTTTGAAGCTAGCAAACAGTAAACAATGTATTTCTATGTCAAAATTTCGCATTTTTGTACTAGAAAAAAAATATTTGCATACATTTTTAATACTGTCAAACGGGGCATCATGCAAATGCAACATTTGTATACCACCAGAACACTCATTCAATTTTTATTTCTATATACTGTAATAAAGTTATCATTGAATGATAACAAATTGATGATGACATAGTTTTTAACATCGTGAAAAAGTTTGTTAAAGTTTTTGATTTTCATAAAAAATTTAAAAAATCGAGCAATAGATGTGCAAATTTTTACATTTTTCGATGCCGTAAAAAACTTTACCTCGTATGACGTATTGCCTTAATGTCAATGATATCACCTACAAACTTTATATTGCTTTCATTATCCAATACCAACACTGTTGGTGTATAAATATTTTTTCGGAAAATCACCAATTTTTTTTTAAATAAATATTTTTATAATTCAGTTAGCTGACTGGGGCCAAATGCAACAAAATGCAAATCAGAGTTAAATCTCATAAATCGCGTTTGCATATGCTGGGATATGATTGTTTCGTTTTTTACCCCTAAATGTATGCAGCAGATTAACACTTTTTTCTTAAAATCATTTTTGACAGAAAAAATGAAAAATTTAATTCGAACAAAACCAAAAATTACTGCAATTGGTGCTTTATGCGTTATGACATCACAAATGTATCAAAAATTTTAAAATTTCAAACGTTTTCATTTGATTTTTCATTAATTTCAGAGTTTGTTTCAACTTACCCCTTTTTCTTAGTAGGGTGAAAATCGCATGTTTTTGTAAATTTCAAAATAACTGGTAAAACCAATAATATTTCTGACTACGTCAGTTTGGTGTCCCATCAACCTTAAAACTTTTGATGTACAAGAGGTATGATTATCTTTATGCTTTAAGATTTTAGAAGCCATTGAAGTTGAAAACTGTTGCATGTTGCCCCAGTTGACGGTACGTTTTGAAGCCAAAAAACACTGCTTCATTTTGTAGAAAAAAGAATTTGTTTATATTCAATGTGGTTGTTTTGAAAAGCGAACGAAAACAGTCGCAAATGAGTGAATTCACGTCACGAAAAAGGCGAAGTTTTTAATTTTACGAGAAAACTTTGACATTTTCTTACATAAAAAATGATATCTTCTTTGAAAATGATACCACGATTCTAAAACACTAAATTTTATAGAAATCGGTTGTAATCTAGATAAGTTACAACAGTGCGAATGAGTGAATTCACGTCACAAAATTTGATATTTTGTAAAATTTTATATGGAAAATATGCTCTGAAAGCTGTTTCGACCCTCCAGATGGTCGGATTTTTATAAATCGAACATAATTTAGGTGATTTTTCAATAAGTTCGTTATTTTCAAATAAAAATTCATCAGTTGAAGAAATTGCAAAACGAAAGTCCACCGGGAAAGTAAAAAAAAATGCAAGCGCGTTGAGAATCTGCTTGGCATTATTTGACAAAATGGCGAGACGAGAGTCCACCGGGAAGACTGAAAAGATGCAAGCGGCTTGAGAGTCCGCTCGGCATGTAGAGTAAAAACGACGAGACGTACCTAAGTCTTCTGAAGATGCAAGCGCGATAACTGCTTGGCATCAATTAGAAAAATGAAGAAACGAGAGTTCGCTGGAAAACATATAAAAATTCCGATAATAAAATTTAAGAAAGGATGCAAGTGCCTTGAGACTCCGCTTATCAAAATACGAGAAAGCGTGCTAGGAGTACCGTAAACTGGGAGAACTTTAGTCATCGAGGTAACTTTGATCAACATGAAATTTTTGCAGATAATCATCATTAACTAAATAAAAAGTTAATGTATTTGAAAACTGTTTACTACGTTTTAAAGCTTATAAATTGAGTTACAAATAAACTAAATTTGGTTTTTATTAGAAGATTTTTGATATTATTTAAAATGTAATTTTAAAATCTCAAAATATCTGATTTTTCGAAGGCTCTCAAACAACCATCTCTCCTGATAAAATTTAAGCATTTAGGAGCAAATGGGTTGTTTCATGTGAAAGTTCAACTTTTTCCTTTGTATAGGTTCAGTTTAAGTGTTATTTTATGGTCATTTGGTGATAATTTTTGGATGTCGAAAAAACGGCGAATTTCCATAAGAAAGTCCGTATTGTAAAAATGGCTAAAACCCTATCAAGTGGTTAAATTTGAAGAAAAAATGAACATGGGAACAGTGCGAGGACCTTGGGAATAGCATGAAGGTAAAATTTCATTTGTTTTTAAGGCCAAAAAAAAAATTGAGAAATGTTCATAATTTTTACCCCTAGATGTATGCAGCAACATTGTCCATCTATTGATTATAAATGTTTTTGAAAAAAAAGTTGAAAAAATCAGTTTAGTCCTAACAAAAATTACTGCTATTAATATTTATGCCTTCTGTGCTAAATGGCACCATATTTTGAAGATGTAGATGTGCGTAAAAACCATAGTGATCAAAGTTACCCCGAAACTCGAAATCTGGTTTTGTAACAAACATTTAATTAATTATTATCACCAATGTTATTTGAATTTACTGCAATCAAAGATGTTTATACTCCTCACCTCAGTAAGTGTTTTAAAATTTTCAGGTATTACGAAAAAGCAACTCCTTCCAAAATATTTAAAAATGAATGAAAAAAGTGATCAAAGTTCCCCCAGTTTACGGTACTTATGCTTGAAACAAAAAAGCTGGATGAAAACAAAATTTCATAAGTTACAAATGCATTAGTAGCCCACTTGTCAAGAATTTAAAAAACGCAATCTAGGAGTTTACTTAATGAAAAATTGACGAAATGAGGTTCCACGAGAGAACAAAAAGAGCTTTTAGTGTCCGCTTATCAATGTTTGAAAATCAGATGAATCATGCATCCCGTCTAACGGTGGGTTGGGAAAAACGACAACCAATATTAACTTTCCGTAAAAGTTGCAATATCTCAGTTATTCGTGGAACATTTATAAAAAAAAAATATAGCTATGAGTAGGTTTCAATATGTTCCCAAATTTAGGAAAAAATGGTTGAAGTGCATAAAAACTACAGCCGAAAAAGTACTGAAAGTCAAGATTCCCAGCAATTTTTGAAAAAGCAGTCAAATTTTTTTTGAAGTTTTTCGTAGAACAAAAGTTGTTTGTAATCATATAGCATAGCTTTTGTGAATTTTTCAGCGAAAAAAATTATTTTATCAGTTGCATAACCACAGGGGTTAAGGAAGTTGCCTTTTGTATTTTTCCGGTTGTAGTTTTTACACACTTCAACCGTTTTTCTTTCCTAATCTTCTAATCCCAAGAACCATTCTTTTGACTCTTGTACAAAATTGATGGCCTCGGTCAATCACAGAGTAGCAACCATTGGCGATGTGGAACTTGTTCTACTGAGCCACGCCTGCAATCATGGAATTCGAAATTTTTCAATCAAGATCAGGATATGCAAAGGAAAGATAAATTTTGGATTTCAAGTATATTATGTAAAATGTTTATATGTATCGATATTTTGTGTTATTTGGACAATATCAAAAATAATTTCGAGTTCAATGATTTAAGGTGGTGAGTAGTCAAACAAGCTAAGCTAAGCTAAGCTTCAACCGTTTTCCTTTCCTAAATTACGAAACATATTTAGACTGCTTCATAGCTATATTTCGTTATTATTTTTTTTTCAAAATTATTGCACAAATAATATTTCAACTTATACGAAGAGTACGGAGTTAACATATGTTGTAAATCTACTTAACTTAGGATCATTTTGTCTCAAAAAATCATACCAGAATGTTTGAGACTCTAACACCAAATTTCGTGGTTTCGTGGTAGGCGGTGTTGAGGTGGGGTTGGTGGGCGGTTTCGTGGCGGGTGGTTTTGTGGCGGAGGTGGCTGGCAGAGAAGGAAATACAGAAAATAGTGATATTGTGGAGATTAGTAACGGATATAATACGAGTGAGATTACACTCTGTTAAGGGGGCTACGAACTGTGTGTCACCTAGTTCACAGTTTTGTTGGTTTTATTTCTCCATCATACTAAGTAGCTTGCTAAGTTGGTTTTTAGGTAAGCTTTGACTTGGCATTTAAAGCTTATTTTGTTTGATATGACTTTCAAGTACGCCGGTAGAGCATTATACTTAATTTTGCTGAAGTAGTTTGGAGATTTCTTCATTTTTTCTGTATTAGCTCTACTATGTATCAGATTTCCTCTTGACCTTGTGGGAAATCGGTGATTTAGCTGCTGGATTTGTTGGTTGTGGTGGAAAAGTGGGTTGTGTAGCTTATTGTGGATTTGAAGTTCGCGTAATGCGACTATTGGTAATATGGATGGAGAGGCTTCGTGGAATAGATTGTATGTGGAAAAAAGTCTGGGGCGTTTGTACACAGCTTTGAGGCATCGCATAGCTTGTAGTGGTTTGATGTCATTTTTTCTTGCAGCTCCCCAAATAGAGACCATGTATTGCAACTTGGATTGCACAAATGCATGATACAGGGTAGCTAGTTGTTTAGTAGGTACGAATCGAGATATCTTCCATATAATACTGTGTATGGCACTAAGGTCTTTTCTGAGACAATCAATATGTGTGTCCCATCTCAAGCGTTCATCAAAATGAAGACCCAGGTATTTAAAGGTTTTCACCTGCTCTATGACAGTTGTATCAACTTGAAGCTGTCCCTGGTAGGAAGAGAGCCGATTGGTTGAGCTGAAGATAACGTACTTGGTCTTATCCAGGTTAAGTGAAAGAAGGTTGACATCGAAGTAAGCTTTCAACTTTTCTAGATCCGTTGACATCTGGGAAATTATTGTCGTAGCATCGGAGTTCTCGTATGACAAAGATGTATCGTCAGCAAACAACCTAGGCTTACCATGCAAACGTAGTTTGTGCAAATCGTTCACATATAGAATGAAAAGAAGTGGCCCTAGATTACTGCCCTGGGGAACTCCTACACACAGGTCTCCGAGGTCACTAGATGACTGGTTTGTTTGCACGTACTGCTTCCGATTGGCAAGAAAACTGGCGAAAAGAGCATTCGCGTTGCCTCTGATTCCAAGATCACTCAGTTTCCGAAGCATAATGGCGTGGTCAATCGTATCGAAAGCTTTTTTTAAGTCCAGAAACAAGACTCCTAAAAACTTTCGATTGTCAAAAGCTTCATGGATGGTATCGACCAGTTCAGTTGCAGCTGTCAGAGTACTCGATCCTTCACGGAACCCGTATTGGTAACTATACAGTATTCTATGGTGCTTCAAAAATGTCAAGACACGATCTGCTATAAGCTGTTCCAAAATCTTGCTGAAAACCGAAAGTACTGATATGGGGCGGTAGTTGCTACAATCGGTTTTTTGCCTGTTTTGAAGATAGGTATAACTTGTGCTATCTTAAGGAACTCCGGAAGTTCTCCATTTTGAATACATTGGTTAAAAATTTCGCATACTAAAGGTGCGAATTATACCTTTTCTTTAAATCTATAGATCTTCGTGTATAAAATTGTTTTCCCTTTTTCTTTATTCTTTTTTCTTCAACTATACAATGTATGAATTGTAAATACAAAAACCTTCGGTATGAGCCGTTTCAAATAAACAAAGTTAAAAAAAAAAAAGGTGCGAAAATAAGATGGTTGGTTTTAACAAACTGAGGTGGAATTCCATCTGATCCCGGGCTTTTTGAAGGATCTAGCTTCCCGATTTTTATTACAACTTCTTGCTCAGTTGCTGGTCGAAGGTATATACATACTGTTACTGCTAGTGGTATATTCTACACTACTCTGAACATTTCGAGGAATCGTAGCTGCGAGTTGAGTTCCAATGCTACAAAAGTAATGGTTGAACGCATCGGCAACTGCTTTCCCTTCCCCCGTGATTACTCCATTCAATTCAATCCTAATCCTCTCTGTTTGTGTTTCATTTGCACCTATCAGGTTATTTAAGTTTTTCCATATTTCCTTATGGGTGGATTTCTGGAAAACCTTGTGATAAAAACTCTTCTTCGCCGCAGCTTTAGCACTATTAAGTTGTTTTGATACCTGGAACAGACCCAGACAACCGTTTGGTGGGTATTTCGAATTTGCAACGCAAATATACATGCAAATATACCTGTAAACATATCGTATATAATGTAGCAAAACCAGTATATACGTATCATTTTGGAGGCCATATAGGTACATTAGCAAACATATTCTTGATTTGGATTGTATTAAATTACGATTTGCACGACTTGTCATGCGCATCATTTACGACTACCCTGATTATTTTTGGAATATACTATGACAATTTACATCATCATATAGATGATTGAGGTTGTAATATACGACATTTTTCGTAACAATATGTAAAGTTTGACGACTGATTTGGTCGTCTTTTGCGACTTGAGTGCAGGGCTACCATTTTCCGTCAGTTGAATAAAAATAAGATTATTATTTTTTTATACTTTAAACCAATCAGTTTATTCATCCATAAAAATAATAAAAATAAGATTATTTCAAAGAAATGCGTTTTTTGTTGTCAAATTCAAGTTTATATCGTACAAATTTATTATTTGCCTGATTGCTGATTTTATTGTTTGTACCTGGACTTGATCCCCTGACCATACGATCTGCAGCTCATGATGGTTCCTCGACGCTATCTGGAATATATAAATTCAAGGGGATTTGCTTCAAAGGCATTAAACCAAAAGCAAATCGTATACTTCTATAACATAAATCTTTCAAATCGTAGAACACGTCATCGATGATCTAAAAATAGACCAACATTTTGAAGCCTCCTTTAATTCGATTCCAATCATCGATGTCCCATTATCATAAACGATTTTATTGAACTTTTTTGTATTCTTTTACGATTGCCAGCAAATACGTTTTACGAAAATCAGACAATTTGCACAGGTATACGATTGCATGCACATTATTACGAATCAATGTAGTTATATACGTTTTTTATTTCGAATTATTTTATGCATAGCACGACAAAATCTCTCAGTCACGGCTGATCACCGTCTATCGGTCGTTTCACGGATTTTTTGCGAATTGTCGTACACAAAGGTCGAGTTCATATGTACATAAATACGAGTCTCTCTTCTTGTCGTAATAAAATCATGCAATGCTTTTAAATACGATAAAGAATATACATGGACCACACATTGTAGGTGCAGATATACGAAAATGAGAATAAATAACATTCTATACGATGTAATCTGTAAAAGAAAATACGACTTCTGGTTGTCTGGGGAATGTCCTTTAAGTCGCCATTGGTAGGGTACTTCTTACATCGCGCAAAAGCTTTTTCCTTAATCCGCATC